>NC_081840.1:229482608-229795108 GCF_963259705.1 Myotis daubentonii | reverse complement strand
AACAAGAACTCCCTTGCATAAAATGTCTGCATAGAAAATATTGATAGGAAATACATCCATACATTAGGGCTGAGAGCCCTGCAGCCCCAGGGGTGATTAATTTGTATTTTATGATTTAAGAAAATGAAACATTAGCAAAAGTGTTATTAAAAATAATGTTCTAAATATGTGTTTAGAGCATTTGCATTTACAAAATATTTTCATAAGATTAACTTTATAGTTTCTAAACAGCCTTTGAAGTAAGCATGGCAGGGATTTTTATTTCTGTTTTGGGCCAAGAATCTGGGCCAAATGGTATGTTATTACCCAAATGATCCTAATTCAAATTCTGCTTCTGGAGAATGGGGTGAACTTTGGAGAATGCATGTGGAAGCCTGATGCCTGGCTCACAGAATATCCTCAGCAAATGTCGTCTCTCCTCCCTCCCACGGGACCACAGTCCCACCAGTCATAGGAGCCTGACTGGCTTATTCCTCACAAGATGCCTTGGGAGTGAGGGATGAGCTCCTGGCTGCTAGGAAGTGCCCCCACAGGTTTGGTTCACGTGGTCACACAGTTGACCTTTACTCACTTCTTCCAGCCTCATCTGTGTGGCCCAAGCTTGCCTCTCGGCAGGGATAGGAATCCTGGCACCTAAGGAAAGGGGAGTGTCCATCATCCCCTTGAAACAGCGTGTATCTGTGAAAAGAGTAAAAATTACTCATCCGTGCCATGCACTCGGCACAATTTATAAAACTTTTGCACATCTGCAAACTCATGGAGTCACCAGAACAAAAGTGTGAGGCCAGCAATTGCACTCCCCCTTCGCAGAAGAAGCAGATGGAGGCAGGAAGAGGAGAGATTCCTCTGCTTGGTCCATACACGTAAACGCCGAAGTCTGGGCTAGAACACCCTCATTCTCACCCCCTGGGAATTCTTCTCATCCTTTCAGGCCTGGGCTGTGTCACACCCTTTGAAGATCTTTCTAGATCCCACGCTCTCCTTCTATTTTATACACTTAACATATTCTATCGGGTTTATCTGTTGATCTTTCTGTTTCTGCCACTAGATTGTGACCTCCCTGAGGACATGGATTATGCTTTGTTTATCTTTGTGCCCCTTGGTCAGTCCCAACATGGTAACTGGCACACAGTGGGCACTCAGTAAATACCTGTTGAGAGAGTGAACCAAGGAATAGAATCCTTATTTACAAGGTGGATTCTCTTCAAAAGAACTTCCTGTAGAATCCTTTCAGTGGGTCGGGCCCTCAGACATCCCAACCCGTCCTCGTTCCCTCCCAGAAGTGTGCCACATTGAAGGTTCGGCGAACTCACTGGAGCTGCCCGGTGTGCCCCGGTTAGAGAGAGGCAACGTGGGTGTGAGGTTAGGTCTTCCTCACTCCGAGGAAGGTGGGTTTTTCTGCCGTGCTCAGGTGCTGCTCCTCTGCGGGCTACCTGCCAAATGGATCCGCCCAGTGAAAATTCTTCCTGTCACTCTCTGCCCTTCTATGCAGGCATCTCTGGCTGCTTGCCCCTTGCCATGCTCCCAGTGGCTCCAGGGCTCCTGGCTATGATGATAAAAGCCAGTAGTTACAGCCCAGCCAGCAGAGCTCAATGGTTGAACATTAATCTATGAACCAGGAGGTCACTGGTTTGATTCCCAGTCAGGGCACGTGCCTAGTTTGCAGGCTTGATCCCCAGTGGGGGGCGTGCAGGGGGCAGCCAATTGATGATTCTCTCTTATCATTGACTAGGGGCCCGGTGCACGAAATTCGTGCACTGGGTGTGTGTGTGGGGGAGTGTCCCTCAGCCCAGCCTGCCCTCTCTCACATACTGGGAGCCCTCAAGCGTTGACCCCCATCACCCTCCAATCGCAGGATCGGCCCCTTGCCCAGGCCTGACGCCTCTGGCCCAGGCGTCTGGCCCGGGCAGCGGGGACCTGCAGCTGCAGCGGCCCCGCGATCGTGGGCTTCGCTTTAGGCCCAGGCAAGGGGCCCCTAGCTCCTGGGACTGCCAGCTTCGACCGTGCCAAGCTCCCATCGCTGGCTCCACCCCTACTTCCTGCTATCACTGGCCAGGGCGGAAAAGGCACCTGATTCTCCGATCATGGCTGGGGGGCAGGGCAAAGGCGGCCCCAGGGCCGCCTTTGCCCTGCCCCCCAGCTCTTAGCCCTCCCCTGGGTTTCCAATCACTGTCAGTGGCAGGGGGCTTCTTCCTGCTTTCCCTTTCGCCTCCCTGCATTGTGCCTACATATGCAAATTAACCGCCATCTTGTTGGCAGTTAACTGCCAATCTTAGTTGGCAGTTAATTTGCATATAGCCCTGATTAGCCAATGAAAAGGGTAGCTCGTACGCCAATTACCATTTTTCTCTTTTATTAGTGTTGATGATTCGATTACTCTCTCTCCCTCTCCCTTCCTCTCTGAAATATATATTTTAATATATATATATATATATATATATATATATATATATATATATATATTAAAACAACAACAGCAACAACAACAAAAACCACCAGTAGTTACAGAGCCCTGGTTCTGCCAAGTCCTCTCGTGGGAACTCCACATACATCCTACGTGGCATCTTCTGCAGAACTCTCTGGAACAAGTTCCATGATGATGGCCCCACTTTCAAACAGGGAAGAAGAGTTTGAGAGACTTGCTCAAGGTCCCACCTCTAGGAGGCCACGCAGGCAGGATTTGAACATGCGGTTACTCAGTGCAGAGCCCACGGCTTTAACTTCTGCGGGACATCGCAGCACGTGCGTTTTCAGATTTCAGACCCGACTGTTACCTGCATATTCAGATTCCTTGATAGGCCGGGCAGGCAGGATTTTCATCCACTGCCAACCCTCTTCCACGTGAACATTGGGGTCTTCATAGTCGTCATCCTCAGGGCCCTCTGCTCCATCCGGGACTGCGGGGAAGTTCCTTTCCTGAGCAGGAGGAGACATTAGAGTGAGTCAAGGGAAGGCACAACGTTGGTAAAGATGACAGGCTGCAGGCTGGCGAGGGGTGAGGGATAGGTTCTCTGAGGTGGGAGCTCAGAGTCTGGGCTCTGGGGCAGGGGAATTCTAGTGCAGGCAGCATTCTGATGATGTCCCCCAATACTCCTATGCGTGTTATTCAATCAAATAAATATCCGGGTGCTGCTGTGAGGCGGCACTGCAGATGTGATTAAGATGACACATGGGCTGTAGTGGGCTTGGCTCAGTGGATAGAATGTCGGGCTGTGGAGCGAAGGGTCCCAGGTTTGATTCTGGTCAAGGGCACGTACCTCCGTTGGGTTGCAGGCTCCTCCCTGGCCCGAGCCCAGGTCAGAGCACATGCAGGAGGCAACTAATTGATGTGTTTCTCTCACATTGATGTTTCTCTCTGTCTTTCCCTTTCTGTCCCACTCTCTCTAAAAAATCAACGGAAAAATATCCTCAAATGAGGATCCAAAAAAAAAAAAAAAAAAAAAAAAAAAAAAAAAAAAGATGACTAATGGGCTGTCTTTGAAATAGAGAAATCGTCTTGGGTTACCTAAGCCCCTAAATGCAGAAAGGAGATCTATTTGCAGAGGCCATGATCTTATATGCAGGCAAGCCCAAGGAACCCACTAAAAATTATTAGAATATACAATTTAGTAAGGTGGCAAGTTACAGAACTGTTGCACAAATTTCAGTTGCATTTCTAGACACTGGTAATGAGCTCCCAGTCGGAACCCCAGGAATGGCAGGATTGGGTACCAGTCCCCAATCCTGGAGGCGCCATCGTAGGAATCCTGGGATGTGCACCGTGTGTCGGGACCTGGAGGAAAACTCCTCTCAGCGACCCTCTGTGCATCACACAGCGCCGCCAAGCGATCCCTTTTCCGTTCTGGGCCTCGGAATGCTCCACTTGGTCTCATTGATAGAAATGACTTTTGTCTTTACTTGGGCCCGAGAGAGAATCCAAGGGCCACACTGGTCAGTCGTGCTGCAGCTTGGAGAGGTCTGAGCAGAGTGTCGTGTGATGCCAGGAGCTCAGGAGGACGAGACGGGGTCGTCTCCAGATGAAAGGGGAAGGTGGCCCTGCGAGGCCGAGTCACTCTCTGTCTACTGTCTCCTTTGAGCGCCTGACTGGGGATTTGGGTGGCTTCAGGTCACACTGTTGGGCTGGGAGGGGGCTGGTAGCTGGGAGAGGCTGTGACACACACTGGAGAAATCTTTGTTGTCTTAAAGTTTCTCCTAAGATGCCAAATGGCCATGGCCAGGTGTAACAGGCCCAGTCACAGGAGGTTTTTATGCACATTCCCTGATTTGGCCTTCGAAATTAAGAACGTTTGCCCGGCCGGGGTGGCTCACTGGTTGAGCATCGAGCCATGCATGAACCAGGAGGCCAGGGTTCCTCCCTGCCTCAGACACGCCATCTGTCCATTGGAGATGGCTAAGCCTGCCCTATTTGGTTGTATCCCGCTGAGCACAGGGCATGGAAAGGTTCCACTTTGGCACCTGTCCACAACACGCTAGGTCTCTTCCCTCCCGTGGATGTGCTGAGTGTAAGCATAGCAGAGTGCCAGGGGGAAGCAGGCTTGCCAGAGGTTTCACAGGTGACCTGGTGAAGGGGAAAGGTGAGCCAGCTGTTCTCAGGAACTGCACACGGAAGTGAGGTCTGGGCTGGAGCACAGGCATGCGGCTCCTTTGGGGACTTGACAGATGAGCATTTGCGCAAGGGTGCCATTTACACTACATACTGTGTGGCCAACACCAAGACACCCACCGAGAGCAGCTGCTCTGGGTGAGTCCTGGACCTGCTGGGAGAACTGGGGAGGTGAGAGCGGAGTCCATCTCTGACCAGTTGCCTTGCTGGATCACGGGGGCAGGGCATGTGGGGACATGGGGTAGGTGGGGGGGGGGGGATAGTAGCCACCACCCCCTCCCCCTGTCTGGGGAGAATCTGCACTAGACCCTGAGAGTCTTGCCCACAGAACTGGATAGAAATAGTCTGGTTTATATCTTTCTGGGAAGGGAGACAGAGTTTTGTTTTAATTATAAGAATTTACATCTATTTTACCTATTAACCTATTTATTATCTATTATCCCATCTCAGAGGTAAATCCTTTGTGACTGACTGGTTGTGGGTATGTCCTGGAGTGAGGTTCCATAACTTTAATTGGATTAAAAAAGTTTTTAAACAGGAAAGAACCAATGATTTTATAGGTAGATTCTATCTATCTATCTATCTATCTATCTATCTATCTATCTATCTATGTATCCATCCATCCATCCATCCAATCTATTCCATCTGTCATAATACAGATATGGTGGTTGGAACTATTTAAATCATATACATATACAATTTAACAATAAAATTACTTATAAATATTAGCTATCTGAGTTATGTTATAAATTTTCTCTAGTCATTAGAATTCTTTGCAAATATTATTAATGGCTTCATACTGGGAATATAATATATTTAACTATGCTTATATTACTGAATACTTAGCATGATTCCAGTGTGCTGCCATTTAAGATATATCATTATAAAATATAAAGGAGTGTGTTTAAATATTAATCCAAATTTTGGCTTCGTTTCTTAGTTTAAATTCCCAACCATAGGATTATTGGGCCAAAGGAAATGAACACTTTTCTGTTGCCTGGTTACTATTATGAAATTGCTTTCCAGAATGTTCGTTCCACTTGAGCATTTCGCCATGAGTGGGAGGAAGTGCCTTCCTCATCACACACTTACCAGCACTGCGTGTTGGTATTTCCAACTCATCCAATCTTCGCAGTGGCCGTGTAAATTACTTTTCACCTCCCTTTTATAGCTGAGAAATTGGCATACAGTTTTATACCCAACAATGGAAATACAATTTTCCCTGCCAATAAATTACACATTTAAAATGTTTTTCTCTTTGTTTTTAATCCACCACGTGCCTTGAACAAAAACCAGTTATTTTGTAAATATCAAAGACGGAGAAAGAGGAGAGGGGAGTGGCTGACTTACGCAGTCCAGGGAAGGCTCGTGGATGGGCTGGAGCCGGCCTGCCAACAAAAACAGACCCAAGGTTAATGTGTCTGGGTTTTCTCCAGAAAGCCTGTGCTTATTTCAATTAATTTTTCTGGATGGTAATTGCTCCCAATGAGGTGCATGTTTCTGTCCTTCTCACTCTTTTTGCTGCTCTTGCAAAACAGGGCTGATGGAAAGGAAGGGAAGGACTCAAATCCAAACCAAGAAGCCTCACTGTTTCCATGGCAGGTTAATAAACTCAGGGAAAGAGGCAGACACCCTCTCCCACCCCTATCAAGTGCCCCCCAAACCATGACTCAGCTCACGGAGAAGCTGGTTTCCTCTTCCCTCCCCACTGAGGGCACACGTTACCTTTTCACTTATCTGTCCATAACTCTGTCTCCTTAAACAGACTGTACCCCAGTATTTTGAGAGCGGGTCATATCTATTCATTCATCTATCTCCAGTTCCAGGCATAAGGCTCAATATGACCAGGTGACTTTTTTATAAAAAAAAATGATTTCAGAGAGAGGAAGAGAGAGGGAGAGAGGGATAGAAACATCAATGATGAGAGAGAATCATTGATCGGCTGCCTCCTGCATGTCCCTTACTGAGGACTGAGCCCGCGACCCGGGCACATGCTCTAACCAGGAATGGAACCGTGACCTCCTGGTTCATGGGGCGCTGCTCAACCACTGGGCCATACTGGCCAGACGACCAGGTGAGTTCTTGATAGGCCTTTGTTGAATGAATATTGTTCAGTGAAAGCTTCTCAGCACACCACTCCCTCACCTGGGCTTGTGTTGTGAAAGTTGCCTGAAGGTCTAGGGCGCTCAGTGTTCTATGGCTGACCTTTTACCCTCAGACTATGCAAAAACACCCAAGAAGGACGGTCACATGGCCTGTAGGTGTTTTTTCTTTTCTTCCTCCTAGACCTAATTTTCCTAAATTGCACTCTGGTGTCATGCTGTTAGTCTGCATGAGGAACATTATACGCAGGAAATGTTCTTATCACATTCTCTTATATTAGCACATACGTGAGAAGTTCCCAGCAGGCCTCCGCACCAGAAGCTGTGTGCTTCTTAGCAATTGGTTTGCTTTGATTTAATGGAAAAACACCAATCCCAGGAGAGATTATATTTCCCCTCCTCCTTGACTGTTGAGAACCTCAGGGCAAATGTCTGGCTGTGTCCAGGGAGTGTGGTCTGACATGTATTTCTACCTCTGGGTCTGACTTCATCATTTTTTAAAACGTTCTTTTACCCTGAGTTCTCTTGCTATACCAAAACACAAAAATCATAGCTGTGCATGTATCCCCAGTCCCCAGTCTTCTGTGGGGTGGGATGTGTAAATTAATGAAAGTTTGGCTGGGTGGAAACACAGCTCTCTGGAAGTTGCCTAGGACCTGTGCGTGGAGGGGGAGGGGGGTTGTTAATTAGTCAAAACTAATCTCCAGGAGATTTGAGCTGGAGGGGTCAAATCCTGCCTGCCACCAGTGCCAGCGCCCCCTGGTGGTGGGACTAGCAGCTGTCACCACCCTGAGGCACTAATAATACCTTCTGTCCCCGCAGGATTACACCCCCTGAAAGAGAAACCCACAGGTTTCTCACACCCTTCCAGTAGCAATCTGTACTGTCTCATGAGTGGAGACAGGCTGGCCCGCTGGCCACTCCACACTCTGGTTCCTGCCTCTGGGCTGGCCAGAGACCGAGGACCCCAAAGTCCTGAGGAACAATAGATGCCACTGGGCAAAAGGAGAGCCTTTGGAAAAAGACCTCCTTTGATCCACATTGGATTGTGATGTGCGCGAGAAAGAAGCCTCTATTTTATTCAAATGACTAACATTTGTAGTTTTTGCATGATAGATGGTCGCCTGCCCTGGTTAATCTAGTCTTTTCAGTTTCTCTAAAGGAACAAAGCAAGCCAATAAATGTGTCATCACCTACAGCGCCTCCTCCCCCAGGCAGCGGTGAGATTTCAGGCTCCGATCACCCCCATGCATCGTTGAGTGCACAATAAATGAACAGTGGGCTGTGAGGGGTCGTGAGGGGTGCAGTGGACACACCCTAGAACTGGGAAGCAGAGGCAAAACTTCAGCCACCATCTGACCTCCTCCCTCGCTGAGTGAGCTGGATGGAGCTTGAGCCTTCCTCTTGCCGGGCCCCAGGTCCCCATCAAATGGACACCCCCAAGTGCTCCCCAGTTTCTGAGCCTCCCTGGAGCTGAAGGACAGGTTGGTGCCTCAGAGAGCACTGTTTTCTAACAAGATGAATGGAGCTGCTTCCCACATCTGTCCTGGAAGAGTTATGCTCAGGTTCTGTCTGAGGAGGCCCATTCATCACCTGCCGACACCACGCAGCTCTTCTGCGCGCCCCGGGGAAGCGTCTCTCCACAAAAGGCAGCACCGCTTGGACGTTATTGTTAAGAGGGACATGAAGATGAATGTGTGTCCGGTAGAAGCGCAGGGCTTTCCTGACTGACGGGCAGAGAGCAATTAGCCCTGGACTTGGACACCATCTTCTCACGCCCACGGAGGGATGACAAAGGTGTATGGCCAATGCCCATCAAATTAGGAGGTCCCCTGACCATTTTCATCTCAGTGCTTAAAAAAAAGAGAAGGAAATAAGGAAAAGTGGGTCCCCAGCATGAACCGACTGCTTGTAGCCATGCACCCCACACTGACACGCACACTGCGGTTGGAGAACTCCCGACTTAGAAGCTCTGGCTCCCTTCCGTGGGAGATGACCATGAAAATGGACCCTCTCAGACTCTTTGCACTTGTAAACGCTCCCATGAACTTGTGCACCTGGAGGCAAAAACTGGTGCCTGTCTACGCCCCATTCACTACCCTTATAGGGACAGGGGAGCTGGCCAGGCCCCAAGTGCACTTGTCATGGTTATACTTGGAAAAAATTCCCCAAGCAGAACCAACTTTCATTTTTATTTCTTCACAAGATTTCAGAGGGAGGCGATGGGGAGAGGAAACGGGGAGGGTCCAGGTTGCCTCCAACTCCAGACACTACCAGCAGGACCTACTGGAATAGGTGATGGAAAGCAAGAGGCCCAGTGACCATATCCATCACTGAATACTCCGTCGCAGAGACAGCCTACGCCACCCACCCACCCCGCTTCCCCTTTCTTCTCAGCACTAGAGTAAGTACTCATGACACATCCAAATTATTCCAGTAGCTGCACGTGGCCATGGGTCCAGGTTTTGGTTGACAGAAGAGGTGAAAAGTCCACTCGCAATTTCCAGGGAAGAGAAAGTGTTGCTTGCTGTTTCTCCCTTCTTTTCCTCCCCTCTGTCTCTCCTGCTGTCCTGGTCACGGGTATCACTACTTTAGGCGATGGGACAAAATCCCATTTGAGGACACTGCAAGGGAGGGACAGGGTCAGGAGAAGCAGGAGCTCTGAGGACCTCGAGGAGCGGGACCACCCACACACCTGGATTGCTTACTTCTAGACTTGACTCACATAAGAAAACAATAAATACCCATCATGTTGAAGCCTCATGGTTTCCTGTTTTTTAAAAATATTTATTTTATTGATTTTTTTTACAGAGAGGAAGGGAGAGGGATAGAGAGTTAGAAACATCAATGAGAGAGAAACATCGATCAGCTGCCTCCTGCACACCCCCTACTAGGGATGTGCCCGCAACCAAGGTACATGCCCTTGACTCGAATCGAATCTGGGACCCTTCTGTCCGCAGGCCGATGCTCTATCCACTGAGCCAAACCAGTCAGGGCTCATGGTTTCCTTTTTAAAGCATCACTCAGCCTTTCATGTTGTACCAACTTTGCAGTTCACCAGTAACGTAGCAGTGCCTCTGACCACAGGCACGAGCAGGGCAGCTGAGTGAGGAGCTCTTGGTTCCGATCCTGGCCGTGGCCCTTTGTGGCTGTGGGAACTTGGGCAAGTGTATGAGCCTCAGTCAACTGATACTAACTTGTAGAATGGGAATCATAGTCTCGACCCCCAACAGCTGTGGGGAAGTTTAGAAATGGACCCCCCTGGCTCAGTGCCCTTCTAAGGAATGGCTGTGTTCTGTGTTCCACGTCTTTCCAAGGTCACGTTCATGACCAAATCTTTTTCACTCAACCCAGATCCTTACCACCCTGCTTTCAGATCTGTGGTAGGAAACTATCTGTGATTTAATGCTCCTTTTAAAACAAAACACGCGTCTTTTTCAACATTCAACTTCGTTACCACACGCCTGTTGCTTCCTCACGTGGGCTCTTCCAGCTGGGGTTCCCCTTCCAGCTGTGTGGCTTGGAGAGTCGGGGACTGTCACCATCTTGTTGACCCTCTCATTTTAAAGATGAAAAGAACTGAGGCCAAATGTACGATGATGGGTCGGGGCACTCCTCTCCAGATTTCTGGGTTCTCCTCTCTCACTCCTGGGCTCTGTTTCCCTAACCTGTGCACTGAGCATAATAGAATCCCCTCCCTACAGCTGACTGACACCTGTGCATCAAACGTGCCCACACTAGGGACCTGACTCCATAGATGTTAGCTTCTTTCCATTTCCTCTCACTTACAGATCCTAGGACCTGCTGATGTCCTGAGAGACCAGCACTCAAATTCCGGGCTCCAGACTCACAGCCTTGGGTTCTCCCCTACACACCGTGCTGCCTTTCTCACATCTTATCTTTTAGGAACTCCAAGGTATTTGAGGACAGAGGCATCAACCCGATTTTCCTCTCACCGTGAGGAGAAATAGGATTGTCCACACCCTATACTCTGGCAGGTCCCAAACTTTAGAGCATCAGTCTATGGCTATAGGTAAAAACAGGAATGAACTCCTTTATAACCATTTTTACTCTCTCTGAGTGGAGGATTATAATGTCCAATGAGCATTGGTGGTATGAGTTATACTTGGGAAGAAGAGAAAGAAGAATGAGCAAAAGAAGGAAGAAGGGAAAGAGAAAGAGATAGAAATAGAGATTGATACAGATTACACATATATGTATAATATGACTGTTCTATATATCTATTATACTATATATATTTATATCTTTCATTTATCTATCATCTATCTCTCTATCTCTATCCATCTATTATCTATCTATATATCATCTATCTATCTATCTATCTATCTATCTATCTACCTACCAGCTCAGTCATTTAGCTCTTTTGGGCATTTCAGTTTTATTCACTGAAACACAGTCTCCTTATCTGAAGATTGTGAGTTGTAAATATCAAGCACAAAGAGTCCAAACTTGCAGAAATAGCGACATTTGTTGGTGGATTGGGAGAACAGTATTAACGTTCTCACTGGGTGACCCTTGGAAATCCAGCTCCCTTCTCTAGTTCTTAGTCTCCTCACCTGGAAAGCATGGCCTTAGAACCTCAGACTTGCTGAGTCCTTGGGATGTTTTATCTTTATTTTTTTAAAGAGCGCCTGTCCCCAAAACGGTCCTAGAATCTGTTAGATGAAGAGCCACCGATCGCTTAAATGAGCAGGTGGATGAATGCAGGAGTGGTGAGAGGCCAGGCAGCTGCTCGTCATTCTCTTTCTTGGGAGATCCCCAGACATTCAAACGAAATTTTCTGACAGTTATTGTCCAGAGAATTGATGGCAGCTTCTTGGTGGGGACAATCTTGAAAGATTCTTTTTGTTTCTAACAGTGATTCTTAAGAAACCACCCTAGAACTACATTAATTGGAATTATCTTGTTAAAATGAAAGATTCCTGGTCTTGGTATAAACCCACCAGAGCATAAACCATGGGGTGGGCTTGAGAACATGCACTTCTCAGTGTTGTGATTCTGATACACATGGAATTTGAAAGACAATTCTTAATCCTGGGGCTTAGCAATCTTAGATGATTTGAAATCTTTGCCTGGGCTTACCAGAAATCGGTAAACACCTTTTCCCAGTAATTAAACTGTCAACTTTTGAATTTCTTTTTGTCCACCGGCCTCTGCTAAATTGATGCCAGTGTTGCAAGATCCAGAAAGGGCCAGCAGGCGGCACCAGCTGCTCACATATTCCACACCTGCCTTTTCTTCCTCTAGTTCTAAAATCATTCATTTTTCCTTTAAAATTGGAAAAACAACAACAAAGACAACCTTCAAGACTGCTTTTGTTAGAAAACTAAAAGCAAAACAAAACAAGTGTTTCTGGACAAAATGAAGTTTCTCTCTGTTTAATGGACTCAACACAATCAGGGTTTTTACTGCGGATGGTGACTGAGGACAGAATGACCCACTTTCTAAGTAGGGCTCTCTTCTCCCATTTCATTCTCTATTCAGTGGCAGGAGAAAAGCTCAGTTTATTTTACGGAAACGCATGGCGCTATTCTCTGTATATCAGCCTCACAGGGGTATTGGTATTGACAGTGTCATGTTTGAATACATGCCTATCTTCTCCAGCCCTGCAATCCTCTTCAATTTTGGATAATTTTTAGTATATAAAAATACATACTACTGTCCAGCCAGCATGGCTGAGTGGTTGAGCATTGACCTATGAACTAGGAGGTCAGGGTTCGATTCCCAGTCAGGGTACATGCCTGGGTTCTTGGCTCAATCCTCAGTGTGTGTGAGTGTGTGTGTGTGTGGGGGGGGGGGGGAGGAGGTGGGGGAGGAGGGGAGGTAAGAGGCAGCTGATCAATGATTCTCTCTCATCATTGATGTTTCTATCTCTCTCCCTTCTTCTCTGAAGTCAATAAAAATATATTAAACATATATACTACTGTAGAAAAATTAAGATACAAATAAGTAAAAAAGAATGAAAATCACCATTATTCCTCATACCAAGACAATCATCCTAAACACATGCACGCACACACATGTTATAGTATATGCATATACATATGGTCATGCTGCGTGTATGCTGTTTTCCTGCCTGCTCTCTCATAGAATTGCATGCTATCACAGACATGTCAGGGAACCCGCTTCAGCATCATAATTTCTAATGGCTACACAGCATTCTCTCATATGGATGCCCCACCATTATTTTTAACTAATCCCCCGGCAAAGAAAATCACAGACAATTTAAGAGCACCTGGGAATGTAATGCATGCCCCTGTGACAAGCCGTTGCTCATGTCAATCGCCATGTGCATCCCAGTTGTATGGGTTCTGTTAGAGTTGAACAGACACCTGCAGTGGTCTGCCAGCGTGCAGGGGTGAGGTGCTTTGCCGCTGAGAATTCTGGGCAGGGCATGCACTCTAGTGCACGTGGGCGGGCCTGGGCAGCTGTATCTCACGAGACATTCTGGGGGTGTAGATTTGTTTTTTGTTTTTTTTCCTGCTTGGGTCTCTAGAACATTGTTGATGGAATGGAATACCCACCTGCCAGTTTCTGTCTCCCTTAATGCAGGTGAACAGCAAAGTCAAAGGGAGGATCCAGGTCCTGGGGTTTATAATTCATCAGTCACGGCATCAAATGAGCAACTTCATGCCCAGACACTGCCCCTTTAACATTTCCTACAGTCTCCCCGGGACTCTGAGTGGATGGTGGGATGGGGTTCATTAGAGATTAAAACTCAAGTATAATTTGGGAGCATTGACCTTGAGAGAACACAAGGTCTTCTGTTGGGGCCTGACTGGGAAACTTGATCACGTGTTCTCTGGAAGGGCTTAGAGCTCAGTGCTCATTTTTTATGTAGATTCATACTTGCGATTTTTAGTTTACTTCTTTCCGTTCTCCTCACTGCTACCCAGGTGTGTGCCCTGACTGGGAACTGAACCAGCAACCTTTGGGTGCACAGGACGATGCTCAACCACCTGAGCCACTTGGGCCAGGCTCCTTGAAATGAGGATGGTCCAGCAGGAACAGTACAGCCTCTTAGTCACACTGGAAGGGGCTCCTATCAGTGCCAAGTACCAAGGGCGGGGCTCCGAGAAGATGCACAGAGAAGCAGAGTGTGGCTTCTGACCCATTCGCCTGACGCATATTTTGGGGAGAACCCATCACACCAAGTCCCGTTGAGTGAACACTCATGAGTAGCCACAATACTGGCTTAGGCTCCTCCTACCCACTCTATAGGCGAAGGAACCCAGGCCCGGAGCGATCTGTGCCCCACCCCGGGACACACAGCTGCCAGGCAGAGAAACAGGTTCCCACCTGCTCAGCCTAGTCCCAGCACCGTGGCCATCACAGGCCAGCCTGGCCCCTGGGAGTGAGAACAGGGAAAGGCCATAAGTGCTCCTGTCATTGGAACAGGCCAATGGTTTTACTGAAGAACAGAAAGACCCAGAGGAAAGGAAGAGTCTGACAGGCCCTGCTGACATTCCCCGCACCTTGGGGACGGGGCCCTGACTCACCTGCGGCGCTGCTGACTCGAGGCAATGACCTAGGGCAGAACAGAGAAGCCAGGTCAGTGTCAGTCGGCTGCATGGGTCACAGACCTTCCTGAAGTGGGGGGAGGGCGCTTATCCAGGGCCGTTTCACAGGTCAACCTACGGAACGATTTCTCAATATTTGTATTGTCCTAGACCCAAAGGAACAGCTCAGGACAGAGAATATAGCAAACAGAAAAATGCACGCGGCAGGAAACAACCAGCTGCACAGGCAGTGTTTGGGCAAACCTCCTGTTCACAGGTGCCCGTGTGTGTGAGGCTGTGTGCAAACACTCATACACACAGATGTCTGAGCATAGCATATGAGATTGTGCAGGATCCTGATGTTAACAACGGGTTGTGTATCTTTAACTGTTATTCACAAACATGTTTCCAGGCTGTGTAATTCCTGGAGGGGCAGGTAGGGCCTGGCTAGTTTTCACTATTGTGAGCGAGGTTGCAATGTGCATCCGTGCCTGCATTTGTAACCTCATGGCTGCATATTTCCATGGAGACCCTTCATCCAGTCAACGAAGGGGACAGCGATGTGGGCCGTCTCACCCTTGTTCACATCGATCTCCAGGGCCATCCTCACGGGCTGCATCGGTGCCTATTCCAGCCCACAGGTGAGAAGGGAACTTTCCAGGCATCTCACCACCGTGACATCCATCCTTTAAAACAGCGTTGCTGATTGGCATTTTGTTCCTGTCTAGTTTCCTTGATGACCAGTGAGATTGAATTATTATTGTTATTATAATAACTTTTAAATGGTTTGGGCCATTTGCATTCCTCTGTGGTAAGTTATATGCATAGGTCTTTGCTGTTTTGCCAGGGGCTCTGTGCCTGGCCGCCCCACTGGCCCTGGACAGTGTGCTAAAGAAGCACCTTTCCCTGACGTCAGCGAAGGTCTGAACCGCCTGGGGCCATGGGAAGCTCCGGAGGACTTTGCTTTTGTGAGCGCCTCTGTTTGTGCCTCTAACGACCCGGCCCTGGCGTCGGCCTTGGCATCTTGCCTTTCCTCCGAGGCTCCCGGAGTGCGTCACTGGAGCAATTAGCTGAGCATCGCAACACACGCGGGTGTAAATATTTATGAGGCCTGGTTGGTGGCGGGGACACTGGGCACAGAGCAGTGAGGCCTGGAGCTGCTGGTAACCAGGAGACCTCAGTCTGAGCCCCACTTCCAGCTCTTGCTGTTGCCTCTGTTTACCATTTTAAATTCAAAATGGCCCTGTGGGGTAGCTGCTACTGTCCCAAGTTCCCAGACAAGGCAAGCGGGGGTTCAGAGGGCCCCCTAACCTGTCCCCATCCTACACAGAGTGGGGGATTGGACACCAGGCCTGGAATCCTGGCCCGCGCCCCTCTCCGGACCCTGGCCTGTAGGCAGTGGCCAGTCAGGCTTCACGGGAGACCTGCAGCTGCGGGCTCCGAACCCTTGTGGTTATTAATTCTTGGCATCCTTCCAAGCTGCCTGATTCTGCAGAAATTAACAGTACACCAGCCAGCCAGGCGCCGACCATTAATCTGGGGCCCGGGAGCTCTCTGACACTTTCAACACGCGGCCTCTCCGTGACATCGGGCCTTTGATGAAGGCCTCAGAGGTTCCCGGACTTGAGAAACAGAAGGGGTGTGTTTCCCACGTGCAGTGAGCTTTATGTGGCCCTGGCCGAGCCGCTTGCGAGCCTGCACTGGGGTCTGGGACGCCAGGCCCGTCTTCCCAGGCTCCTAGGGAACTTCGGCTTTAAATCAGGATCCTGTCTTGTTTCTGATCTTGACCTCACCTGGTGTTTGGAATCAAAGACCGTTATGTTCCAAAGCTCTTTGGAGATAATGTGGCCCATTCGCTGTTCTAAGTTTTAGGTTCTTGGAGGCAGAAGTGAGGTCTTTTGGTCCCTAAAGGGAGTGACTCCGAGGGGCCACGGGTCCACAGGAGACTGGGCTGGACTCCGCGGCGCAGCGGCCTCCCCACAATGCAGAGGCAGCTGACACTCAGAGAATGAAGTGACTTCCCCAAAGTGGGGCAGTGAGCACCAGGCAGAGGGGGATTTGTCCGACTCTAAATCCCTTATTATTGACAAGCCTCGAGCAAGCAGCCACTTCCACCACAAGCTCTGCGTCCCTGAGATTCCGATTGTCAGGGCGCCTGGAAGCAGCTTATCTGACCCACCCTGCCACCCGCCCCGCCGGTCCCACAGCGACAGCGCTCACGCACAGGGGAGTCCTCCGGGACCCGCACCCCGGGGCTCTCGTGCGTCATGCAAGCTCAGTGAACTGGCAGAGGCAGCAAAGGCAGGGAAGGCGGTGTGATTGCTGAGCCCGCAGAGGGGAGCGAGGAGGGGCTGAAGTGCCGCCCTGGGTCTGGGGAGGACGACCTGGGGAGGCCTCCTGGGCTCCAGTTCTGTCTGGCTGCAGGGCAGCTGACAAGCTCTCTGAAAAGACTCCTGTGTTCACACACTTTGCAGCCTGGCAGGCCGGGGTGATGCATGAAAGACGCTGCTAGCAAACCTCACGGGGATGGGATGTGTTTTCTCCGGGCTCAAGCAGGGCCCACGTGTTAGCAGCTGCCTGTGCCGTGCCCGGGAATGGCAGGGACGCACCCTGGCTCTGTCCTCAGCAGCGTCCATAAGGAGCCATGTGCCAGGCCACGCTGGACGGAGTTAAAGCTCCCCCCACACCTGCTGCCTCTCCCTGGGGGCCCGAGGGAGGCAGGTCCTCCTCTGTGTCCCGGGCGTCCACCTCTTGGCAGGCCGGCCAAAGGATGTAAGATAACAAAGCAGACCTCAGAGGTTGGTGGTTTTCAATAGTTAGGGCTCCTTTACAAATAAAGATTTTTAATTTTTGAATTATTTAAAAATTTTAATATTTCTTAGGAATTTAATATGTTTAACCATTTCCTGTTTTTAAAGGGAACTAAATGGAACTCCCTTCCCTCCCCCCCCCCCCCCCCCCCCTTGCTGCCCAGGGGACCTGGCTCTGAGGAAGAGGCGGGCACAGGGTTTTGCTTACCCAGGAGCGGAGTTTGGAAGGTGTGCTGACCCAGCTCCATAGAGACGGGATTTGTCCTGTCTCCAGAGTCATGCTCCCGGCACAGGGACTAATTCCTCATCGCTACCTGAGTGTGCTGCCTGTGGGCCCCTCTGGGTCTCCCCAGGCCCCACCCAGACCTCCACGAAATGGTCAGGGTGACTTCACCAGCCACTCCCTCCCTCTCGAGGCCTCCCAGGTGAACGGGCTCGGCTCACTGCTCACCTGATAGAGTATTCATCCGTCCTGCCCTGACATGAGACCACTTTAAAGTCTCAAATGTGTGGAAGACAGTAGGCATTTTTGAGAGTTGCTAAAGTCAGTGTTAATATAAGTCCATTCCCTTCTTCTCTGTCTTTGAATGTCTGTGCCGTAAGTCACTTCACCCAACCCTCCTGGCGATTCCCGGTGGGCAGTATCAATACATGAATTTTAGGGCATCATGTGTGCTGGAACCCAATGGGACCAGGAATTAAACCTTTCGCTTTGCTCTAGCTGTGTTGGCTCAGTGCATAGAGCGTCGGCCTGTGGACTGAAGAGCCACAGGTTCAATTTTGGTCACGGGCAGGAGGCAGCCGATCACTGATTCTCTCTCATCATAGATGTTTCTATCTCTCCCTCTCCCTTCCTCTATGAAATCAATAAAAGAAATATATATCATGTCTCTATATATGGACACCTTTCACTTTGCAGGGTAGGTGGAGGCCCAGGTGCACCCCTGAGGAGTTCTCCATGATGTCCCTTCACACCCGGCCTGTCTGAGGGCAGGGTCCACCCCCCTTCCTCTCCACCACCCACCAGGAGGGAGTGGGGTTTGCAGCAGGGAGCTGTGGGAGCTCAAGCCGGGAAAAGGTGGTGCAGGAGAGGAAAGAGTGGAAGGGGTAATCTCGGAGGGCTGTGCCGGCTGCGGGCAGTGTGCACATTCGCCAGGAGGTGGATAGGGACGCCCAGAGCTGTGGCTCAGAAAGGTGCGTGGGAGCCGCTGCGATGCCCTGAAGAGGGCAGGCTGGGGTAGAACAGTTTCAGAAAGAAGCAGTGAGGTATCCATGGTGACAGGGAGTGTGACCACCAAAGCCCTCCCCTGACCATCTGGCATCTGGGCAATGGAACCCACGCTCACTTAACCAGGACAGAGTACAGCACAATTTCTCAAACTTCCTGCCCAGGACCCCGCTCCTAAAAGGGAGAGCAGGTGCCTAATACAGTGCCTGGATAATGGCCCGTACACAAAAACATGGTGGATGAGCATGAATGAGTGAGTGAATGAATGCACACATGTCCAGAGAAGCATAGCTAAGAGGGGCATCTCAAGAGTAAGACCGCCTAGGTCCAGCCCAGGCCTGTCCTATCCCAACATGGCCTGCAGTCCACACACAGCCGGAACCCTCTCCACATCCCATGTAGACACCCCTGGAATCGGTTCTCTGGTTTTTCTGACAGACACAAGATTGGAGAGTGTCTCCCAAGCCTGTACTCCAAGCATGTCAAACTCAAAGGCTAACACAGGCCAAATAAACAAGGCCACGAGTTTGACATGCTTGCTGTACTCCTTTGAGGCAGATGAAATTCACATGGAAGTAGAGTCAGGTCAAGGCTCCTTTTTCATAAGTGAAAACGGGGTTCATGCTTTGTAAGAAGAAGCCTTCCTTGTTTCAACAATCTCCTTTTTAAAATTCTATTTAATTCAATAAATATTTGGCCCTGGCCAGGTTTCTCAGTTGGTTGGAGTGTTGTCCCATTCACCAAAAGGTTGTAGGTTTGATTCCTGATAAGGACACATACCTAGGTTGTGGGTTTTATCCCTGGTCAGAGGGCATACAGGAGGCAACCAGATAGATGTTTCTCTCTCATCTTGATGTTTCTCTCTCTCTCTCTCTTTTTCTCTCTCTCCCTTCCTCTCTCTAAAACCAATGAAAACACATCCTCCCATGAGGATTAAAAAAACTTTGGTGCATACAACCCTCTGAAGGGGTCCTGGGGAAAATGCTGAAAGTGTCTGGTAGCATCCAGAACTATAAAAAACTCACATCACCGGCCCCCTTGGCTGGGGGAGGCCCCTCCCATGTTCTCAGGATCCTGCCCTGCAGGGCCCTGGGCCCTCCCTCCCTGCAGCCCCTACAGCACTTCTTGTTCTAAGGACATACTCAGTTTAGTTAAAAGGAGTGTATAACTATCCGTTTCTTATCTAAATCTCATAGTTTTAAACCTACTCCAGAGCACTGTCCTGAGGATTAAACATCAACGTTCCTTTCGTGGTGCCTGGTGCACATTAGGCCTTCATTCAACCGTTTTTTTAAATTTTTTTTATTGATTTCAGAGAGGAAGGGAGAGAGAGAGAGAGAGAGAGAGAGAGAGAGAGAGAGATCAACGATGAGAGAGAATCAATAATCTTCTGCCTCCCACATGTCCCACACTGGGGATTGAGCCCACAACCTGGGCATGTGCCCTGACCAGGAATCGAACTGTGTCCTCCTGGTTCATAAGTTGAAGTTCAACCACTGAGCAACACTGGCTGGGCTTGTTTATTATTTTTCAAATTCCCTCTCTAAAATACACACGCTGCTGTGATGGAAACGGGCTCGTGTGGGCGAGGTCGCCCAGCCAGGGTGCGGGTTGCCTGGCATTCCAGTCCAGCTCCCAAGGACTCACCCCTGCCCCGACCTTCACCACCACCACATGCTGATAATTATAATTCGTATGGAGACTGAGAACATTGGCTCAAAGTTATTCAAGTAAGACCATAGACCCAAATATATAGTTTGCAGACATTTTGATTTGATTTATCTATCTCAAAACTAATTTATATTCATACGATACTTTCATTATAAAATATGCCATGGTAGAGAGATTTGTATGGATGTGGGGGATTTTTTTCTAGCTTGAGTTTATAAATGGTTTGGAACAGGTTGCAGAAACATCGTCTGCTGCTCTTTTTAATATATCTTGAGTGTGCTGTGACACATCCCGAAATAATTTGCTTCAGGAAAAAAAAAAAAAGCCGCTCTCTCTTTTTCCTCCCAAATGTGAGTGTAAATACTACTTTGATGTCTGTAATTGCCACAGCCATCTCCATCTGAAGGAAGGCTTCTAGCCCTTCCATCTCCCATCGCTCACTATTGTCAAGAAATAAGAAAAATGGACGTAAAATGCATTATTTAAATGGATTTAATGTAAACATTGAAGAAGTCTGAGAACAGCCACAAATTCTTCTTGGCTTAATGTGGTCTGAAAATATTTCACGTGTTCCGCCTTGCAGACGTTCACCCCCTCTGCCTAGGAGAGCGACTTCTCCCAGTAAATCTTAGGGCTCTGAGAAGGCTCCTTGTGCCCGGCACATAGTAGGAACTGAACACGTGTCTGGCGATTGATCTGAGTTGAAGTAGAGTAGGATTCAAGGAGTGGTCTAGCACAGGGAGACCCCCGGGCACCTCTGGGCATGGAGACTGCTCCTGCAGGCCATGGTGAGGGAGTTCTGTCCAGGCACAGGGAGACCTGCACCCCCTCTGAGCATTGGGTGTTGCCCACACGCTGGTCTGCAGAGCTGGGCCTGACTTCAGGATCTGTCTCCTGTCAGTGGTTTCATCATGTTTGTCCCCATTCTGAGCTGTAACTTGGCTGTGAGCCCCCTGAAGCCAGGACTTTCTTTTATTTCTGTATTCTCAGTAGCCTGTGAAGTCTTGATGTCAGAATTGCTTAGTAACAGAAACCATAGAGGCAGGTGGCTCTCTCTAGTCTCCTTGCTCATGAGACCTGGCAGTGGACCTTGGCCTGACCCACCCATGAGCCATCATCTAAATCATTCATCGGCTGGGGAATAGAAGGTTCCTTTTCAGTGGCGTCTCTTGGGCTGTTTGGAACCCCGGGTGGGTGCTGGAAATAGCCCTGTTCAGAAATGCTATGGGCCGTGGGGGTCTTCTCAGCCTACACCTGCATCACACACATCAACTTCCTTTCCCTTCATGTCACCTCAAAGGTCACTGCCAGCAATGCTGTCCTATCACATTGACTCTGTGTGTGTGTGTGTGTGTGTGTGAGAGAGAGAGAGAGAGAGAGAGAAATAGAGATAGAGATGGTCAGCTTCATTGCCACAGAATCAAATTCTTCACTCCTCTATTAATCAACTAGAAAATATTCACCTATTTTTCCGCAGAGCGAAGTTCAGATCACTGGATCCTTCTGTCATTGGCCTTCTATTGCTCCTGGGATGAAAGAAAATAGGTCATAGTCAGGAAATTGTAAGAAGCTGGGATAAACAAATTAAGTGCTTTCATTCACAGAAACAACTACCCAGTCAGATTTCAGTATTTAACATCTCATACATATTTCCAAATTTATCTTTGCATTTCCATTAGGATTAAAAAAAAATCCATGTTTTAAGGATTTCAATTACTTTAAATTATTATTATTTTTTAAATGTTTGAGCTTTATTGTTCAAGGGGCAGCAGCATGGGATAGAAGAGGTGCTCCAGTCAAGATGAGGATGTGGCCTGCTCCCACATTAGCAGGGTCACTGTGAGACCCTCCCTAACTTCTATGAGTCGCCGTGATGTCGCTCTGTAAAATGAAGAGCATCTTACCTTCACCACATGGTCAAACAAGGACAGTGCCTGTGGGCCAAGGAATGTTCTAGATGCTTTCCTATGTTAGCTGAATTTGACCCCAGGCTAGCAAGCATCATCGGTGTAGGAAGGCAGACTATTTAACAATAGCAACTTGGATTCAAACAATATTTATTAAACTCCTATATAATGTAGATACTTTGCTGTGGCATTTTCTATGAAGAGATTAAATTATTTTAAGTCCAATTGATTTGTTGAAGTTCATTAAGGCATGCATTATCACAGACCATCACTATTATGCACCTTATTTAATGAGCCAAGCAGAATATATTTCCTGTCCTTTTACAGGTGTCTCATGAGCATTTTACTGATGATACTGTTCTCCCCAGGGCCCCTTGATCTGCTCAGTGCCTCTGACTCATTGTCCTACCGACTTTCTCCACTTGGGCCAAACGTGCCTCCTTTTGGACCTTGGACTATCTCTACTTCCTCCCCCAGGCTCCTTCAGGCACTATTTTCTCTTTCTCAAATACCCATTGTCCTCTTTTCCTTCCCTCTGATTCATGCTCTGAGCTCGGCCAAGTGTCACATCCTCAGAGAAACCTTCCCCGAGTGGGAGACCAGCTCCACCCAGCCCTCCTCTGAACTGAAATTTCACTTTTGTTCACCTTGTAGCTATAATCATGTCTGAGAAGGCTTCTGACCTGTCATCTCAATGAGGGCAGAGATTTGCAGGGTGTGGCCTCCCCAGGGCCTGGGTCAGTGCCTGGCCCACAGTGGGCCCTCAGCGGACATGCGTGACTATTCATCTTAATAAAGGGCCCCAGGAACTGCCTAGTGATAGCCTAAGACTCTCCATCCAGGATTTGTGTGTAGATTGTGGACTGCAATGGGATGAAGAGAAAACTGAGTGAGTTGTTGTGATACAGTTTGTCATTGTAAACTGATCATCTAGAAAGATGATGGTGTCATTTCATTATTTCTCATTTCACTTTTTAATTATTTCATGATTTCAAAATATTGAATCATTGTATTATTTCATTTTTTAAAACCCAGATAGAATTTGATTCATAAATCTATAGCTACACTCTGATTTCTCCTCTAAGTTCTAGACATAAGCATCCAACTACCTTCTGGGCCTTTCTAATTGGTTACCCTCCAGTGGAAACAGGCCCTTTCACCAGTGAGTGGCTCCATTGCCCACTTAGTTTTCAAACCAGTAACCTGGCATCTTGCCCCCACATCACTGCCAGACCCTAACAATAGATCCCTGAATGTCTCTCATTCTGTCCCTCCCTCTTCGCTCCTGTGAGCATGCTCAGTATTAGTTCTGTCTGTATTTTTTCCAGCCTGGCTCTGGGTCCTGTATTTTAGGGTTTCTGTTGAGGCTGTAATCAAGGTATCGGTCAAGGTTGGGGTCACATCTGAAAGCTCACCAGGGGAAGGACTGATTCTAAGGATACTTGCTTGTTGATGGGATTCATATTCTTGGGGCTTGTTGAACTGCGAGCTTCAGTTCTTTGCTGTCTGTTGGCTGGAGGCTGCCCTGTGTTCCTTTTCACATGGGCCTCCCTAACATGGTCACTTGCTTCATCAAAATGTGCACACCAAGGAGACAAGGGGAAAGTTACAATCTTATGGAATGCAATGATGGAAGTGACATCCCATCAATTTTGCCATATCCTGTTGTTTAGAAGCTGCCTCAGGCTTGCTTACAACTGGGGGAGGAGATTACACAGGGGGGCGCATGAGCACCAGGAGACGAGATAATTGGGGGTCACACATATTGTCACACACTCACTGTGGAAGTATGAGTGGAGATGACCCTTTTGTAACATCCAGAAGGTAGTTTTTTTTTTTTTTTGCAAATTTACAAACCAAATCAGCTAGAATCTTTTTGCAGCCTACTTTTTAAACTTCTATGACTACTGAAAATGTCAGGCCAATTTTTGAAAGTTTTCCAGCTAATTTGGGAAGACTCCAGCAAATACCAGAATAACTGGTTCTCCAACTCTTGCCCGGGAGAGGCCATTATAATCATTTCTCCAGCTGAATGCTGTACCTCTAACTCCCTTAAAATAGTCACCACATCAGTTGTCACAAACAACTTCTCCAAGTGATTGACACCTATTTTGTTCATTTCATTTGGTCCCTAAGCGGTATGGGTGGTTATATTCCTGTACACAGCTTTTTTTTTTTTTTTTTTTTTAAAACACAGGAAATGCTTAGCACTCTCCCTGAACACCTGAGCAAAGCTCAATTTCTTGGGGATTTGACACGTTATAGCCTGGATACCGGACATCTTTTATGTGCTTGCCCTGCAGAACCCAGAAAAATGGAAAGACATACACGGCCTTCTTGCCTCACAGATTTTTTTTTTTAAAGTTTGAATTTGAATATATTCACATATGATTTTTCCTCTCAAGCTCATAAAGCCCAACCATTCACTCTCTACTGTCTTACATTTTTACATTAGCTAACCGGTCCCTGGAGGTTTGAGCTGGTGACTCTTTCCCGAGGAACTCAGTACTGAGTGGGCCACAATGAGATGTTTCATTACCACCCCTCACCCATTCACACCATTGTGATGGTTAACTCTATGTGTCACCTTGGTGAGGCTGTGGTGTCCAGGGGTTTTAGGTGACAGCCTGTTTCCTAAGCCCCCAGTCCCATCCTGGATCCCTTTCCTTCTGAATCATCTTCAAAGCCCCTGAAAGGCTGTCTCTGGTCATGGGAACAAAGCGCTTTGACTCGAGTCGCTTACTGACCTGAGTTGAAATTGGGAGGCAGACCCTGGTGCCAGCCTCAAATCAAATAGCGAGTGAGTAGCTGCCATGTGCTGGATATCATATTAGGACTAGAGACACAGGAGGAAAAGACAGAGAAGGTCCCAGCCCTAAGAAGCTGGCAGCCACGTGAGAGGGAACCAAGCCACTAAGCAAGGGGTTCATCCCCTCTGTCACAGCTCCTTCTTCTTCTTCTTTTTTAAAATATATTTTTATTGATTTCAGAGATGAAGGGAGAGGGAGAGAGAGATAGAAACATCAATGGTGAGAGAGAATCATTGACTGGCTGCCTCCTGCATGCTCCTTACTGGGGATCGAGCCTGCAAACTTGGGCATGTGCCCTGACCGGGAATGGAACTGTAACCTCCTGGTTCATAGGCTGATACTCAATCACTAAGCCATGCCGGGCGGGCAACTTGTCACATCTTCTTTCCTCAGTGTCCTGCCTTTGTTTACTCCTGATTTGAATGGCTGCCCAGTTTCAGGCCCGTCCACCTGGCCCGAACCTGATGTTCCTGTGGGCATAGCTCTGATGGCTGCCTGTTGGATCTACACTTGGCCGGGAGGTAGCCCCTCACTGACCCCCTCTCCCTGAGGTCTCTCAGGTGCCTCCTCCAGCTTTTCCAGACTCAGAGAGAGGCCCAGCTCCTCTAGAAATGGACTCAGGGGTTGACACCTGCACAGTCACCCATGGTGCACATATGTCCCACCAACTCTGGGTTCCTGTCTCTCCCCTCAATGGAAGGGCAGCCGAGGAAAGGTTTGTGCAGGAGAAGACGAGTCAGGAACCTCTGGGGGGAGGACTCATTCTGGTTTATGAAGGCAAAAAATGGATCCAGAACACGCCAGAATAGACAGGCTCTGCCCATGGGATGCAGATGCAGAGTGGAGGGTGGTGTCTGGATTTAGCTCCTTGTTTTGCCAGAGCTGGAGCTTTAAAGATTCTCAGAGCTCGGGGCTTGATGGAAAGGTAGGTGTCACCTGCCAGAACCTGCTTATTTTATAGATGAGAAAACCGCGCAGCCCAGGGAAGTGGGAGGACTGGCCACACTGAGCTCTGGCTCCGCGTGTGGGGCTCGAGGTCCTGCCACTCGGCCTTGGCTTTGCCAGAGCTAGTCTTTGAATTCAGCTTTTTTATGCGCTGTCTAAATAAATTCTCCTGTTTCTTTTCAATCTTTTTGAGGAGAGAAAGAAAAGGATAATCTAATTTAAGAAGCAAGAGAGTAATCCTGAGTCCTTTAGGTTTCAAGAAATCCCATAAAGCTTCTTTCCTCTTTTTATATTTCTTCTTTATTACTTGTTTCAGGTAGACAACATTCTAATTTGACATCTATATACACTACAAAGTGATGGCCCCCAAACGTCCAGTTACTCTCCACCACCATGCTTTCCTCTCTGTCTTGTTTTTTGTTTAAAATTTCACTCAGCAAAAGAAAACAAAGAAACCCCCCTCGCCTCTCCCCCTTCCCCCCCAAAAAATAGAAGCCTCACATTTGATCTTTTCAAATGCTGTCTGCTTCCTTTTCTCTGTCTTGACTCTCAGGGGAACGGAACTTCTAAGAGACCATCAGTGCACATAATGAGCAAACACAATACCCACAGTGAATCACCCAGTTAATGGGCCCATTGATGGGCTCATAGTGGAATTTAATTTATAGATGGTCATGCCTGGAAGATTCTGGAAGCCTGATAGAAAATGACATGGAAAAAAAAAAAAGCAATATATGTATTTTTAAGACCACTCTCAAAACAAAAGCTTGGTTTGTGCTTGGTTGGTGCACAGCCAGGGAAAACCCAGGAGTGAAGGGACAGTGGGAGTCCCTGTGGTCTGCAGGGACCCGGGGAGTGGGTTTGTGCGTATATGCAGGGGGGCTTCCAGAGCATGAGCCCCGAGACAATATCCTTTTCTCCACCTCCAGGTCCCACACTTTCTGCCTCCAGAAGGTCCAAGGAAAGGAAGGGAATCAAGGCGGGGCAGGGAGAGGAGAGGAGGGGTCGGCCTGCAATGGGCCAGCCACTGGGTGCAGCTGCACCATCTCCCCCTGGGAACGTCTAGCACCGTCAGCAGGAGTCTGTTCACTTCCATTCACTTCCTCCCACCTGTCTGTCATGTTGCAGCCGCCATCCTCATTCTATTATTTTATTTTTTAAAACTATGTTTCTTATTGATTTCAGAGAGAGAAAGGGAGAGGGAGAGAGAGATAGAAACATCAATGAGAGAGAATCATTGATTGGCTGCCTCCTGCATGTCCCCTACAGGGGATCGAGCCCACAACCCCAGGCATGTGCCCTGATGGGGAATCAAACCATATCTGGGCTGGAAATCTTAATCACAATTAATGCAACAATACATTTCTCCCCTCTGAGTGCATAGCATGGGCCAGGAATTGTTCTCGGTGGTTGGGGTGTATCAGGGAAGAAAACAGAGCCTCTTGCCTGGAATAAGACAGAAGAGGATCTTGGCCCTTGGGAAGGGGAAGGCCGGCGGTCACGATCCACAGAAAGGCATGTGGGCAGGGAGGCTGTTCCATGGGGTGGTCTGGGGCCTCACTGAGCAGGTGACAGCTGGGAGAGGGCACTGTGGGGCCAGCTGTGGGGCATCTGCAGCAAGAGCACCCAGGCCCGGGGACTGAGGGGGGGTGGCTGGTGGCTGGTAGGTGGGAGTTAAGGGGCTGGGGGTGGATGAAGCTGGGAAGTAGGAGCTCATCTGGGGGTTGAGTCAGGGAGGCCACATGGCTGATAGGCAGTGAGTGCTGGGATGGATTAAGAATGTGATCCAAGAACTCCTGGTGAGTCCTGCAGTCACAGGAGGTCTTGGACTCCACAGAAGCAGGAAGCCATGGCACGTCCCAGATAGGGAGACACCCTGACAATGGTGATATCCCCGTAGGCTCTCTGACTGCTGGGTGGAGAACAGAGGGGCCTTGGGGGCAAGGCAGGAGCAGGGAGGCCTTTGGGTAAGTTTTGCAGTAACTCAGGTGGGTATGGATGCTTTCTGGGACCTGGGACCTCGGGGTGGGGAGTGAGGGAGGCCAGGGAGGTGTAATTATCCTAGTAACAGTGGCTGAGGCTGTGGCAGTTCCCTCTCCCAGCCCCACTCACTGAATCAATCTCTGCTTAATGTGGAAATCATTAAAAGCTCAAGATGTGGTGCATGTACACAATAGGATATTATTCAACACTGAAAAGGCTGAAATGATGGACCTGGAGGGTAATATGCTCAGTAAAAATAAGTCAGTAAAAGACAAATACTGTACAATTTCACTTATGTCTTGAATCTAAAAAATAAAATGAATGAACAAACAAAACAGAGACAGACTCATTGATACAGAGATCAGACTGACAGTTGCCAGGCAGTCCAGCACCTCATTAAGGTGTGGTCCCTGGACCAGCAGCATCACCTGTGAGCTGGTTAGAAATGCAGGTTCCAAGGCACCTCCTTGGCCCTGCAGGCCCGGAATCTGCATTAGCAAGAGGCCCTGGGATCTGTGCAGGTCAAGTGGGGCAGGTTTAATGTGACCTCGGGGAAGTGACTGTCTCTCTGGGCTTCACTGTCCCGATCAGCAAAGTGAAGCCAATAACATTTCCTTCTCAGGACTGCTCTGAGCATCAAAGGAGTTATCACCTGAAGAGCTACTAAGCAAGCGTACCATCTAGTCACAGTGCTTGTCACTCTGTCAGTCCTCACAGCAACACTATGATGAAGGTATGACCATCTCGGCTTTACAAAGAAGGAAATGACTCTTGAAGTGAAATGCCTTTTCCAAGGTCAACTAGTACAGTGTCCAGAAAAGCTTGGGGGTTTTTTAACAGAGAGTCAGTAATGACGGGGGTCTTCAGTATCGCACCTGCACGGGGAGGGGGGAGGTCGACCCTGGGTCGCTAGTGAGCTGGAGCGGCTCAGGCTGTGCAGTAGAGCTGATGGTTCATTTTGAAAGCCAGTTGTTAATTAAACACAGCTGTTGTTAAAAATTAAATTATATAAAATCACAATTGAATAAATTATATTAAAAACGAAGGCAATAAAGACTCAAACTGCATCGCTTCCTAATTATTTTATTGCACTTTGCTATTTCATCTGCAGTCTGGGTGCTGCTTATGTCTATGGTATCTGTATGACGGAAATATGTGACTGTGCATTCTCCCCAATTCCACACCCAGTGACTTCTTACTGGTGTTGAGTGTGGCCATCGTGGGAACATTTACACCACAGGAATTGGCATATGCTATGAGTCAAAGTGTGATTTTTGTTTTTGCTTTGTTAATAGACTAACTTAAGAAAATGATGGAGAGAATGTTAATAAAGCAGACTTAATTTAAATCTGTGTTGTCTGTAGCTGTAACGTTGTGCACAGCACAAACATGGGAAACATTTTTTTCCAGTATTCAAAGTATTTTCTGATTCAGCAAAGAAGTTGCTCACATCCGGACATGCCAGTGAGGCTCTGGCACACCTCTTAGTTGTTCTACTCATGAATGTACAGGAAAAATATCAATCACTATTGATGTCAAAACTGTATTCATTTGTCAATTGCAACCATAGGTTGGCTAGGGATGTAAGAGTTCAGCAAAAATCAATGAAATCATTTTGCTAGGATCAACAAGCTATATGGAAATTTACAAAACAAAATATGGCATATTGCATTATTATCTACAAATTATATATGATATGTCCTTTATAGCTGTAAAATTTATAACAAACAAGTACAAATATATATGTATATATATGTATATATATATATATGCGTATATATATATATATTTTTTCTTTCCACAAAGAGCTGTTTGCCCAACTTTTATAAAATTAACGAGAACGCTCCCGGCTAACCCACACTGAACTTTGCCATTCATGGTGTCCTGTGGCAGAATGAGCTCAGCTAGGTGCCAGAAAGAGCTGGCACATGACATGTCTATGTTCTCTTTCTTCCCTGTGTTCAGACCCTGGGTCTTGGGCCCAGGACAATGACTTTACTGCCTGAGTTCCACGGTCCTTATCTCTAAATGGGAGCAATAATAATGTCTTGTGGATATGAGGCCAGATGCCCAGTAAAAGTTAATTCTATTCACCGTCACATATAGGAACGCAAAGGGAACAAACTCCCTGAGCTGCCTCCCATGCTGACCCTCCCCAAACCCTAATGACTTCCATGTGCTTCCTGTTTGCTGTTCTCCAAGACTAATTCCCAGCTTCTATTGTTTATCACTGGAGGCAGATCCACATTCAAATACCCTTTTTCTTTGTCCCCTCTAAAAAAATGTTTGCCAGTAGGATTAACATGAGCAAGAGGAAAAGACCCACCATCCCCTCTGAACTGAAAGGCGGTGTAAGGTCTGGACTTTTCATCACGGGGACTGTCAGCTGCTCATTCAAAATGACCTTTCTATGTTCGATTTCTTCTGTGTGAGGCACTTAGTAGGTGCCCAGAACTCTCTTGCAATTTAAATTATAATTAGACTAGAGGCCTGGTGCACAAATTCGTGCATAGGTGGGGTCTGGCAGGCCTACCCCAATTGTGGTGAACAGGCCGGGCTGGCTGGGAGGAGGGGCTGCAGATGGTTGGCTGGCCCAGCCCCTGATTGGGGTGGGGGGGGCAATTGGGGGCAGGGCTGACTGGGGGGAGGGGCCGCAGGCGGTTGGCTGGCCAGCCCCGCCCCATGGTCGAACTCCTGGTTGAACTCCTGGTCGAGGGGACAATTTGCATATTAGGCTTTTAATGCTCAGAGCAGTAAAAATAAAAATAAAGACTTGAACTAAGGATTCATGAGCTAAGCCAACCGTCTGAGGATTATGGTTTGATTCCCAGGAACACCTCCGCTGTGGTTTTGTTTACCCGGAACCATCGAGCCAGAAAGGAGAAAAAGAGAGGGATGGAAGGCTGGGTTACTTCTCCACAGGCTTGCATTGTGGTTTGGATCCTGTGTATCTTTCATATGTGGGTAACTGGAGAGAAAGGACAGCTTTAATTTTTGCTTTGAATCCTGGGCTGTAAGGAGAGAGGTGGACAGGACAGAGGGTGAGCAGGTGTGTTCCTTGTGTTAGAGTCACTACCACAGACTTGCTCCCACAAATGGACCACATGTCGGAAGTGAGCCACACCCAGTGAAGACCATGAACATTGACCACTGGAGTCTCTGGCCCTTGAAATCATTCTATCCTCAGATTCTCTACACCAATTCAGCTGAGCTGTTATTATTCGATCCTTTCCAGGCAGATGTGAAGAAGGAAATGTCCGGAGAAAGATGCCTTATGTACTGAAAAGTGAAGGCAAAGTCACTCTCCCCTGGGTGCCGGGCCGTGGCTTCTCGGTGAACTTTCTTTGTGTGCAGCAAAACTTCCCCAGGCCAGCCTATTGTCCCAGGATTAGAAGCTGAGGCTCCACTGGTGAGAGGGGAACAATGCTAAGATAATTGAACGCCATCCATTTTCACCGTGGGTCAGCACCAAGCCGTTTATCCCAGGTATTTCTGTGTGATTGTGATGCTGAGAAAATTTACACCCTCAAACAGTTCTCAGATCACTCTTTCACGGGGCAAAATGGGACTTGGACTTTGGAGTCTAGGTCAAAAAAGTGGTTTGGGGACGATAGCTGCTTAGAGACAAAGAAAAAGAAAGTTTTGTTTGGAAATTGGAGTCCTTACATTCTAGGCATTGAAAGATTCCAAGGAGCAGAAAACACTTAAATGTCTGTGAGCTCTACCCCTTTATTTAATGCCATATAGCTCATTAGGGGCACAGCCAGTCTGGAACCCAGGCTTGTAATAGATATTCCCATTTTACAGTTGGGGAAACTAAGGCTTGGGATCACCAGCTTGAAAGAGGTGATGCTGGAATGTCAATGTGGGTCACCTGATGTGATGGACGGGCTTCAAAGGCTCATGACTAACTGTGACACCAGCATAAGGGCCCTGATCCAATGGAAGAGGGCTCAGGCACGACCCTTGCTCAAAGTAATATGGGGAGGAAGGGGGTCTTCACACCACAGACAAGACGTCTCCCTACTCAGCTGGAGGTTTTCACCAGCTCTTTGTTGAGAAACAGCATGGCTTTGGTATCGAAAGCCCTTGTCACAGTTTGGTAGAGGAAACCATAGTACAAATGCATCAAAAAATCGATGCTATGAAGTTGACCTATGTTAAGTGTACAATTCAATAATTTTTATTATATACACTAGGGGCCCGGTGCATGAAATTCGTGCACTGGGTGTGTGTGTGGGGGGGTGGGGGGGAGTGTCCCTCAGCCCAGCCTGCCCCCTCTCACATACTGGGAGCCCTCAGGCATTGACCCCCATCACCCTCCAATCACAGGATCGGCCCCTTGCCCAGGCCTGACGCCTCTGGCCTAGGCATCCGGCCTGGGCAGCGGGGACCCGCAGCTGCAGCGGCCCCACGATCGTGGGCTTCGCTTTAGGCCCAAGCAAGGGATCCCTAGCTCCTGGGACTGCCAGCTTCGACCGTGCCCAGCTCCCATCGCTGGCTCCACCCCTACTTCCTGCTATCACTGGCCAGGGCGGCAAAGGCACCTGATTCTCCGATCATGGCTGGGGGGCAAGGCAAAGGCGGCCCCAGGGCTGCCTTTGCCCTGCCCCCCAGCTCTTAGCTCCCCCCTGGGTTTCCAATCACTGTCAGTGGCAGGGGGCTTCTTCCTGCTTTCCCTTTCGCCTCCCTGCATTGTGCCTACATATGCAAATTAACCGCCATCTTGTTGGCAGTTAACTGCCAATCTTAGTTGGCAGTTAATTTGCATATAGCCCTGATTAGCCAATGAAAAGGGTAGCTCGTACGCCAATTACCATTTTTCTCTTTTATTAGTGTTGATTATACCCAAATAAAGCTGTTAAAATATTACTTAAAAAATCTATATACATAGAGTTCTCATTCCAGAGATCACTTATGGACTTTGGAGATGAAGAGTGCCAATAGGGATTGTACTAAGGGTGTGTGTGTGTCTGTGTTTTATGAGAGGCTCCAAAACCAAGCCATCTCATTTTTCTTTGTTAATCCTCACCTGAGGATATTTTTACCCTTGACTTCTAGAAAGAGTGGAAGGGAGGCGAACCTCATCTTCCAACTGGGGGGTGGGTGGGTGAGGCATCATTGACCTGTTTGTGCATTCAGCTGGGAAGTAGGGGTGCCATCTTCAAATCCAGGCCTTTCTTCCCGGAGCCCACAGCTCCCCTGTGCAGCCACGGGTCCCAGGGCCAGCTTGGCGTGGTCTTGGGGAAGTGGCCTCAGAGCCCCAGGCTCACACCTATACAATGAGGACCTCTCCGAGGTCAAGGCCATTGGCCCTTCAAATTCGAGGTCTTTCTTTCTCCCTGTGGTTCTCTCAGAAGTTTTGTATTTTTCTTTCTCTGCTTAGTTTTGCAATTGCTCTTCAGATTTCAACTCAAGTTTACATTCTAACTACCAGGACATCAACATAGATATTCGGGATTGATCACAGCTGGCAAATATATATTTGGGAGATTATTTACCTTTTTTCTCTCTGAATGAATGTTAAGTTCCTAAAAGGCAGGGTCTGTTTCTCAGCCGCTCACCAGGATAGGACAGGCCTAGAGCTGCGGAGTCAGCGTGGACGGAACCCTGAGGCGTGGGGAGGCTTTGGAGGCAGCGGGGAGGACCCAATCCCTTGCTCCCAGGACAAAGGGCATGGTCGTGGCCTCTGTCTCATCCTCATCAAAGCAGCGGTGCCTCCGCCCTCACAGCCTTGGGCGTAGGTCCTTGTCCCATAGACAGTGGTTATCGCTAGTGCTAGCCTGGCCTGGGCTTTAAGGAGGAGGGAGGAGGTGGGCTCACCTTCCCATGACAGCAATCCTGGCTCCGAGGTAACAGTGTCCACCCAGGAGGCCCCTGACAGTCACACATTCCAGGAACCGGAAGTGAGCACAGAACAGCAGGGGTGTGGTGCCCCTAACACCCAGCCCTGGAAAACCTCAGCTCAAGGTTTAGCTTTTCAGCCAACCTCAGCGGTTTTCGCCTTTCCCCTTTATCGTGAAGAGGCACTTCCCCTGCTCCCCTGGCCAGGCCAGTGTCTCTCAAGCCCAAGTAGGTTTTGGGGCAACATCTCCCTAAGTGCAGAGCTTATGGGGGGATAGGGCAGCATGCAGTGAGGGGGACAGTGTTCCCACCCTGGCTGCTCACTGGGAGGGCTTTTTATTAATTGTCACAGCTCTCCGGAGACTTTAGGATTCGAGCTCCCATGAGGGAGGCCCCAAAACCATTTTTCCCCAAAGCTTCAGCAATATTCCACTAGGACTTTGTAAATGACAGTAACCCCGCCTGGTGCTTCTGGGCCAGCAGCCCACCGGGTTGGAGAAGAGAAGGGGAACTGGAAGGGTGAAAGGGGAATAGTTGAAGGCTCGGGTCTGGCAATCAGAAAGGTTTCTGTCTCTTTCATTCTCTTCAAAGCCACTTGGTGACAGAGAAATTATTTCTACTTTTTAATGAAGTTCAAACCACAGAGGGTTTTCCAGCTGTCCTTCAGATGTCACACGGCCAGTGGACGCTAGAGTCAGGAGTCAACTGGGTTGGCATCCGAGGTCTTTTTATTTGAACACTTCACTTCTTTTTATGAACAGAGGGCTAAGGATGCATGCCACCAATTCACAGGTTGAGTTGAGATACTAACAGATGTTGACGACATGGGCAGTCCTTGTATAGCCTGGCCACCTGACATTGCCAACTGAATACCTGAGCAGCATATAAAAATTAAAATATTCAAATCTCCATCTCCCCAGGTGTCCTTGGTTGTATACATGGCACCTTCTTTCACCCAGTTGTGTAATAGAGGAGTCCAAGAGCCATCCTTCACCACCCATTACCCCCATTACCCATTACAAAGCCATCACCAATCTTGGAGGTTTTCCCTCCAGACTACCTCTTGGATCTGTCTACTTCTCTTCATCTGATCCCTGCCACACCCTCCACCACCTGTGCCCAGTCCATGGAGGGTACAGGTGATATCCTAAACCCTACCAGGGCTCCATGTGAAGGTACATAGAAGAAGATCAGGCCTTCTGATGTTGGCCTGGCAATCTGCATAGCGTTTCATGCATTGCACAGCGTGCAGCTTTAATTTAGCACAGCTGACCTTTGTAGGACCATTGTGGAATATTCGTTGGCTCCCTGCGTGTCCTGGGCCCTGTGTCCAGCCTAGAGTCTGACAATCACTTTCTTCTCCTGTTGATAAAGGCTATTGATTCACATTGGCCACACTTTTCAAACACAACAGATCCTCTGTTTGTCTGCTGGAACACCACTACAATTGAAAAAGTCATGCCACAGAAGCCATGTGACATTCGTCATTTTTATTCCCCTTTCACATAAAACAACTATCCATTTTTATTTCTACCACTTTCGGCGCTCTCACTATTTTTGCATTCATCACTCAACATGAACTAAATCATCTTTAAAAATACCTCTAACTTAGATCCAGATAAGCAAGTACAGCTAGGCCTCTCACAGCAGAAGCACCTGAAATCTGGGAAGTCTTTTCATTTACAGAATTAATGCTAAGTTAACAGTTCTCTCAGGTTGAGAGCATCATTGTTTGTGCTATTTTGGTTACCCCCCCCCCCCATCTTTGTTAGCAGGTTGTGGTCTCCTCTGAGGATCTGATGAAAACTGGCATTTCCTGAGGAATTATGTGCAGGGAGACATGTTAAAACTTCATCCTTTAATTCTCCTCCCCTAAATGGGAAGTTTGACTGTCATCACAGGGAAATAAGATCAGCAATTGGATGGAGATGACGCGCCTAATCCAGGAATATCTGACTCTACAACTAATTCTCTTTCCTTTGGTTCACAAGGCCCTCTGGGATGTCTGCAAGGCCTCAAGGACCAAGTTTCTGTCATCTTCCTACTCTGATTTTACAACTGCTTCACACCACACCGAGCAGTGGGAATGTGATTGGGCAGAAAATGCATAGACAAGAAGCAGAGAGAATCCACCCCAATGGTAATGGCATCAGCAGCGTCATTGTAAGAAGTACTAGACAGTGTCATGTTTCACATGTAGTATTGGCCCTGTGTCAACTCTCCGCTATTGGTAGCAATGGGAGAGGTTAAGCACTGTTGGGTGGTCTTTCCCATAAAGGTGATGGCTATGGGCTGTGTTTACATATTCCCATAAATACTTGAGACAATGGGTGAGATCAGAATCAAAATTCCCATTCTACAGACAAGGAAAATGAGACCCAGAGTAATGCAGTCCCCTTCCCAGACCACAGAGGTAGAGCTGGATCCAGACTGGAGGTCTTGGCCTGAGCCCTGCCTTCATTGTTGGGTGGTGCTCCCTCTCCTTGGCCACACTTGTTTCTTAAAGGTGCCAGATTTCATAAAAGGGAGCTGGAGGCCACTAGATCCTCCAGGGAAGGCCTCTAAGAAAAGAGGGGACACTGAGAAGAGACCAAAGGAGGAAGACTGAATATTTTCCCTGAAAGAGTGGCCCACAGGAGGCTTTGGATATGGAAGGAGGGAGAGGTTAAGCACTGTTGGGTGGTCTTTCCCATAAAGGTGATGGCTATGGGCTGTGTTTACATATTCCCATAAATACTTGAGACAATGGGTGAGATCAGAATCAAAATTCCCATTCTACAGACAAGGAAAATGAGACCCAGAGTAATGCAGTCCCCTTCCCAGACCACAGAGGTAGAGCTGGATCCAGACTGGAGGTCTTGGCCTGAGCCCTGCCTTCATTGTTGGGTGGTGCTCCCTCTCCTTGGCCACACTTGTTTCTTGAAGGTGCCAGATTTCATAAAAGGGAGCTGGAGGCCACTAGATCCTCCAGGGAAGGCCTCTAAGAAAAGAGGGGACACTGAGAAGAGACCAAAGGAGGAAGACTGAATATTTTCCCTGAAAGAGTGGCCCACAGGAGGCTTTGGATATGGAAGGAAATGCCGGGGAAGTCACGTGGGGAGGTGTCTTACACATTGTCCCCGGGTCAGTGGGCAGGTCCAGAGACCCCAGGGTTTCCCTGCCAGCTCCCTATGCACACCAGGCTCTTTGTAACCTGGGGAATGAAGCTGAAGTTAATTAGTTCTATTTACTGCATTTGCCTGTCATTTTGCCGGCAAGTCAAGCTTGACGCTTTCTACCTGTCCACATTTGATCTCATGGAAGAAAAAATAGCGCACGGCCCGGATTTTGCCTACAGGGCTCTGCCGCTCTGCAAATCACTGTGCATTCTTAGCACTAATTACTTTAAGTACTTTCAGTTGCCTCACTGCTTCTCAGAGGCACCTCTGCATTTCCAGCTTTCCAATCAAACTTGGGTTTTGTGAAATACCTGTCACTGCTCAGCCTTCTGAAGCTTTTTTTGCTCTGGCCCAGAGCTCCGGGGAACGATGTGATGTTTCCCTTCAGGTTCATTCAAATTAGTGGAGGTCGTTAGAGTTAATGAAAGCTCTGAGAACACACTCGCCGAAAGGGACTGTGTTGAAAGGAGCAGTTAGACTGGGCATTCTTTGGAAGAGAATACATTCCTTTTGTGGCTTGCAGGTGGTTTGGTTAGGTTCTCATAATCATCTTAAAGATGAAGAAACTGGAAATCTTAGAGGTTAAATATCTTGCCCAAAGGCACATGGATAGGAGGTGGCAGGATTGTAGTTCAAAGGAAGGTCTGTTTCTGAAGCTCAAGTTCTTTTTTCCAGACTAGCCTGCTCTGAGGAGCATCAGGCATCATGAGATGCTGCTGGGGGGCAGAGATTGGATACACAGGATACATTTGCCATTGTCCCTGCTCACAAGGTGGAAAAAGATATGTGCAAACCACTAGCGCCCACACTACGATGAAGACCATACTCATGGTATGTGGCATGTGGCCCAGAGAACACAGAGGGCACTGGGGAGACTTCTCAAGCAGGGGTCTGGGTTGAATTGTGTCCTCCAAGAAGATACGTTGAGTCTCTGCAGATGTAATGAAGATATAAGTTGAGTAGCTACTGAAGGAGGATTGGCCCTTGATCGAATATGAGTAGCGTCCTTAGAAGAAGAGAAGAAGCAGCACAGGGATAGGCCCACAGAGAGGACATTGGGGTAATGTAGCCACAAGTCAAGGATTGCTAAGAATTGCTGACAACCTTGATTTTGGACTTCCAGCCTCCAGAACTCTGAGAGAATAAATTTCTGTGCGTTAAGCCTCCCAAACTTGTGGTAATTTGTCACAGCAGCCCTAGGAAGCTGTATAAGTAGATACCACCTCAATGGACCTTGGGGCATGAGGTGTGGCAAGAGAGACTAGAGCACTCAGAGGCATGGAGACAGCTTCCCTATCATGCATTGCGTGTGCCGGCAGGAGATTGTAGGCCATGAGGTTGATGTGCTAGATTGGGACTGAGTTTTGAAATGTGGGGTTTGTCAGGTAAGCTTGCAGCTAGACGGGGCTGTGCAATTGTCCTGGACAATGGGATGTGAGTAGAAGGGAAGGGTGTCCTAATCCCCTATTCTCTCCCTGTCTCAGATACCTGGTCCAGGTGTGAGGCTGGGTCCCTGGACCACGGGGTGAAAGAAATCTGCCCTGGAGAAGGGCTCACTCACAACACACTTGGTGCCAACAAAATAATGAACCTATAGGTGGTAGCAACTGACTCTCTGTTGCTGTAACAGACTAGCAAATATATATTTCAGATGTTTGGGGGCACAACATCAGAATTCCACGTAGGTCCCACCTCTCTGAAAGACCCTGAAACACGTCGGTCATTCCTCCTGTACTACCCCTGAGACCTCTGATTACACAAAGGCGTTTCCTTACCACATCCACAGCTGCTGTGCTCTCCTGAGGATGTGAATCTACTGGGAAAGCTTTCACTATCTACTGCGGCTTAGATGTAGGTGACCATGTAATGAGTAGTAAATTTTAGAGTGACAGGGGGCACAACTCATCATTACTCTGGGAAAACAGTGCAGACTTGGATTGTTTTAGGCAAATTGAGACATGTGGTGATCCAGCTCAGAGGTGGTTTTGGTGCAAGGCAGGTGATACGACGGGATGAAGTTCAGGGTTGAGGAGTCCAGGAGCTAGTGTCTGTGGTCTGGCTCTATTAATTATCGACTCCGTGAACGTGAACAAATCCCTTCACTTCCTGAGGTTCCCGCTGCTCATCTGTAAATTGGGAAGCATGATTACTCCTTACACGACTTTGTGAAAATGTACGTGAAAGTGGCATGTGGATTGTAAGAAGCTATAATGCTTACTTCATTGTTATCATCCTTGCTGTTGACATTGGTGTTGGTATTGATGGGTGTTCCTGGTGAGTTACAGCTGGGGTTCTCTACTTGTCTGCTTGCTAGAATCATCTGGTAAGATTTAGCAAATAAATGCTGGATTAGTTTATGGGAACTGCTATAATAGAGAACCGCAAATTGAGTGGCCAAAACAATAGAAATTTATTTTTTTCAGAGTTTTGGATACTTGAGATCAAGGTGTCAGCAGGGTTCTTTCTTCCAAGACCCCTTTCCTTGGCTGATAGATGGCCACCTTCCTCTCCGTCTCCCTATGGCATCCCCCCTGTCCATCTGTGTCCGCATTACCCTTTATATGAGGACACCAGTCATGTTGAAGTAGGGCCCGCTCGCATGACCTCGTTTTACCTCTTTAAAGACCTTCTCCCTCAATACAGTGACATTCTGAGGTGTGGGGGTTAGCACGCCAACATATGAATTTTGAGGTGGTGGTGACACCGTTTAGACCACAATAGATGCTTTCCCCACCCACAGGAATGCTGCTATATCTCAAGGCCAAACCCTGTTACACTGAAGAAATTTCTAGAATGCTCTTGCTCTGGTGCGTACAGCCAGTTCTGGCCAATGCAAAACAGCCCAGCAGCAGACTCCCACGCCAGACACGCAGCTGTACGTCTGAAATGGATATCACACTGCATGTCAACTGTAATTGGAAAGTAAACAGTTTTTTGAAAAGAGGCATTTCCTGAGCACCAGTGAGCCGCGCTTACACACAGAACCCAGGCTCTTTTTTTGCGCTACCGAGTGAGGCTGCTCGAAACGGACTGGATGGCTCGGAGCCTCACCGCCAGCCCCTCCTCTCCCACTGTCCCCCCCACCCCCCGCCCATGACAGTGACGGGAAATGGCTTGGACAGGTGCCGCAGCGCTGACACATGAATCACACTTTGTCAGTGGCTTTGGCTCATTGTGCAGAGCACTTCCCCTGCTCGGCAGTGCCCGCCTCACCTTCAGGTGCCTGGGCCCTGCAGGCCGGGTGGGTGGGGCTGCCTCTCACTCCCTAGGTGAAGCTTCCCAGCTCGGGAGCCAGCTGACCCTCTACGTGCCCTGGGAGATGTAGCAGGATCTGCTCCGAGACTCAGTGTACTCATCAATGAAATGAGAAAAGACGTTCTGCATCATGTACCTCAACGCTGTCATGGAGAACACACGAGACCATGAATATGTAGGTTCTGGAGCCTCTTTGTCCAACACAACAGTCGCAGACTCCTGGGGCGGCTTGAGTTATAATAAATTAAAAGCAAAAGATTCGGTTTCTCAGTTGCACTGAGAAACCTCCACATGTGAAGGTTTCAGTGTCCGCACCGGGCGGAGGGCTGCCGTACTGGGTGGTCCAGGTCGAGAGCACTTCCTCTATCACAGAAGGTCCTCCCGGGTGGGCCCCCGGGGGCTTTCCCTGTCTCCTCTCACCAAGGACGAAGGACGTTGTTATCACTTCCCAGGTGCAGCGCGTGGGGTGCAGCGATGACAAGCTACTTCTCCCACGTCCCATATAAAGTACGATAACTGAGACCCAACCCCAGAACCGCCCAATTCCTGAAACGCAGGTTTTGTTTCCCTACAAACATGACCTCCCATTCACTGCTTAATGGGTTATTTTCTTCCGTCGTCAGAGTCCGCAGCTCTGGCATCTACAAGGCGATGAGGAAGCTCTTGGCTTCTGAAAGCTCTGCCATGTGGTTGTCCAAGGCACAGGCATGGGCAGAGGCCACACTGGAATTCTTAGAGGAGGTCTGAAAGGTCTCTGAGTCTCCATCTTTCTGTTACACACACATTCACCCCCTCATGCATCACAATCCCTCCCCTACTGCTCACTGCTGTGCACCCTAAACAAGCGGCATAAACATCACCGGCTTCTACTCCCTCATCCGATAGGAACCCTATTGCTCTGCGGTCAGTTCCTGTCAGGAGACTCCACAGCGGTCCCAGCAGGAGCTGTTACTCTTGTTCTATTCACCCTCCTCACCACGCTGCCCCTCCCCAGCGCAGCGGGCTCCTGCTTTCCCAGAACTGTCCTTGTAGCAAGAACTATAAACAGCAACGCGAAACCCACTTACAGGCAGATGAAAAGCAGATGCGTAAAGCCAGCAGGAAGCGCTCACCTGGGAGCCTGTGATTCCAGCTTCAGAGGCAGACCTTTGCTACAGCGAGAAGGGGGGTGGGGGTGGAGGGCATAGCAGCTGCCCCTGGAAGCGTGCCCACCCACTCCCTCAACTCTGAGCATGTCAGGGCTACTTTTCATGTGGAAAATGAAATAAGTAGTAGATCAAAATGCATGTTTGCCTTGGGTGTCTTAAGCTCCAGGGGAATAAGATTGCGCATTCAAACCTGCTTTAGACTCCTAAGTAGAGAGGAATTGGCCTCCTGGCTGGGTAGGAAGCTGGCAGCTTTGCTGGGGTCCTGTGGCGGGGAGCTCACGGCGGGGAGCTCACATTGGGGATTCACAGGGCCCTGGAGGTGGAGGTCAGGCATGGGGATATGAGCAGCTGCAGTGACATTACTGATGTCATGCCAGTCAGAGCAGAAGACTTGGGGGAGGCACAGACGACCCGATGGGTCCTGACGTCGAGATCACTGACTCAATCTGGGTCTGCACGGAGGGCTCAGCACGACATCAGCAGAAACCAGAGTTCCCTCCGATGGAAGGTGAACTTCCTGCCGATATCAGCCTGGCTCCAATGGATCCCCAGGGACCTCAGGACAGAGTCCAAACCCTGCCACGGCTGTGGATGAGGGTGTGTGATGAATAACATTCTCTTGTATGTGAATAATATTCTGTTACCACATTTCCTTTATCCATTCATCCATCAATGGACACTGAGGTGGTTTCCACATCCTCACTATTGTGACTAGTGCTGCAAGACCTGGGTCATGAAGGGGAGTGTGTGAAACAAACTCTCCAAACATACCCCCTGCCCCCTCCTCGCATTTGCTCCAGCCCGAGGGAGGCGTCTCCTCCCACATCCAGGCACCCTGTGCTGTCCCCTGTCATGGCACCTAACAGCTAACAATGGGCATGAAGACACATGGAAGGGATGAGGGACAGTGTGTTCGTGTCACCGACTCCAGTGTCTAGCTGGGGCCGGGCCTGTAATAGAATCACCAGATGAATTATGCAGATGAATAATGTGCCACCAGGGGACTTTAACTCCATTGTTCTCATTCTGCATGCCTCTTGAAATGCCAATTCCTCTCGTTTCTAAGGATGGAACCTCATAAATCAGCAAGGTTAAGTGCAAGCGACACAAGTGTGGAAGTCAGATGTAATTGAGTTTACATACTTAACAGCCTCACTTTGGAGACAACACTATATTTAAGCCTCATTTAATCCCTAGGATCATCTTATCACAGAACGGTGGTAGCAGGACATATTGGGCACTTTAAAATGGCACACAGGTGGACACTCACACATGCCCAAGCACAGCCCCCCACATATTATAGTTCATGTATAGATACCCGTTTTTGAAAATTTCACATTCTCATTGCATTTCTGTTAACCTAAATGCTTTTTTTTTTTTTCTGGTAGAATGCCGGGAGCCGGTCCATGCTTGCTGTTTCAAGGGACCTGGCATATATGGCATACTGTTCTTAATATGTTTGCTCACCTTCTTGGCACTATGTGTTTTAACCAAGGTCTCTGAGAAAGGTTGTTTCCCCAGGTAGGGATTTTCCCCTGAAGTTAGGGAGGGAATAAAACCCCTTAACTAAGTGCCAGGCGGGTAATTAATCACTTTAACTACAAACAATCATGCTTAAGCTGCATAATCTTTACTCCCTGGAATGGAGATAAGAAATGCCCTAACCTTTGTAATAGAGATTGATAGGATTGAATCAACTGGTATAAATACAGATGTAACAAGACAGAGAGAGACAGAACTTAGAAGTCAGGACTCAGAAGACAGAACCTACGCGGAACCTGGAGATGGAGGAGCTTCGCTGGAGAGAACATGGCAAGGGATCCTGGACTGAACCTGACTGCAGAGGTTGGCAAGAGAGCCTGACTAGAACCTGGTGACTGAACCTGGCTGGAGAACCTAGCAAGAGAACATGGACACAGAACCTGGCTGGAGATCCTGGCTAGAGATCCTGGCTAGGCTGCTGATCAACTGAACACTGTCTCCGTGTCATTCCTTCTTTGCCAACTCCGTCTACACCTTTGGGGACCCCTGGACCCGCTGGGGTTGGACCCCGGCAGTAGAACTTAACTTTTATTTGATGTTTAATTCTTTTAAAAATTTTATCTTTATTTTTGAAAGTATTACAGATGTGAATGCTTTCTTTCTTTTTTTAAAAAATAGATTTTGATTGATTTCAGAAAGGGAGAGAGAGAGAGAGAGAGAGAGAGAGGGAGAGAGAGAGAGAGAGAGATACATCCATGATGAGAAAGAATCATTGATCAGTCACCTCCTGCACATCCCACACTGGAGATCAAGCCTGCAACCTAAGCACGTGCCCCAACTGAGAATCAAACCATGACCTCCTAGTTCATAGGTTGATGCTCAACCACTGAGCCACACCTGCCGGGCAAATACTTTCTTAAAGTAGAACACAACTCAAAGCAAATTCGAGGTTGAACTCTGCAAGGTTAAGGTTCACTTTTAAAACCAGAGAGCTTTAGAAGAAGAGACATCTGTGCACTTATGTGTCAGCTTGGCAAATAGAATTGAGGTGCAAAGTGCAATGGTCCAATGATAGGTTTCTGGGACACATCCGCTGTAGAGCAGATGTGCCCAAGCAAATTATTAGGTCAAGGAAGTTGTTCACTGACAATGAACCGGGATGGTGGAAGACAGAGTGGAGGAGGCAGAGCCAGGCTGTGTGCTTCTGGGCAGCAGCATGATTCCCATGCACATGCAAAATCAAGATGAAGAGGGCCTGTCTCTTTTGAGCCATGCTAGTGCTGGAGAAAGGCTGCCTCCTCTCACCTGCTTCTTCCTATTTCCTGTGCATAAAACGTCGAGTATTTTCATGGGCAAATGAAACTCTCTATGACTCACAGGAGCCCAAACAGCCAACGTTCAAACCACGTTTTCTATTTATTGCCCAGTAGAATCAACTTTATATAGATGTTCCTTTCTCCTATCTGACTATTTTATATATGGCACCTGAGCTGGCAGATTATGAATTTGAAATTGTTTTTAGGGCTGGGAAATCGCTAGACAGCTTTTCCTTTTGTAACTTGAGTGTTATTATTAGAAACTGTTTTTTTTCCTTTTGTTTGTTATTATGAATTCCAGTGAGGAAAAAGGGGAGGTGGATGAGGAGGAAGAGGAATAGAAAGAGGAGGAGAAGTAGTAAGAGAAGAAGGTGAAGGTGGAGGAGAAGGAAGACAAAGAGAAAGAGGAGGGGAAAGAAGGGAGGTTGAGAAAGAGGAGGAGGAAAAGGAGGAGGAGCAGGAGGAGGAGGAAGAGGGGAGGGCAATTTAAGACAGAGCCTTTTGGAAGTTGGGAGGCCACTTAGTTTATGGTGGGACTCCTAGGAAAGGCCATGTTTAATTCATGTATAATTCAGAGGTGAGTCTCTTATAAACAGTGTAGGGAGAGAAGTACTCTATAGCAAGAACCTACAATGTGCTAGGGGATGTCTTCCCAATAATTCTGAAGGATAGTTCTAATCACCATGCCACAGAGCAGGTGGTTAGCTATAAAAAAGTACTTCATCTATGCGTTCAGCTGATTCACACGAGACACATTCTAGGTGCCAGCAATGCAACGCAGATACATTATGAACACAGACACGCTAACTGCCCTGAAGCCCACAGGTGCTCCTGCTGTGATCCTTGGAAGGCCAGCATGATCAGATTCCAAATGCAAACCTGGGGTTCCAGATTCTAAGGCAGCACTCAATTCACTGCATCCAGTTGTGCCAAGTCCACTTGTTCTGCTGTGATCTCTCTCTGATGCTGTCATGTTCTGTATCTCACTTGCTCCTCACTTTGTCACTGATCTCAGCAATACATCTCATCGTACAAATTACCATATAATGAGATGCCACATCCTTTTGGTCTCATTAAACTGATTAAAACTTCTCTTACTTATTACCTCCAGGGACATCATGGGGCCACAATCTAGTGAGGATTACAGATGAGGACCCTGAGCGATTAGTCTGAGTCCCAAATGTCACTAAATGCTAAAGCTCTTACTGTCTTACATCTCCAAGTTCAAGGAACTAACACTGAAGAGGCACTGCCAGGCATTTCCCACCTACTTTACACACATTATATCACGGAATCCTTATCTAGCAAGTTGATTGACTAAGAGGGAGAAGGGGTCTACATGGATGATTTTTACATACATTATCTCCCTTAATGCCTTATTCCATGAGGTGGTGTTTTATTTTCTCCTGATCTGAGAAACAGTGGCACAGAGAGATGACAGTCTTCTAATCTCATTTTGGAGCCCCATCTCCATATCATTCCATGGCAGCACATGAGGCTGTTCATGTATTTTAGATTTATTCATTGACAGGTTTATTTATGTTACTGCTCATTCATGCATATAAAGATTAATTGGCAGTACATATATGGATCAATTAATATTGCTGGGCACACGATGAGCAGCAATAGCTCTTCACAGACTGCTGAATGATACTGTTTTTTTTCATTTTAATGTATAGGCTGGCCCTTGAATCCTTTATTTCTGAAGATTAAATCTAATAAAGTAATGAATATAAATATGAATAGTTCAAAGTCTGTTGTATAGTAAGAGCTTAATTCATGTTCATTGAATGAGCATTTGCAAAACTTCGATGAGTCACATTAAGTGAAGAACACACCAATCATAGGGAGGCGTTAATTTTCTTTTTGTAAAAATAAGAACATCACTCATGAAACTGACAACCTGGAGAATTTTTTATCCTATTTCTCATTAAAATTTTCTCAAAGTACAATTTAAAAAATTCATTCCACAGGGAGAATGTCTTCCATTTCTTGCAGGTGATGAACTGGATATCCTGGCTGAAACTTTCATAGGCAACAGTTCTAGGATTTTGCCATAATTGCTGATGAGTAAGGACTGCTCAGAGAGCCCCAAATTTAAATAAAGGTGAGAACCCAGGGACAAAAGTCGATCACTGAAGTTTGCTTTCCCGTTGGTGGCACTGGTACAACAGGGAAAAATGGTCTTTGCTTATCCTAGCTTTAGAGAACACAGTGGACTTGAAAAAGAGCTCAAATATTCTGAAGTCTGGAGTCTAGTGGGAGACCCTGACCTGTATAAAACTGGGCTCTAAGTGCTGTAGTGTAAGAGTGAACTGGAGCTCAGCCTGCCGTCCTCACTCAAGCACTGGTGCAGAAAAGGGGGCAATATTTTTTCTCTGAGAATTTATAAATACACGTGGGTTCTCAGCCTAGGTTGTCTAAAAGCCTTTAACTTGAGAATTCAGAGTAAATGAATCCTGTTTTTCTTTCTTTCTTTTTTTTAAATTAAGTTTTAGGAAGGGAGGAAGGGAGAGGGAGAGAGAGAGAAATATCTATGTGAGAGTGAATCATTAATCAACCAGCTTCCTCCTACACACCCCCTACTGGGGGTGGAACCCACAACCTCTGCATGTGCCCTGACTGAGAGTTGAATCAGTAACCTTTCAGAGCACAGGATGATACCCAACCAACTGATTCACACCAGCTCAGTAGGAGGTCAGTGAGTCCTCTTTTTCATTCAAGCACCTGAGAGAAGCAAACATGATCCCGCCTGGAGGAGCTCATCTTCAACCCAGGCCTCAAGAATTTCCACAGATTAATTTCTATGGAAATGAGCATACTCATAAAATCAGAAAACCATTAAAATAACAAAGCACCAAAGTAATAGATGAAAGAAATTATAGACAACAGAATCAGCTGTTCAGTCTTTATATTTATCAGGAAAAATATATAAACCAAGTGTATATTTATGTTTAAATTAAAAAAAGGAGGCTTCCCATCAGCAGATGAGTGGATTAAAAAACTGTGGTACATCTACACCATGGAATACTATGCTGCTGTAAATAAGAAAGAACTCTTACCATTTGCAACAGCATGGATGCACATAGAGAGCATTATGCTAAGCAAAATAAGCCAGTCAGAGAAAGATAAGTATCACGTGATCTCACTCATTTGTGGAATATAATGAACAACATAAACCGATGAACAAAAATAGATCCAGAGTCAGAGAAGCATTGAACAGACCAGATTGTCAAACCTCAGAGGGAAGACAGGGTATGGTATGAGGGGAGGTAAGAAATCAATGAAAGAACTGGTATGTATATAAGCATAACCAATGAACACAGACAATAGTGGAGTGAGGGCCTGGGCTGGGGGTGGGGGCAGGCTGGGAAAGGTCAATGGGGGAAAAAGGGACATATATAATACTTTCAACAATAAAGAATTAATAAAAAAAGGAGGCTTTAAGATAAAAGCTTTTCAGAAACAGTGAAAACATCAAAACAGAGAATGAGGATGTCCGATTCAGGATAAATACAAAGAAACCCACACCTCAGCACATCTCAGTGAAACTGCAGAAAACCAGAGACAAAGAGAAGATGCTATAGACATGCAGATGAAAAAGGACTATGACCTTCAAAAGAATGTCAAGCAGATTCATCACTGATTTTTTCAACAACAGTAAGGGTTGGCAAAAGAGTGTAGAAAGATAATTCTATGGTTCAGAGAGAAAATAATGCTCAACCTGGAAGTGTATATTGCAAGAGAGGTTAAAATAGTAAGAGAATATTAGTGAATCAACAAATACTTAGAAAAAGTATACAACAACAAGAATTACTCATGTAGGAATAGTAAAAATGAATATCTTTCTATAACCAACAATGATACTGAATCAATGATTGTAAACCTTCCCCTAAGGAAATACCAGTGTAAGACAGTATTATTGGTAAAGGAACAGATTATTCCCCATTACACAATCTCTTGTTGAGAATAGAAAATTGGGAAGTACTCTCTAACTCATTTGATGAGGCTAATGCATTCCTGATGCCAATACCCCATGAGGAGAGCAGGAGAAAAAAATTATAGGGCCTTCTCACTAATATTACTTCATGACTCATTGTATCAATATACTAAAAATTAATATGTCATGACCAAGTAGTATTTATCCCAGAAATTCAACTTTTGTTTAGTGTTAGAAAATCCATTGATATATCATTTCATTAGAAGGGGAAGGAAAACATATTTAATCATCTCAATACAGAAAAAATATTGATTACATTTAATGCATGTTTTTAATAAAAAAAAAAGACTCTTGGTAACCTAGGGTCTCAGCCTACCAAAATCAGAAAACAAGTCTCAAGTTTCCTGCTGACATACTGAAAGCAGCCCCTTTAAGATAAGGAACAAGGCTGCTTGCTATCACCACCCTAATTCATCAGTGTTTTCAGGTTCCTAACTAGTGGCAGCAGGCAAGAAAAATATACAAAATGGAAAGTAAGAAATAAAATTCAATTATTTACAGATGGCATTATTATCTGCATACTAAACCCAAAAGAATAAACTGACAACTCATTAGAACTGGTAAAGCATTTAACAGGTTTGCTGGATACATCATGCTTAAAAACATCTACACCAACAGCAAACATGAAAAAATAAAACTTTGATATTTTAACATTGACAATGTCCTTAAAATATGTAAAATGCTTAGAAACAAATCTCTCAAAGTATGTTAATGTCCAGTCCTTTGGGGAGAAAAATGACAAAACATTATGGGATTATGTTGAAGGTTTTTTTTTCCTCTCTCTCGATATAGAATATTTTCAGGAACTGGAAAACTCAATATAAAGATGCCATTTCTCTACAAACTTATCTATATATTCAAAGTAATTTCAATAAAATCCCCAAAGGTGGTGTGTGTGTGTGTGTGTGTGTGTGTGTGTGTGTGTGTGTGATTCTAATATTTACATTAGAGACTAAACATTTAAGAGCCAATTTATTGCTGAAGCACAAGATGAGGAGTGTAACTTTTCATATATCATGAATTACTATGAAGTTATACTAATTAGGGCTTGTGTAATTAACTTGGGGTAGATACTGTAATCATGGCACAGAAGAGAAAGCTCAGAGCATGATCCTCCTGGGTAGGAAAACTCAGTTTGTGACTGAGCTGACCCTGCAGATCAGTGGAGAAGGGATAGACTTTTTGATTTATGGCACTGAGTAAATTGTTTATCTGTATAAAATAATTGATCCTCCCTACTTTATATCATACACAAATTAATCAACACCAGACTGATTAAAGGCCTAATAGTCAAAGGCAAGTTTTATGCTGTCTGGAATTTAATAGAGGAAGCTATCTTAATGATCTCAGGGTACGAAGGAAGGCTTCTTTCAACAATACACAAAATCAACAAATCATAAAGAAAAGTTGGATATGCTCAACTGCCTCAAACTTGTGATCACCCAAGAAAACAACAAAAGAGAATGAAAACCCAAGTCACAAACTGAGAAAAGTGTCCAGAATAAATAAATAACTCATGCACATCACTGTGAAAAACACAAAAAAACCTGACAGAAAAGTGGGCAAAAGATTTAAACAAGCACGGTGTGCAGATGAAAACAAAATGTAATGACTAATAAATATCTGAAAAGATGCTAAAGCACATCCAGAGTCAACAAAAAGTAAATTAAAACCATCCATCAGTTTGGTAAAGATTAAAGCTGCCAGCACCGAGGGTTGACGAGGTCATGAAGCAGCTGGGTCACTTACACACACGTGTGGAAATGTGAAAGGACCTGATTGCTCTGGAAGCTGTGACATTGCCTAGTAAAGTTGGAGGCGGACACACTCTGTGCCCCAGGAAGGTCAATCTAGAGAATATACCTGTCTACATAGATGCTCATGAATATATCCTCCAAGACACAAACTAGAATTCTCCCACCAGCACTGGGCTAAGCACAATCTGGAAAACAACCCAAATGTCTGCTGACTGACAGTGGAGAAATAAATAGTATATTATATGCACCTATGGCTATATTACTTAGCCATGAAATTGAATGAATTATGGCAATCCACAATATTATGGGTTATCTTTGGGAAGTATATTGGGGTGGTCATTAAACAGATAGTAGAATGTTAATGGCTAATAATCAGAGCCCACACTATGTCTGAGGAACTGTTCTAAATGTCTTATGAGCTCACCGAGTCTTCACAAGAACACCACAAAATAGGCATTGTTATGATTTCTGTCCTGCAGTTGAGAAGACAGGCACACTGGTGCTAACTAACTTGTGAAGATCTCCCAGCTCATACCTGGTGGAACCAGTTGTCAAAACCCAGGTTGTCTGGGCACAAACTATACCCCTCAGCATGATTCTTTTGGCCTAAAGTTCAGAAACAAGCAAAGCCAAACATATTACTTTAAATGATACCAACATATGTGGTAAAATAAAAAATAAAAGTGGACGAATGGTTAACAGGATTCAGGACAGTTGCTCCCTATGGGCGTGAGAAGCTTTGAGCACAGAAGGATGGAGGAGAACTTCAAAAGTAATGGTCATTCTGAAAACCCGACAACGAGCCCACATATCCAAATGGTTTTGTTGTTCTTTACACCTTATGCATATTTTATGATGATTCTTTTATTTCAAATCAATATTTAAAGCAATTGAAGAAAATAAAGGGAAAAAATAAAACATTGCTGGAGATGGCAGAAAGAGACTTTATGTCCCCCCCCCCCCCATAACACTTCTTGAATCTTTGCTGATTTTGCTGATAGAACCCTTAGAAAACTCCACAGAAGCTGACCTGGGTGTAGAATTCAGGAAACTTTTTTTCAAACAACAGTGACAACAAATGCCCCTAATTGCTGCCTATCCAAAAGGCAGCATTGCAGGGCAGCCAAAGCATCCTGTCAACACTAGATTTGAAACATCACAGCCCAAATTCAGGCTCATGCTCTTTTTGGTTATGAATTGCAGCTCCTTCTCTTCCCTGTCCATGAAGAGATACGGGCAATAACCCCCCCACTCATCATAAGTTGTCTTAGAATCAATTTTTAAGCAACAAAATCCAAGTTGTCAGTCAATTTGATGTTGCCTTTTGTATAAGTCCTGACGGAGTCTTTCCAGCTGCAGTAATTATGTAAGAAAGTCTATCCCTGCTCTCTCCTTCGTTTGTTGCTTGCTAACATCTCATTGGTAACATCTACACCAGGCTCAGACCAGCTGTCACCTCCTCTGTGACGCTGTCTCTTCTAAGACCACCACGCCATTCTCCAAGATTTGTCCCCAAAGAGACTAACCACTCACTCCTCTCTGTCCCCTTAGCAGTTTGCACACACTTGGAACACAGACCCTACTTGCCCACTATTAGTTCTTTATTTATTCATTGCCATTCTCATCTAGAATGAATGTTCCTCAAGGTGGACTATCAAGTCATATGAATCTCTAACTTGCATCCTAACTATTTAGCAGCAAAGGTCCTGCAGGAAGTAATAACTGAGATGATAATGAAAACTGCAGACAGTATCTGTCCCCGTCATCGCTGGCTGAAAGACACCCCCCTCCAGAGCAGTGGCTTAGGAACACCATTTATGTTGGTCTCTCCTGACCCTCAGCTGGATGGGTCCCTCTCAGGTTCTCTCCTGCTATTGTGTTCAGGTGGTTATCTCCAAGCTGGACCGGGCTGAAGGCCCGGCTGGTTCTCGACTCACATCTGGTGCCCATTGACCCTCGGCTTTCCTGTCTCTCCACCAGGAAATGGTCTCCTGGGCTTCCGCACATGGCCTGGGCTTCTCGCAGCATGGCGGTCACAGCCCAAGACGGGGGAAACTGGCTTCCAAGGGCAGGAAGCAGAGCTGCCTGGGTGCTGAAGCCTCCAGCAAGACACGGCAGTGTCCCTTCTGTCCTGTTCCATCGCTCAGCACTGTCACGGGCCCATGCAAGGTAAAAGAGGTGGAGAAATAGATCCACCTCTGAGTGGGAGCATCCAGGTCCCATGGCACTGAGTATGTGGGGTGGGATATTGTACCATCCTTAGAGAGTGCGCTCTGTGGCAACATCTGTGCAGAGCTACCTCTGTGCCGGACGCAGAGCTAGAGCTAAAGACACTGCTGTCATTGTCCCTAATCTTAGCAAGTCTTTGCAACAATTACTATTACTATTTCCATTTTGTAGATAGAGAGAATGAAGCCCAGAGAGGCTAAATAAGTGCCTAAAACATCACAGCTGGTGTGTGGCAGAGCTGGTATTCTTATTAGATCACACCAGAGCTCACACTCTTTATCACCAAACATTTGGCCTCCACACCAAGGGAGTTAAATAAATGTTCAATGGAAATACCTCCTTCCTTGGGTTAGCTCACAATCCTTTTTAAGCTCTTAAAATATGTGTCTTCAAAAATGTCCCCTCCACCCAAATAATGCAGAAGGTGGAAGGCAAGAATGGAGAACCATACAGGAGACACTCATAAGTTTGCTGCTTAATATTTAGCCTGTGACCACATCTCCTAGGCTCTCGATTGTGACCTTGTCTCCCTTCACCAGGAATTCTGAAATTCCAGGCAGATAGGCCTCCAGGAAATCCCCTTTCCTCTTTCTGATGAATACATTTTCCAGGACTTCCTGATTCTGGCTCCAAATCATATCCATCCCAAAAGTTTTAGAAACCTTTTCACCTTTTGGTATCCGGTGCATTTGGACACAACCAAAGGTTTTCCTGACATAAACTTTGCTCTTTTCCTTCTCTTATCTGTGGGGGAGAGTGGGGTCCACGGAAGGTAGAACGGCCTCTGTGGGGTCCCCAACCATACATGCTGGACTCATTTCCACTTTCTCCACACAGGTACATCTTCAAATACTGCGTGATCATTGTAAACTGTCATTGTGGGTCGGGCTCTCCAAACGCTGGCCTGGCTTATAAGAAAGAGTCCCTGGGGTGGTTGGTTTTGCTTCTTACCAGGTAATAAAACAGCATCCTAACATTTAGACATGATTATATTAATAGAACTTGTCAAATTATTCCATGAGTTGTGTTGTATCCTAGCAGTGGAAGAACATAAAACACGAGACGCCTAAATGATGGGAGATTGCATGGCTATAAAAATGACTTGAGGAACATTGGAAGATACTGATGATATATTACAGTTCCGATACCAAATGGGATGCATAGTTGTATGAGGAAGTCTCCGAGGATGCATCCCACGATGCTGATGGCTTTTCAGCGCTTTGAGTAGTGGCAACTTTTCTTTGTATATATTTTTTAAATTTCTACAGTGAAGGGCATTAATTATATGATAACAAACTCAAACACTGAAGTAAGTCACGGCCTTCTTTATGCTTTGTGACATTTTGAAAGGCCATAATTAGGAGAAGGCCAACCTTGTGGACAGCCACCAGGGGACACCTGTTTTCAGCGGGAAGTTTCCCAAGTAGTGGAGAGAGGGAAGCCAGCGAGTTCTCTCCCCAGTGGGCAGTGCTGCTGTTGAGCGAGAAGGAGGGGATCTTCCAATCCTCCCCGCCCTCAGCACTGCAACTCTTCCTGAGGTCCGGGGCTGAACACACCCACTGCTCCTGCAAAGGTCCCCCGGCCATGTCTGCAGCCCCTGGCAGACTCTCGCCCATGTCTCGGCTCAGCTCTCTCTCAGCTTGGCGCTTTTTAATTGCCAGCCAACCACGGAGCTGAATCCTAGGAATGTGCTTTGATAGCAGCAGAGGACAGGCCTGGTTGGACTGAGAGATGGTTCGTAATGACCTCTGGGTGACTAGTAAGGTGGCCACACTGACTACTCCGCTGGGGACCAGCCTCTGATCTCAGGATGCTGAAATCAGGGCGCTTCATTTACCCAAGAGTCTGTGGGATTTACACTTACTAATTGCTGCAAATTGAAATGCAGTCACTCCCTGAGGTCAAAGGCAGGGGTTGTTCACATTCATCCTGAAGGGAAATAATGACCTGAGTTTATGAGGAGTCTTGCCATGCAGATACAGTGAGGGGATTGTTTATTGGGCATTGAGCTGAACATTGAGCTGGGCCCTTTAAAAAAATTATCTTTATCATTGAAGAGCTGGACATTTTTGAGAAGAACTGACACCCATCCCCACTGAGCGACTGAGTGACTTTGGTTGTGCAAGGTTTCAAAGAAGAAATAGGCCTCTCAAAGCAAAACAGCCATTCAGTTTGGGGATGCGTCACTGATGAGAGATCGACCAGGGGGATGTTCCTGATCATCGTGAAGCAGTTCCATGGGGCACGAGACCATGGCTTTGGGAGTCAGAGAGAAGTGGCTCTGAGTTGGGGACAGTTATCCCAAAGCGGGGGTCTGATGTAGTGACCTGGGAGGGGTGTGGGCGCTGAGTGGTGAGCCTGCAGAGTGCCTGGCCTGGGGGATACTGTGTCCTCTCCCCTCTTTCATTCTCACAACTAGACACAGCAGTCATGTGGAGTAGTGTTGCTGGGAAGTGTTGTTATTGTTTGCTGAGCAAAATGCATGGGGTCAATGTTAACACTACCAGAAGGCTGGCTTTCCAGATGTCAATACAGACAGGAACTTACACTCTCCTAACCCACTGTCTCAGAAGGTTGCCAGCCCTTTGTCAGGTGTTCAAGAAGGGCCTCAATTCTCTCTCATAAAGCTGTTAAATCCATGTGCAGGATCTTGAACTCCACACCTCTGAGGCTTTCCTGGCGTTCATACTCTATTATGTTTTCTTTACCATCAAAACTCTTTCCAAAATAAATAAATAGAGAAGATCAGTTCCCTGGTGCAAGACAAGAAATATCAGGCTCCTGTGAGAGACTTTGATTGAACCCGTGTTCCTAGGTAATGACAGACTCTCACAACGTGATTGTGTCACATGTGACGGCACACACGGCATCGCCATTGCGTGCAGGGACCGTAGTGCCATAGCCCACTCCACCACTTCTAGGACATAGAGTATTAAGTTTAATCTTGGCAGTTAAACCACCTCATAAAACTTTATAGGTCACAACTGAAATGTCCAACGCCAAGGTCAAGATAAAATGAACCACCGAATAAAATGCAGGTCCACCCTCCTTTATCCAAATTCCACAGGCCCCGGGATTCAGAATGTTTTGGGTTTTGGAAAAGTAATACTGTGCATGTGCTGAATATTCTGGACTCTCCCCAGGAAGGTCTGAGCAACACCCGGTCAAAACACACGCATATTTCCACAGTGAAACTTGTGGACGCTCCCGCTAAGTGGGAGAAATAACTTCACCTCCTTGCAGGTCCAGTTTTGCTGTCATAGTTACAAAAATCTTTCAGCACTTTGAAGTCTTTTGACTTTCAGAATTATGGGTACGGGATCATGAACTGTATATAAGTCCAGCCTTTAAACACCAGGATTTTGAAGAAGATTTAATAATACATCACTCATAATATGAAACAGTACCCTTGAATGAGTGACTGGAAATTATACGACTTTCAAAAGTAGGTTTCCTGAAATTTTAATACATGACACAAAGATATAGAAAGATGATAAGAAATCTGCATGGTTTTCTCTTGGGCCCCTTGCGAGTGCTTGCGCTGCCATCCATCCCCAATAGGGGTGTGTGAGAGCATCTTCCTGAGTCCCCAAAGCAGCACTGGCCAGGCCCAGGGCCACCACTCTCATGACCTCCATCTTTGCCAGAGCACTCAGAGCTGAGCTCAGAGCTGAGTGCCACACTGCTTATCAGTGCTGCCCTGAGTGATAAAGAGGTCCCTAGTGATGAAGAGGTCCCTAGGGATGAAGAGGTCCCAGAAACCGGGCCACACTCCCTTCCCCAGCTCTGTGGTCAATGGGGCTGGGCAGCCTATCTGCTCTGCTCCAACACCCCCACTGCTGGGAGGAGCTGGGAGGAATGTGGCATCGTCATTGAGGCCGGTGGGTCTTTAGGGAAGCAGTGGGCTTTGTTACAGGAAGAGTTCATGTGAGATGGCCTACCAATTTCGGGGGCAACTTAGAATCCATGACATCGAATTCCATAGCATTTGGGGCGCTTTTCGGTCACTTTTTACATAATGCTAAAATGACTCGCTTAATGCACGTTGTGTTATTGGAGGGGAGACTAGATCTCATTCCTCTTTACTTTTCACTTTTAAAATATTTTTTATTGATTTCAGAGAGGAAGGGAGAGAGAAAGAGAGAAATAGAAACATCAATGATGAGAGAATCATTGATGGGCTGCCTCCTGCACCAACCCCCCCACCTACAATGGGGATCAAGCCTGGAATCTGGGCATGTGCCCTGACCTCCTGGTTCATAGGTCGACACTCAACCACCGAGCCATACCCGCCAGGTCTCATTCCTCTTTATAACGGAGGCGCTGAGCTCAGTGCTGAGCCTGATGCTGGGGCTGCTGCCTCCCTGTCTCTCTGGACACTCACCCTGTGCCCAGTGCCCACCCAGGAGACCTGGGCATTGCCTGGTTACCCTGTAATCAGGGTCCTTCTGGGCCTGGGAATCCACCCAGAAACCCGCAGCCTTCCTCCCCGGGTCAGACCCTGCTTCCCAGAGGGAGGGTAAAGCAACTTCTCCAACACCTGCAGGGGTAGCTGCCTTCCCCAGCACCGGCGCTCTACAGTAAGATGAAGCCCTGGAACTTAGATCCCGCACCCCCCCCCCCCCCACTCCCGCACCCTCTGCTTCTCCTTCCGCAGAGGAGAGTGACAGCACTACCCTTCTGTTGGCAAAACAAAGCAAATGCATAGACCACAGATGGAGTTTAAAATCAGGACCCCAGACTTTCTCCATTTAACCCCCCCCCACTGTAAATATTTATTACAACTTGGAGGCCTACAATTTTTGTTTGTTTGTTTGTTTTACTATATTTACACACAACAGGAGCGGATAGATTTTGGCCAGGTCAGGCACACATTGGAAATCCTATACTGAACGCACACCCACTCTGAGGATTCACTCTGAGGCTCCCCTCCCCGCCCCAGGCGGCCAGATCCAGGTTCTCTGCTGTGGGAACACGTGTGCTGACCTCTGTTCCTTTAGTTCTCCCCTCACACGGATGGAAGTGATGGGTGATATTTCTGGTGCTCTTGGGGCATGCTGGTGCTGGGGTCCTTGTCCCTGCCCCAAGCACACACCTGTGCCGGGGGACAAGTGGCCTGCCCGCCAAAAGTACGCTGGGGCCGGGAAAGGTATCACTGACTCCCATGTGCGCATCCTTGACCCTGGCCTCTCAGGCTCGGCCTTGACCTTGGAAATGCCCTTCCCACGGGTCGGGGGCGCATTAGCATCCTTCCTTAGTTTGAGTCCAGGATCTGACTCCGGTCCCCACTAGGAGGTTGGGGTGCACAGCGATACAGAGGTACTTACTGCCTGTTCATAGCTCGTGGCACCGGGCGAAGCAGAGGGACCCTCAGCTCAGCCTGTGGAAAGAAGGGCAAACTGTTAGTGGGCCTCACACGTCATGTTCTAATTCTGGCGAACATGCTCCTGTCGCTTCTTGTTAAGATGGGATACAGGTGCCTGCTCAGAGGAGACGACGGAGAGCGAATCCAGCCAGGTTGAAAATTGGTTTATTTCTGGAGCGGGTGGGGGTGGGGGCTTCCTCCCTGACAGGCTGTCCTCTTTCTGTCAGCCGGCATCGCATCTGCCCGCATCTGCCCCGGGGAGTGGGAGTGGGGAGACCCATCCCAGCCTGGGTGTCCCTGGCGGGCAATTGTGCGCCTCCCCCAGGCATGCAGGCTCTGCTCCGGGGCGCATGTAGGGAAGGGGTGCATTTCCTCTTCCAGTGTAGCTTTGCCATGAAATATTTATTGGAGTCACATTCACACTATTTCACACAGGATGCTTCATTTTATTCGGGGCTGGTGTCCGCCCACATAGGAGAGAGCATGAGCCCGTTCACCCTACAAGTCAGCAGCAGCGACCCTCCCCGGGGGGAGCCAACAGAGCTTTATATCATCTACACCAAGACCTGCTGTTACCACCCCTGCGCCCGGCGGGGGGAGGGGAGCCAGTGGGACCCCGAGACAGGGCTGATGGAAGGAGAACGGGGTGGCTTCAGCCCAGGGACCCGCAGGGAAGGAGCTGGGGCGGTGGGTGGAACAAGAATCCCCATCTCATGCCCCACCCCTCCTCCTGAATCCCCTGCTACTGTCCCCCTTGGGCCAAACTCAGCAGGAGCTAGTGTTGAGGCGGCATCGGAATGGGTCACGTATGTCTGTGCTCATGGACGGCTCCCCAGGCGAGTGGCTCAGGGGAAAGGGTGGACCGGTCCCCTCCGAGAATTACTGCCTTGGGCCAGGGGCCTGGGCAGGTGGCCAGGGGAGCTGTTTTCTGCCTGCCCCGCCATCCACCCTGCAGCCTTGAATGAGGCATTGGGACACTCAGGGCCTTGGTTTTTTCCACCTGGAAAATGAGCTGGTTGGTCCCTCTCGGTCTCTTCCGGCTCAAAGTTTCCATAAAAAACTTCATTTAAGAAACTGCAGTCCTTTCATACTTGGCGACAAAAAAATGGTTTTAAAAATTTGGAAATATGCTCTTCTGTTTCTTACATTTTACTGTCTTTTCTCATTTTCTTACAGAGCACAACTGTGGAGAGCCTGCCCAAGGCGGGCACACAGGCTGGGAGGAGGACAGGGGTGGGGGTGGGGGTGGGTGTGTGGGGCGCTCGGTGGCAGGAGTCCTGAATGGAAACTTTTGTGAACCATCTGACCTGGAACCTCAGCACTTATGAGGCTTGTGTTCTGAAATTTTAATAAAAGCTCAAAACTGATATCTTACCATATAAAAATAATTTTAAAATCTCACCAAGAGAGCCGAGCTTTTCTGGCATTTACCGAGCAGAATTTGGGGTCTTAGTGACCCGCATAGAGTGTGAGCAGCCAGGTGATGTCCCCAGCCGGACAGAATGAGTGGCACCGTCCAAGGCAAGTGGCTCTGCTCAGCGCAGACTAAGACCCGCAGAGAGCCCCGCAGCCCTTCTCACCTGATCCTAGTCCCTTTGTTAAGGGTGTGGCGAGACTGAGATGCAGTGAGTCAGGCAGGGTTTCATGTCTATAGGTTTCATGAAAGTAATAGACCACCGAAAAGACAAGGCCCTTCTCTTCCGGGCGTGTGCTATTTCCACAGAAAATGGAATGAACCTGAATGCCTGTCATGTGTCCCCCTCCCCTGCCACAGGAACCCCATAGGATCCCTGCTGCCATTCTTATTTCGTACAAAACCAAAGTGACCTTAAGTAACTGGCTCTGCATCTCGTGTAGAATAAGCTGGTGCTGCAAACCATTGGCCCGGACGTGATTTTGTTATGTGTTTGGGCAACTCTCTACCCACTCTGAGCCTCAGTTTGCTTATCTGTAAAATGGGCGCAACACAACAGCTAAGGAGGACACAAGAACATAAGCTATCTGAGATGCAGAGCAATGGTGATTAACATTCACTTGAACTTTAAGATGAGTGAGGTGCCCTATGTCACTTTCAGGTTTCAGTGTCAGGACATGATAAGCCCTAACCTGCTGTTCAGAACCACCGGTGGGGAAAGCACGGACTCTCACATCTGTCCGCCCTTCGGAATGACCTGCGGAGCTTTACAAAGTACTGGAGTCCCAGGAAGGTTGACTTTGTTGTTCTGGGGAGGAGCCCAGGTAGTAATAATTCTCCAATGTCCCAGGTATTCTAACGGGCAGTGGGGCAGACGGAAGCGGACATGAGAGCGTCAGTCCTGTCCATCTGTCTGTCCAGTTCCACCCACTGACGTCTTCTCATTCTTGGGGAAAGCACCAAATAACCACACTTTCATTTGCTGTTGGGTGCCAAGCTCACCCTAAGAAATCCAGGAAATGCCATTGCAAATAAAAAATCCTCCACGCATTTAGATTTATTTCTGAGCAAATTTTTAATGAAATGTTTCAAGAAAACGTACCTCGTTCAAACATTTATGACCTAGACAACAGTGGGAACCTCTGATCTCACTGAGCAGCCATTTCTGTCCATTTTGTCTACAGGCCGCCAGTGAGGAGACCCAGGCTCCCGCGCCTGTCCTCAGGTGGAATTTGTTTGTGTTTTCTGCAAACATTTATTGAGGATCTACTACGTACCAGGCACTGCCCAGACATTAGGATGCAGCGACCACAGAGCAATGCTCTGCCCTCATGGCCCTTGAGTGTTTTCCCCATAGCGCTGTAAATGATTGTAATGCGTTAGACTAAACATGTAACTGCAAATAATAGTGGAACTAAACATGTTACAGGCATGCAGTCTTATAGGGAGGTTCCTACCCCAACCACCCCAGAGGGGACCCAGTCATCTTCCTGTGGGATCAGTAGAGGAGGTTCCTTCCAGCTCCTCTACCAAGTGCCTCAGAAGTAACCCTGGCCGCTAGCTGGGCTCTGATCATGGAAGGGGGGTGGGACTCCAGGCTGAGGAGCCCCCAGGCCTGTAGGTCTTCCTCCAAGGGCTTTGGGATCTGGAGACTGAGGTCAAAGCGCACTGTCGGGCGCTTGCTGTGGTTGCCTTGACTCAGGGACCCGGTGAGGCTGCAGAGCCCCAGCCACGGGGGAAATCTCATGGTGTTTTCACATTCGCTTTCTAGAGGAACCTGGGCATTGTCCCAGCTGCCCTTCCTAATTACCCGCAGCCCTGAAGCCTAGGCTTGGCTTTTGCGGTGGATGTGACACTCAGGTGCCATCTGTCAGTCACAGCAGGGCACTTGGTACAAATGGTACTGGTCTGCCCAGCATGGCTCTGCGTGGGGACACCGGTACAAGCCCTCAGGGGCCTCACGAAGAGACAAAGCTGCCCGCAGGGGCCAATGCTCAGGGAGAGTCTGGGCCAGAGGAACCCTGGGAATCCACAGGGTGAGGCCACCCCTTGGCATGATGCCTGTTTATTTCTCCAGCAAGGGACAATGCCAACTGCATTGCAGCTTAGACACCAAATGCATGTTGAATCATAAATGCCAACCTGGGCAGAAAAATTGCTGAACTGTACACCAGGTTCTATAGTACGGGCAGAAAAGGCAGGATGTGTTCATAATTCATTTTGTTTGACTTAGAAATCCATCCTTTCATTTTAATAATAGAGTTCCCATGGGACTTACAGACTCCAAAGAAGCTGCAGCTCGTTGGGCTTCCAAAATGCACCCTAGTTTGAGAAACACTGCTCTGTCTTCTGTTGCCTCCTTATAAGGCTCGGCACTGCCCTCCAGGTAGAAAGGGCGGGGGGGGGGGGGGAGGCCATGAAAGAGGTGCACAGCACGGTTGGGGGCCTGGCAGTAAAGGGGTTCCTGCCCCAATCGTCCATGCCAGACAACTGATTATGTTTGATTAGCTCACGAAGTTTTTTGGGAATGAAAGGCATTTTGGAAAGACAATGGATTTGATGGTTAAAACGTAAATATTTCAGAAAACTAAACTAAAGGAAACAAGGTGCTACAGATGAGGCGCGTCCTTACGATTTCCAAAGTGCATGAACCCGCCTGGGGTCTCAGTGCCCGTGTCAGGAGGAAAAGACGTGTCTTATCAATAGATCGGATTTGGGTGTGGGTCTCAATCCGGGACTAATGATACCCTTATAGTGTCATAAGTTCACCAAACACGTGGGGCTGCTAAAGCAATGCATCACGTGGTTTCCTCCTTGTCCTGGGAAGTCCTGTTCTCCCCTGGGAGATCCCTGGTGCTCTAAGTGAGCGTGCAAAGAGACATTTGTTCATAGATATTTCTCCCGCATTCCACCCGATCCAAAATTAGTATTTCATGAAGGAAAAACAGTGCTTTTACAGTAAAGAAATGTTTTGGCTCTCAAACATTTCTCATGTATTCCTTGAAGATAAAGCTTATAAAAATGCTAGCCTCTGTCTGTGTCAGAGCTTAGGCACCATCCTTCCAGTTACGAGGACAAAACGGAATAGAGATGCGGAATGACTGGGAGTGAACTACTGGTTGCTGGAGAGAGTATGAAAGGCGGCCCGGAAGGTCAGGGGCAGCTGTGCTGTTTAAACTGGGTGAAGGCTGGAGGAGAAGGCCTGAATGAGGACTGGCGCTTTTCCTCATTAAAACAGGAAAACAAGGAAAGGCTGAATATAAAATACATCCAGCGTGCATCTGATTATCTCTGCTCAATCACATCCAGTATTCTGAAAGTGATGGGTGTTATTTGGAGTTGAGGGAGTAATGTGTGCATATTTGGGGATGAGGGTTGGGGAGGAGTGTGTGTGGGAGAGAGAGAGAGAGAGAGAGAGAGAGAGAGAGAGAGAGAGAGGCCAGCTATGCATGAACTTTGACTAAACCAAGATTTCTCAGATGCAGCTGTTTATTAATTGGCTCACAATCTTAGGGAAATTTATTTCCATTTTCATATCAAAAATGAGAAAGTTACATTTTAGAGATGCCCCTACTTAGAAAAAGATATATGCTGATTGGATTTCTAATTCTATACCCTGGTCAAGGCAATCAGCTAAATTGAATTAAATGTAACATTTAATTTTATTGGCTTTCCAATGAATGGAGGCATTTAAAGTCAAATGGATTGCTATAGATTTTTTTTTTTTTTTTTTTTTTTTTTTAGGAATAAGGGAGACTGCTCCCCTCACTTTCCTGCTCTTATGTATAGGCATTTTTTTTTTTTAAATAAAAAAAGATTTTGCAACTGTATTAGTAACAAGTTCCCTTAAGTATCTCAGGGCAAAGCACATTCACTTTTTATTTTGAAGAACCCTCAGGAACCAACAAATCTAGTTTTGGAATTGATTTCGCTGCGGCTCTTTGTTTCCAAAAGCCTTCTCGGTTTCTCTTTCACAGACAGGGCTCCCTTCCTTCTGTGGTAAGATTTTTTTTCTCTCCCTCTAATTCCGTTTTGTAGTAAAGAGTCTCTTTATACTACTTTCCTCATTCACTCTTCGTTTTCTCATCTTCCTTCCTCCACTCTGCCCTCCCTCCTTTTCTTCCTTAATTTTCCTCTTCCTCTTTCCTTTCTCCCTTCTTCCTGTTCTCTTATCATTAAAGTTGCATTACTGTTCAGATAAAATGAGACCTTAATAAAAAAAGAGAGTTTATCAAGAGCCTCATTAGACATTTCCTTGTTTTTTTAATTTAAAAAAAAATTTTAAGTTTAGCTCTTGACCTTGCCCCTCCTTTCATTTGGGGGCTGGGCACTGACAGGCCTAGGACATAGCATCCCCAGCTGTGATGGCCTCTGTCTCCATTGACTGACTCATGCCTTGGGGCAATACTGAGGCACAATTTGGGAAAAGAAAGATCCTATATAATAAAAGCTCAGTGACTGAATGGCGGAGCGACCAGAATGACCAGTTGATCAGTCACTATGATGCACACCAACCACCAGGGGCAGACACTCAATGCAGGAGCTGCCCCCTGGTGGTCAGTGTGCTCCCACAGGGGGAGCGCTGCTCAGCCAGAAGCTGGGCTCACGGCTGGTGAGCTCAGAGGCAGTGGCAGTAGCCTCTCCTGCCTCTGTGGCAGCCTAAGCCATCAGTTAGACATCCTCCAGGGGCTCCAGGACTGTGAGAGGGCACAGGCTGGGCTGAGGGACTCCCCCACCAAGTGCACAAATCTCATGCACCAGGCCTCTAGTATAAAATATAAGCAAACAAACTGAGATTCAGGGATATCTGGCCCTACCTCTCAAACACCATAGGACCAATTGTGAATGCACTGTCGTTCTTCAAACATTTACTAAGCACTTGCTGTATTCTAGTCATTTTCTAAGGAGCTATTTCATGATAAGAAAGGTCTCAAAGAAGTTTGAGAGACACTTAAAATCCAAAGACAGGGGATGAGAAGTCAGGTAATCTAACCAAGACTGGACTAAGACTGGGCTAAGAGCAATACTTAATGATAATAACAACAACAATAATAATCATGCCATTTACTGAATGCCAGAAGCTATGTAGGACATCCTGTTTAATTTTATTTCACTGTAAGGCAACAATCCAAGTGACTCAGATTTTTCAGTATTAAACAATTTCCTCATTTTGTTCAGTGAGAGTCCCTTGAGCCAAGTTTGACTGGTGAACAAACGCACAGTATGTTTTCAGATGAGATCATCACCTAATTTGTAGCTTCAAGTGCATTTAGAATTTAATTTCTGAATTGAACTTCCCCTAATAATTAACTCTTTCTTTGCCCTTTCTATTATTATTTTAACACTCCCCTAGATGTGCGGGAAGCAGGCCTTTAGGCCCAGGAAGGCTGCTGCATGGTACAACTTGAGTATCTCTAGTCTGAAAATGGGGACACAGGCATCTTCCCTTGAAGACTAAACTGTTGTGCAAATATAAATATATATATAAAATAGAGAAATATGCTAATTAACTGGGATGCTGTAACAGGTTGACTGGACAAGAGGAGGTTGCACACACAGCGTCAGGGGCAGGGCAGCAGGCAGGGGCCTCTGCGCACCTGCACTGGAGGAGGGCCTGATCAGCAATGGCCACGGCTGCTTCAAGGGCTAGAGAGGGAGGTAGGGCCAGACCAGCAGTGGCCATGGCTGCTGTGGGGCCCGGGGAGTGAGGCAGGGCCGGACCTGAGTGTGGCTGGCACTGCACGATTTCGAATCGCACGCTGGGCTCCTAGTAGTTTAATAAGTAGTTATTGAACAATTTCTACATGTCAGTACCAAGAAGGACACTGAGGATATAAAATTGGTGAGGAAAGCATTCTAAAGAAATTTTTTTTTTATCATTTTTCATTAAATCTGAATATTTTCAGAGATTGGTACAATTGGGGAGTTGTAGGATACTACGAAGGCTTTGATAGATACATGATTAAAATAAATACAAAAATGATGAAATTAGATTTCTGTAGAATCACCCCAAAATAGGACTTCTTGAGGTCAACATTTTTAGAAAGGGACAAAAAACCAAAAAAACTAATGATGGTTTGTCTGAAGGTAAAAGAAATTCATGATAATTGAGCTAAAAATGATAAGATAGATACTATCATTTACGTTGCACTTAACATTTGCCTGACACTTGACTATGCAGTATAATAGGCATCTGATTTCTCACCACAAATCCAGAAAGTAAGTATTGCAAGTCCATTTTATAAAGTATAGCTTGAGGTTCCAAAAGGTTAAACAACTTGCCTAAAACTATCCAACAGTCTGAATTCTAACCCAGGTGTCTATTTCTCAGACCAGGTGTAAAGGTGTAGTAGAAAGAGGTTGGGAACGGAAGTATAGTTTGGGGTAAGGAGAGTATGGTGGTGCTCTCAGGGAATGTCTGGGGGCTGGAGCTGGTTAGCCAGCACACCCCTAGACTTGCCCAGGAGTCAGGAAGAGCTGATGTAGGCATGTCCATCCATAAGTAGTCATGGGGCAGACTGGTTCCCAGGTGCTTATCAAGACATCAGACCATGGGCAGCTTGGCGAATTCAGCTATTGTAACCACATAGCTCTGACAGTGCTCACCACGCTATATTTGTGTTCCTGCATTGATTTGCCCCCTTGGCAGGCACTTGCAACTTGAGAATACACATTTAATACTTAAACAGAGTCACAGAACATGGGTATATGGGTCAGAATGCCAGAGTGAGACAGTACCCCGGGGTCCCATCCATGCTGAGTGCCTGGGATGAAATTAGCCTTCAGAATCTGCAAAGCTGATGACTGAATGTGGGCCCTTGAGGTTGAGGTTGAGCTGAGCTATTTGCTACTTTTCATCTTTATCTGACACCAAATTTAACTGAGACCCACCACAAGGCAAGGCTGTGCCCCCAAACACATGGATATTCAATTTCCATATTGTTTTTAGGCCTTTTGGCTCATCTTAGTTTTTATGGCAAATGTTTATACAAAGGGCCCCTTAAGGACGGATCATTTCTCACGCTTAGGTGTTTGGGAAATTGTGTTTTAATTCACATCACCAATGAGCTACAAAATCCAAACTCACAGACATGTTGCTTTTGGTGTATCTGGGAGTCCTAGAATGCTGGTTAGTTTAAAAGAAAGTGATACTATATGATTGTGAACCTGAACCCATCCAGCAAGGAACTGTGCAATGAGCAGAAACTTGGGATTTTGTGGACGTGGGTCTCCTTTCTGGATTTCCCTCTCATTCACTGTGTGAAATGGACAATGTATGGAGTCTCTCTGACCCTCAGTATCCTCTTCTATAGAGTAAGAATAAGTATGCCTACTTAAAAAATGAGAGGCAATGAGTATGCATTGTCCGGCATATATCAGGCACTCAAATGACAACCTACCTGTCATTGCTATTTGGAGGACTTGATTAAACTTAAACTGAGTCATCATGGTGATGATTCTCAATGTATTCTGTCCACAGAAATACAAACCAAAAACAAACAAACAAACAAACAAAAACAACCCAAACCCAACAAAAATATTTCCATGATGGTTGCTGCCCACAATGTTTTTTAAATTATTATTAAATACTTAAACTTGACCAATATAACCTGATGTGTCTCAGTCTTATTGATAACTTAACTTTGCAAGATCACTAGATTTTGGCTCAATTTGTTAAAAAAATCTTAAATCTAATTTAGATTCAAATACCTATCTCTGCTTAATAACTTAATCCCTCTGACCATTCTGTCTCTTCGATGCCAGGAGGGGTAGGCATAGCCTGGAGCAGCTCTCCAGAACTCAGGTTGCGGTAGACCTTGGTGGGTGCCCGTGCTGGTGGATATGACTGCTTTATGTGGCAATGTTCCAAAAGAGATCCTTCTAGATCCAGCTTAGCTGCTCACTGTGTGACCTTGGCAACAATTCCTCCATTTCCTGTGTCTCCTCCTTGTCAGACACTCCATGTGCACACAGACACTGTATTCACTCTCAACCCACCACATGGGTCATTCTACCCAGTTCCAAGTTACAGCACCTTCCCCCCTACCCCCCCTGCTCCCCCAACACCAGCCGAAGCTCATAGAGGTTTCAGCCACTTCACCAGACACACAATTAAGTCACACACTACATCCATATTCAGTTTTGACTGGTCTCAAAGCCTCCTCTCTTTCCATTTTTCCATGATGTCTGTCCATCCTCAACTTGTCTGAGCCTCAATTTCAACATCTTCTAAATGACCAGATACTTCATTAAGTTGTTAAGATTATCAAATAAGAAACTGTGTCCAAAGGCTCTGTAGATTATACAAGGCTGCAAGTCATATACTGTGGTATATAACTACTTTCTAATGAGATTATGAAAATAAAATATTCATACATTTACCTATATTAATAAATTCCATGCAGAGTACAGGCATATAAAATATAGATACTTTGATGACACGCCTTCTCTTTTTTATCTCACTCTAGTTTACCATCTCCAAGAAACACCTGGCGGAGATGCCTCCTGGCACCCTTGGAGGTGGGCCTGTTACCCCAACTTTACTCACACTCGGGCTCCTCATCCCTGTGGGTGGGAGTACGCTCTGGCCCATTCTAAAGTCACACCAAAGCAGGAAGAAAACCATTTCAATTTAGAAAAGTTAAAAAATCCCCATATATCCATAGGAGCTCCTTGAGTCAACATCTACTTTGACCTACTTTGAGTTGACGCTGCCTTCTGGGGGGCTGTCCTAATAGAGGTCAGCTGAGAAAGTCAGCCACCAGCCTGGCCTTCAGGCCTTTGTAGCAAACAGTCAGGGGTCCCAGCTCCAGAAGGAGAAGATTGAAAACATTTAGTCTTTTAATGTTTTATGGGGAGATATCTTGAATCTTCCAACTGGATGAAGGCATTTCTAAAAACTGAGTAAAGAGAGCTGGCCTTTTTAATGCTGTTCGACGCTTTATGGAAGGCACAGCGTTCCCTGCTAGAAAAACCCCTTTGCTTGGTGTCAGCTCTTTCCTAATGATCACGTACGACAGGAGGTGACCGCTCGGATGGAGCTGGCCTACTTAGTTTACCTGAGCAGCGCGGGGAGTGTGAAAGGCTCCAGGCTGAGATGTCGGTCTCCTGAGTCGGGGGGCTGAGGGGACATCTCGGAGTCTGCAGGAGCTGGTGATCCGTGAGGCCGTGGGTGGAATTATTCTCAATGCTAAAGCCGTGTCCTTCAGCAGGAGGCTCCTCCCTGGTCTGTTTTAGGCTTCGTTTCCTGTGAAATTCAGCCACAGACCTTCAGCGGTGTGACCTATGCTCGGTGGGACTTCCTCTTCTCGAGTTGAAAGGCAGTAAATGAAGCCATGGGAGGCCAAAGGCTCCCAATTCAAGGGGTGTCCTTAAAGACACACAATATCCTTATGGGGCACTTCACAATTTCTAGAACACACTAAAACGGACTGCTGAGTAACATTCATACAGAAAGGTGCGTTTCGCTAGACTCATTTCACATGCACACATAATGCCAATATCTTGGGACTTGATGTTGCCAATGGTTTCCTGGGACCTCCCCCCCCCGCCCCCCGCCCCCGGCCTTTCGGCAAGACACATGGACCAGATTCATCAGGTATTATGAGGAGGACCTGGGGTTCCTGTTGTATTAAGTCTTAGTTATGTGATCTTGGGCACGTTTTGATTTCTTTTTCAACTAGTTTCCATTCTGTGATCAAGAGATACTCATATTTATATTTTAGAGATATTCCAATAAATCAACAACACAATGTAAATAAAGACATGTTGCAATGTTTGGGGCATGCATTAGGTGCTCAGTGCATTTTAATTTCTCTCTGCCTTCACCTGGTTCATTTAAGCTGGCACAAGTCCTTGCAGGTGCTTGCTGTCCTCTCTGGTCCTCACCACTTGCCACTCTAGTTTTACATAAATTGATGCTGAATTCCTTAATACACCCCAACTTAACTGATTCATTTTTCACCTTCACAAAGGAGGGTGACGCCGCTAACCTCATAGCATTTTTCAGTGCATGAAATGCTAAAATGGTCTGCAAACACAGATAGATAAGAAGATATGGGTGTAACCACAGGTTAACTACCTGGAACCCACTCAAACAGGTCTTCAAATATTTTTTCAACTTCTATGAATTTAATGCACAGAAGGAGAAACTGAAGTTTTTATCCATCCTTTAAAAATTATTTTCTTAATTTTAAACTTTTTATTTTGAAATAATTATAGACTCACAAGAAATGGCTAAAATAGTCTAGAGAGGTCCCCCAGAGAAACTGATGTCTCATGAATAAACTTTCTAGGCAGAAACAGATTTATTTTTAATTCAATTCCTTTCTCTAAAACTGAGACAATGCGTTGGAGGAGAGAGAGAGAGAGAGAGAGAGAGAGAGAGAGAGAGGAAAAAAAAGAGAGATGGCAAAACCTGACCCAACTTCACCACTTTCCTGATATTCTTATATTTTCTTCAGTTTTCTTTTGCAATTTTTTGAACAAAACAGATGTAGGTAATAAAATTGCTGCTCTTAGGAAGCATTGTGACAGGGTGTGGTGTCTGTATTCATCCTTTCAGTGGGTGGTGATGGCCAAGTTCAGGCTCCCATTGCACAGCTGGTCTTGGGATGGTGTCAAGACCTGGGGTTGCACTGGTCAACTTACACATGTTCACACCCTCAAACACAAGCAATACTGTCCACCATCCCAGTAGTTGTGCCATCTGTTTTAGCAACAGCATTTCTGATTTATTATAGTTTAGCACCTGCTACTATTGATGCCTAGGGCAGAGTGATTCCAGCCCCCTGAGAGGGGCTCACCTTACTCTAATTGCCTTTTCCTTCTCCTTTTGTCTCATATCTCCTCCAGGAAACACATCTGAGTCGCCCCAGTCAGCTGTGGTCTCCTGCATCATACCAGCACCTTTCCTTCTGAAAGGGGAATCTTGGCATGAGTTGAAGTTGTATCCTCTGCTGGATTTCAGATGTGCTCAATTTCAGCTGGGCGCCTGCTGTGCTTTGGACACATTCATGCCTGCTGAGAAGTAGCCTCCTGGAGAAATCTAATATAAACACAGCAGACATTCCCACATACCTGGTCACGTATGGGGAACAATAGCAGGTGGGACTGTTCTATAGAGGTCCATTCTCTCAGGAAGGACCTTCAAGGGCCTCTCACTTCCTGACCCAACTCCCCTAATACACCCTACAGCAAGCCCGACCCCAACACAGGTGAGCCCAGGACTCAGTGTACAGCTCACAGGGCAGAGGTGAGGGGCCATCCTGAGCCTAGAATGGCTCCTGATTGTGGGCATATGTCCTGGCTGAGCTTTGCTGCGTTCATGCTAAGTGCTTTGGGAATCACAGAGGTGGAGGTGACAGGTAAATGCAGGCAGAGCTTTTCCCTACGACTTCTGCTCAGCATCCTGGGACTCCTTTAATTCTTTATTCACTGAAATGAGAGCTGGTTTACCAATGAATGCACATCCCTTAAACACGAGTTCATTGCTTTGCTCACACTTTTCCCCCAGAAGGGGCTTGGAGATGAACATTAATTAAGTTCTCAGTGTATGCTAGACATTATTCTAGGCGCTTTGCATGAACACATGATCTAATCACCACATAGGGCTTCCAAGCTGGTGTCATTATTACTATTGCCCGCTGGAGAAAGCAGAGTCTCAGGGTCACCAGGCTCTCACCACACTGGTGATGGATGAGAAGGACCCATCCAGGTGCTACATCTGGAGGAAGAGGATGCTGGGTAGAGGTATTCCCATGAGAGGGTCCTGAGAAAGGGATGGACTTTGGGGGCATATAGACCTTAATAAAGTCCATATTCCTTGAGGGTGGCTGGAGTTATTTCTCATTTTGGAATTCATTGCGATCCCAAGAACACATGGTGCCACACCCAGCAATAGGTAGGCTGTACTGGCTGTGGCCTAAAATGAAGTGAGTGACCACCATGCTGAGTTGGGGGAAGAACCAAGACTGCGGCCCAAGTTCCAGGCTCTTAGCCAGATCTCTTCCAGACCAGCATGGCTACATCTCTGGATTCTGTGTTTAAATGGCAGCTGTTGTTAGCCACTTTTCTTGAGCAGAGCCTTGTTTAGACAAATCTGGCCAGAAATGTGACATCATCCACACACACACACACACAACCACATCTTCTATCAGTTGTTTGCCAACCATTTTTCCCAGAGGTTAAGAACACTGTGTAATATTTTTAAACCATGCGGGCAAAATCACTCCCTCTCCATGCAGGGGCTGAAGCCTTGCCAGGGTCGCTAAATTGGCAGGGCAAAGGGCCCCATGCCATCTGTCCTCACGTGGGTGGAATGTAGGTCTTGAAGTAAAAATCAGATTAAGAAAAAACACACCCAGTACCAACGGCACTAAGAATTCCCTGATTAACATAATCGGTGAGGGAGACAGTGGGACAGACAGGACTCAGCACAGAAGAGAGAGGAAGGAAACCAAGTTTAGCACCTAAAGTGGAACAGGGCCTTGCTTTTTAACTTCTCTCTTTCATTCCCTCTTTCTCTTTCTCTTTTTAATTTTTAATTTTCTAGGAGGAAGAAGGAAACCAAAATGACTTCCCTTCCTTTAAGGCAAGTAGGAATAATAATAGTATAGGTAGAGCCACTTAACAATTTTCAGGCTCTTTTTCTGAACTTTGTTTTTCTTCATTTGCTCTGAGTCTACAATGTACCAACCTCTCAGCATAATTGTTGAGACTCATACAAGTTAAGTTTCAAGTCTTGTCTGAGTCCGCAGCTGATGGATCACTGAGCAAGAACACACTCAGATCTCTACTCTTTAGGTGCCTGCCCTGGCCAATTGGTTCTTTATCCTTCAAATGCACTCCTGTTCCCCAGGCCTTTAGACTCATTTGGAATGAAACATTGACTCTCTGGGTCTCCTTCTACTTGACAGATGACTTTGGGACTTTTCTTAACCTTCCTAATCATGTGAGCTAATTCCTTATCTCCCTCCCTCCCTTCCTCCTTCCCTCCCTCCCTCCCTCCCTCCTTCTCTTCTTTGGTATGTAATAAATGTTTCAAAAATTTCATAGTTTTTACAATATCCTGTTAAACATAATCTATATATATAAAAGCCCAGCGACTGAACGGCAGAACGACCAGTCAACCAGTTGCTATGATGCACACTGACCACCAGGGGGAAGATGCTCAATGAAAGTGCTGCCCCCTGGTGGTCAGTGTGCTCCCACAGTGGGAGCGCTGCTAGGCTGACCCGGATGAGCGGCTGCTCATACAGCTGGAGCAGTTGCTAGCAGGCCCAGGGTGAGGACGAGTCTCTGCACCTAATACCTGAGACAATCCAGGCTCTGGACTAACCCCACCAGCTGATATAGGCCCCTCTAAGTTATGCTCTAGAAAGCGTGTGGGGAGCTGGCATAGGCAGACGGCAAGAGGGGACATGACTGTGGACCCCCAGGGAGGCTGTCCTGATGGCTGAGGATCCTGGAGTATGGCTGTCCTGAATATCCCCGATGGTGTCACTGACCTGGCATCACACATCAAGGACATTCACCAAGTGGCTTTTGGGTGCAAAGCTCTCTGCCAGGTTTCTCCAGGACACAGAACACACCTTTACCCAAGAAATTACTCCGAAATATCAGCTCAGACTAATTTCCTCATTCAGCAGCCACTCACAGGGTGGGTCAACAGCCACTCGGCTGACTGGGATGAGCAGTGCTCCCACAGTGGGCCGATCCCCGCAGGCCACACCCCCACCAGTGCACAAATCCATGCACCGGGCCTCTAGTTATTAATAACAAACTACAACGTGCACTAATGACTGATTACTATAATCATGTCGCATTCATTTCTCTTACACGCTTTATGCACAGGCGCACCATTTCTCTCCACTAATACTAGCAGTGAATGTTTTAGCAGCCGATGCCACGTCATTAGTCTTGTACTGACTTGTTTGGTGTGTGCAACAGGAAATATTTCGCTTTCGGAGAACAAAAAAAATAAGTTTATTTGCATTACGCTTATTAATTTGTGCAGTTATTCAGTGTCTGGTAAGTTAATGTTCAAGAAAAAAAATATTAATTTTCATTAAAATGTCCTATTATTTTATGTTAATGATTACTCATTTATTCCAGCCCTCTGTATTCAGCATGTCGCTATTGAAATAAACCTACATTTCTATGAAAATTGAAGCTTTTGTTTCTTTGCGGCCCACCTTGATTATTTGGCCTGTGTTAGCCTTTGAGTTGGACATGCATGACGTAAAAGATAGAAAATGATCCATTATATTTGGAGCCCATCTCAAGGATGAGAGTGACCTGTGTTCTGCAGGATTATTAGTGGTAACAGTCCGACTATTTATCTTCTGTGATCTGTGGCATTTAGCTTTGTACCAGTAGCCACAGGCATTAACTGCACCACTAGCTCATATAGCAGAAGTGGCTATTGTCCGTTTTAGTAAGTGTTTCAATAATAATTTATTGAGCATCTACTCTGTACCCAACACTGGGTCAACGAATGGGGACATACATAGAGTGACAATAGGGTGAACAAAACAGATGATGACCGGTGGGAGATAGGTGTGCTCCGGTGTTTGCTTAATGTCTAAGCACAATTTGCTTGCACACCTGCTATGTGCGCCCATGGTTCCTGCCTTAAGGCTGCTCACTTTCTGGAATTCTTCATTTCTGAGTGTAATGGGTTGAGAGAGTCACACAGAAGCTATCTGACTCCCCCTGTTAGACGGTAAGCTCCCAGTGAGGAGGGTCTACACTTCATTGTGTCCTTAGTGCTGGGTACATGACCACATATAGAATAATTAGTACAGTTCAGGAAGTACAGAGAAGAAGCGGTACAATATTCTTGACAATGTATAATAGGGGATCTCATTTCAAATGAGGGATGCCCTGGCCAGGTAGCTCAGTTGGTTAGAGAGTTGTCTCAATACATCAAGATTGCGGGTTCAATTCCTGGTCAGGATGCATACAAGATGTAATGAATGCATAAATAAGTGGAACCAAAAATTGATATTTCTCTCTCTCTCTCTCTCCTCTCTCTCTCTCTCTCTCTCTCTCTCTCTCTCTCTCTCTCTCTCTCTCTCTCTTTCCCACCCCCCTGCAAATCAATACAAAATATGAGGGAATGGCCAGAGAAACACCTCTCTGAGGAAGTAACAGTTTGAATAAGATTTGCAGGAAGAACAGGGGGATAGCTAGAGAAGAGGGAGGGAGGATGTTCTGGGGGTGGCAGGGAGACCCCAACTGTTAGCTGCACCGTCTTTCTCACGTCATACAGCGGTTTCCTTTAAGCTTCTGTAGCATGCCATTTCAGGAAGTCCTGTTTCAACTATGTAAAATGACTCACGTAAAAACCCTATTTTGTTTTTATTGCCACTAAAAATAAATTCAGAATAAAATAACTTGGAATCATTTTTATTTTCATGCTTGAGTTTTTGATGTGAAATGATAGAACTGCAAGTTTGCTTTTTCTTAGGACATTTTAAAAGTGAATTTTTCTTGCTGGCTGATGTCAGCTGCCTACCCTGAGACACTCGGGGTGGTGCTGCCTTCATTCCTCTCCCTCCCTCCCCCTTCATCAACCATATGCAGGAGGAGGGACGTGCCCCCTCCCAGGTGTGGCCAGGGGTCCTGCAAGGACAGCACACCAGCCCCTGACTCTAGGACGTGGCATCTTTGCCCAGGGCAGCTGGTCAGGAGGAGCCTCTGTGCCATGGGGTCGAGCCTCCCTGTGCCTGACGGCCCAGGCATGCTGCTTCTTGGCTGTGTGATTGTGAGGGTGTTACTCCCTAAAGCTCAGAGCCTAGAACTGGGAAAAATAAATGACACAATGATCTAAAAGTGTCTGGCACAATGCCTGGCACATAGTAGGTCTGCAGTTCATATAAATCAGAGCTGACCTGGTCCATGCCAGCTTTGTCTCTTACTTTTCTTCAATTTAGCTCTAAATGTTTCCCTTTACACCTGAGACCCCCTTAGACCCATGCAGAATGGCAGGCACTTCTAATAAACCCTCCAGAGGGAAGCGGGGACCAGGCACACAGGCTTGATTTGTGGAAACATTTCTTCAGGAAGCAGAGCGACTTGAGTCTCTTGCAGGTTGGGGGAGTAGCTTAGGGAGGACAACCTTCGCCTTGGGTGCACCACAGGCTCCAGTGCCTCAGTGGGACCAACGAGGTCAGTGTGGCATCTACGTGCACAGAGGGCAGGGTGGTTTGGCCCAGGTGCAGAGAGTGGGCACAAGGCAAGTGCCATCATGGAGCAAAGAAGTCAGGGTGGCCTTGGTGTAGACATCAGTAAAGGGAAGAAGACAGTGAGAAGAATTTGGCTGGGCCTTGTAATAAGCATTTCCATATCAGCGATGGGAAACACTCCCTGGAACCCCAGTAGTTACGGGGCGGAAGGAATGGAGTCTGGAGGTGGGGAGAAAGAATGAACAAGACACACGTTTACTAGTACACTGTTAGGACCCATTTGCCCTTCCTCAGTTGGCGTGACCTTGGGAAATACTAGTTACACTTAGACCCCTGCATTACTTTCTCTCTGCTGTTATAACAAATTGCTAGAAAAATCTGTGGCTTAAAGAACACCATTTTTTATCTTAGATTTCTGTGGTGAGAAGTCCAAAATGAGTTTCACTGGGTTCAAGTTCAAGTGTGGGCAGGGCTGCATTCCCTTCAGAGGCCCTGGGGGAAAATTCATTTCCTTGCCTTTTCTAGAGGTTGCCCACACTTCCTGACTCATGGCCCCTTCCTCCACCTTCACATTCAGCAATGCTGAATCTCTCTGATCCTCTCTCCTGCCTCCCTCTTCCACGTAGGGACCCCTATAAGGACATTAGGCCCCCAGATAATCTCTCTCTTTTAAGGTCAACTGCTTTCTGCTTTAATTCCATCTGCAACCTCACTGTCCCTTGCCAAGACCCTAACACATTTATGGGCTCCAGAATTGGGACAAAAACATCTCAGGGCTGTTTTTCTGCCCTCTGTTGGCATCGTCACACAGCATCCAGTGTGCTGTTTTAAGTATAAGGCCCTGGATGAGTTTCAGAAGCCACGGCTCTGGTTCCAGCATCGTTGGTCATGAGCTGTATGAGTGGATGTTTTATTTGACGGTTCCCTGTGGACCCGCAGCCCTGTCTGGAGACAGAGTGACCATGGGAAGAGGAGGAAGTAGGAATGGGTGGGTCTGGAACTGCCTTTTCTGTCTCTAGCTGGGGTAACATGCTTGCACATTGACAAAGATGTTTCAGATGTTATACTCCAAAAAGGATGACATTGGGAGGCAGGTATAGTGGAAAGCCCACTGTCTCTGAACCTCAGAGCTCCAGGCCAAGTGTGTCTTTGGGACAAATCACTCCCATCTCCTCATGTAGGGTCTGAACCCCTGGACATTCAAGGCTAAGAGGGCCCATTTGGAGGAACAGCATAGAGATAGGGAAGGGATGAGAATACAGTTCAACATGGTTCAAGATGGAGAAAAGTTCAGGGTATTTTGAGACCCAATGAAGTCACCTGAGCCAGTGTGGAGAGGGTTAGAAGTTTTCCAGGGAGAAAATGATGCTTGCGCTAAATGTTGAGGCAAAGTAGGCCTTCATTGTTCCAAAATGGGACCCAGGGTTTCTAGGCGATAGGACAGAGTAGAGAGAAGCCTGGCACATTCAGAGAAGAGAAGGTGGGTCCCTCGGAGGACAGGGGTAGCAGGAGGCACAGTGGGCAACATTCAATGCCGATGTCAGAGAGACCAGGACTCAAATTTCATCTGTGCCTCTTACTGCCACTGTTTAACCTTTCTGTGCACCAAGCTTTTACATCTGCAAGTGGAAGTATGGTTCTACATCATTTTATGATGGTTACATTGGATAATAGTAAGATAGCTAACATAATATTCATTATTTCCAAACACTGTCTAAGTGCTTTATGCTGTTAATTTTTAATCTTCTTAAGACTTTGTTTTAGACACTACCCCCTATTCTATAGATGAGAAACCTAACACAGAAAATCAAGTAGTTTTCTCAGGTCACAATCTAATTAGCATTAGTGCTTGAATTCAGACCCTGCCATATTCTTAACCAGTGTGTGTAGGTAGTGTATACGGGGCACCCACACACGATGAGCACTGTGGGGGTGGATGTGTTGGGCAATAGACCTGGGAAGAGGTCAGAGTGTGAAGGCCTCTGTTTGTCTATTATCCCACAGGCCATAATGAGCCCAAGGAAGGTTGGGTATGACATGGTCGATGTTCATTTTAGGATGATGGCTCTGGTGGCCCCGTGCAGGAAGGCCTGGAGTGGGATAAGAGACAAACAGTGGTGTCTTTTTAGGATATTGGAGGACCTTTTAAGTTTGTTGAAAGAGATGCAAGAGACTTCTTTCTTAGTCTTTACACTGTTACAGAAAGAGATCAGGTTGTGAAGGAAGATAGAGCAAGATTCCACTTGGAACTTCCCAATGCCATTGAGATGACCTCTGTGATTATGTAATAGAGCTGTCTTTCTAGGGCTTCTCTATAAAATGGACAGCGCTGCCCTAGCTGGTTTGGCTCAGTGGCTAGAGCATCGGCCTGCGAACTGAAGCGTCCCAGGTTTGATTCCGGTCAAGGGCACATACCTCCGTTCGTTGCAGGCTCTTGGCCCTGGCAACCAATCGATGCGTTTCTCTCACATTGGTGTTTCTCTCTCCCTCCCCCTCTCCCTTCACTCCCTCTAAAAATCAATGGAAAAAATATCCTCGGGTGAGGATTAAAAAAATACAAAATGGACAGGGTTATTGAAAAGCCTGGCCTAACACATGAATTTGAATGACCATACAAAGCAGCATTGAGTAAGGATACTCACTTCACAGTTTTACTAACTGATAACCAGTGTAATAACCATTTGACGTGTTATTTACACTAGAAGAGTTCTGAAAGGGAAAGGGGCTCTATTAATAAGTACACCAAGCAAATAAGCAAAGAAGAGCTACCCCAGGTTTCCCTCCATCTGGGAATTATAGCTCAGGAAAGGATCTAGGCTCTGGGCAGTAATATGGCCTGTGGACTTCTGAGCAGAGGAGTAAGAAATTGAGAGTGGTTGGTTCTCAGTGCTCATCCGTCTGAGGTGATGAATGACCATGAGGAACAGGAGTCAGAGAGACTGGCCAGAGCTGGGGTGGTCATTCAGCTTCCTAGGAGGAGGGTGTATGTGAGGCTGATCACAATGAAAATGTAGAGGGAATAGAGTGAGCTAAAGAAACACTCATAAAGGAATGAATGGGCACCAGCCTTTTCTGTGGATTTATTCTTTGACACATGTTTCCTATCATAGTCCTTTCTAATAATAAGAGCTAATGTTTGTCAGGCACTGAGTGTGTGCCTGGCACTAACTTTGTCCGGCACTGTTCTAGCTAACTTGAAAGGACGAACTGGAGGCCCTTGCTGTCCTTGTCCCCATTGCAGGGTCACAGCCTCTTGGTGATGTGTTCACTCCCAAAGTCAGAGTCCTTGTCTCTCTCCTGAGCCTCCTCGGTGCCTCCCAGACACTTAGGGTAATTACAGCGAGAGGGGCCTGCTGCTGCTCTTGGTTATGTCTGTGCCACACAATAAACTCAAAAGCTGCCTTATTAACTTTGTGTGTGGTCCTCTTCACATAGTCCCTTCTCGATCAAAGCCAAATGAATGAGTCAACAAGAGAGCCGCAGAGGATAGACAGGTAGGAGAGCCTATTGCTTTGAATGTGAAGCCAGATGCTGTGAGAATGTCTCCCCCTGGGCTTGAGGTCTTTGACCCCGAGTATAGGATGAGTGACGCTTATAGCCCAAGGGCCTGAGTTGGCCTCAGGGGTGGTTTTCCCACTCAAGGTCTTAGGCTTTTATCAGAGAGAAAGTTCAAAACTTGTGGGCAACATACCCTTCTTTCTCTAAAGGCGTGGACTAGTGGCCAAACCTGTATCTTGAACACTAAAGCCTCCCTGCTCTTAACTGCTTTGTGGCATGGACATGGGCCTTAGGGGCAGAGAGGGCACTGAGCTGCTTCTTTAAGATAGTTTGAGACCTGGAACCCAACACAAGCATGACCCATCGGTTTCTCTTGGCAAAAACAAGTGCTCTCTGACTCGGGTCTGAAATCTCACAGACCTTTCAGCCTAAGGCTGCTGAGCCCCAGGGCATTCTTTCCCAAAGAAGAGCTGCCAAAGCATTTGAAATATAAAAAGTATATATTAACCCATAAAACTCAACGTCTCAGAGAATATTGGAACAGAGGGAGTTGGAAACACACACTGCTTGGATTTTCGTCACCAAGTCTTTTTGTTTGAAAGGACGGTTTAGTTTCACTTAGAAAAGGAAAGATATTTTAATTCTCATTAGACCTTAAAAAATAAATAAATATTGAAATGTTTGTCTCTGTCCTGGCCCTTGAACGGCCAAGGAGCCTGGCAGTCAGGCCACTGGCTTCAGGCCAGCTCCCCACTCAGATGAGACTTCCTGGGCCCAGATCATCTCTACTAAGAGAAAAAACTGAAATGGCCTATTTCTGAAGCCCCTTCCATGCCAGCTTTCTGTGTTTACAAGGTGCATTCCAAACTAGTCCTGTGATCTCCATGAAAGGAAGATCTGAAGTTGGATGGAATTTCAGAAACTGGGGGATCCGGGAGGTCCATGAGCATATTTAACAGCACGCTGGCCCAGGCACCAGGAGACAATGGGCGTCCAGCTTGAAAGGAGCTGCTGGATCACATGCAGAAAGTTCAAAGTAGGTGATAAAAGCTAGTTAGATGTCTTGCCTGCAGTCCGGGTATCAAAAAGGGTCAGCAGCGTAGAGCGAGAGGAGAATTTTTTTGAACATGTATTTTTGGAAAATATATCGCTGGCCTGTGAGACCCTTACACCTCCCAAAGAGGGAGGAGAGGAGGAGCCGGCCTCCCACCTCCCATTGTGTTGGTCCGGGTGGTCCCAGCGTTCTGGAATCTGAGTCTTCTCTGACAGATGGAAAGAGTACAGATGCGCTGATCAGCTGCTGGGTGAGGGGCGAGAGAGGGTGTCAGCTGGGTTGGATGTCCGGCACTCCAAGAGAAAGGTGGATGAGTGAGTGTTTCCCATGGGAAATGAGTGCCATGGGCAAGAGCGAGCTGATGGGGATCATCTTAGCACCCATCAGGGTGAAAGAGAGGTGGAGAAGGGCTGAAGGAGGAGGACATCTCCCACATCAGAGAGCTGCAGGGGGAGACAACAAAGGGGCAGGGGGAGGCAGGGTCTCTGCGGTTGACCCTCTTTTGGATATTTCGTGGCCCTTTTTATAACATCAGACCCAGACTCCCAGCTCACATATCATAGGCCGAACAAGAACTTTCCTGCCCCCTCTCTTTTTCTTCTTCCCCCACCTGCTCTAGACTGGGGTGCGGTGGGTGCTAGTGTCAGGGAGGGGAAAGGCCGAAGGCCACGAGAGCCTGTCCTGGACTGGGGTCCACAAACTGTTAGAGAGGAGGAGCCGAGACTCAGAATCAGGGTTGAAAATTTGCTTTTTAAATAAATGCAAACTTTTAAAATAGTAAAGCAAGATTGTGAATTAAGAATGAGGAAAACTGAAACAAATGGTTGAAGAGGGCTAGGTAGTTAGGGATGGGACCATGGGAGGGAAAGTAGAATAAAGAGCTGAGCTCAGCCCCAGAAACAAACAGTGACCTAGAGCCAAATCCAACGACAGAACAAAGTGACCTCGAGATGAACCCAGTTGAGCAGGAAAAGACAGTGAGGTCACTTCGGACCTGACATGGCAGTCCTCAATCAGGTCCACCCTGCCGGAGGGAACTTGAGCTTTAAAATGTATGGATGTTGCTGGGGCAGGCAGCTTGCACATAACCAATCACAAGGCAGTGTTGTGCATGAAATAACCAAACCCAAGGATTATCCTAAAGCAGAATTCTTTGAAAGAACTAATCAGAAGCCAGCAGGACATAGATCTACCCCTAGACAGAGAGCTTCCTCAGAAACCCAGTTGGCTGCCCTTCCTGCACCCAACGTCTGTTGTCTCTCAATAAACTTTGCTTTCGCTTAAAAAAAAAAAAAAAAAAAGATTGTGAGTTAAACTGACTGCCACATTTTGTGTTAAGGGAGACTGGAGGCAGGACCAAGGAAAATAGAATCATTTGGAGTACACTTATGTATGTGTTGTTCAAAAAGCTAAATATTTTCTTTTAGATCTCTATGTAGAGGACTACTGTTTATACAAATTACAGATTCAGAAATCAGGACAGCAGTGGGTACATAAATAAACATCCGTGGGTCCTTAGATCTCTTTTACTCTGAACTAGTTTAGATAACATGTGCACAGTTGAGCATGTGTGGGGTTTATTGTCATATTTATTCCATGATTTTAACAGTGAGATATTCCAGATCTCAATGGAAAAGTCACCCAAATTAACAAAAGACTAATTTTATTTTTTAATCCTTTGTCAAACCATCAAATCTTATATTCTGACTTTTGATATAGGAAATATGGCCAATGCAGCTAAATAATATTAAAACTACTAGTTATAAGTAGTTTTTCTTTTTATATTCATCTTCCTTTTGATTTATTTGTGAATTAAATTATCTCCCCCCTGCCTTAAAGCAACATTTCCATTTGGTTTTATTATTAGTAATGAAGCGGCCAAGTAACTTTTATGACTATATTACATTTTTAAAAAGAAAATACAACAATGAGTTGTCTGAAATACCTTCAAAGGAAGATCAAGTTCATATTTCTCCTTGTACATATTATCAAAATGGATCTTCTTTTAGGTTCTTTTAAATAAATCTTTATTGTTGAAAGTATTACATAAGTCCCCCTTTGCCCTCATTGACCTCTTCTAGCTTGCCTCCACTCCCACCACCCAGACCCTCACCGCCCCATTGTGTCTGTCCACAGGTATGCATATATGCACACAAGCTCATTGGTTGATCTCTTCCCATCCAGCCTTCCCTGCCTTTCCTCAAAGGTTCTACAGTCTGTACCATGCTTCTATGTCTCTGGGTCTATTTTTGTCACCAGTTAATGTAGTTGATGGACCAGTAATATCAGAAAAATGAGGGGCCTGGTTAGAAATACAGAACCACAGCCCATTCTCAGATCTACTGACTTGGCAGCTGTGTGCCCAGCAGGATTTGAGGAGTGCTCTTAGATGGCCATGCCACTGCAGCATGGGGTTTCTTGTCTGTATGCTTCCCTAGACCGTGTGGCCCTGCGTGCCCACAGCACCCGAATGCAAAGAAGAGCAGACCAAGTGGAACCCAACTATAGGGCTTGCAGTGTGTGTTGCCTCAGGCATGCACTTAGCTTCCCAGCTCAGGCCTCTCATTTTAAAACTGTGGATCATATTCTTTACCCTGACTCTGCAAAGTAGGACACATTCAAAATGATGTTAGTTATAATGAATCCAGTGCATGGTTGGGTTCATACCAATGCTTCACAAATTGATTTCCAACAAGGTAACAGTATACCCACCATTGCCAAGTAGCATTTAATTCCTCTTTCTTTTCTTCTTCCATCTTTTTTTTTCTTTAACTTCTATTTGTTTGGCAATGTCAGCCACCCAGAGTGTAACTAAGAATATTACATTATGTTTATGTTACTTTACTGGCGTTAAAATTATTGTCAAGACCACTGTGGGTCAAATTTCCTGCCTGCTGCATGGTAGGCCATCCCCTGTGTCCTCAGCACGAGCATCTGCTCACTCTACCACTGCTGGGCTAGGCACGCTGATCTATCTCCTTTTCAACCTCCAGACAGGAGGAGCAGGAATAGAGGATGGGGAGAGGCAGTGTGGGGAGCTCCAAGTTGCCTGGCGGAGAGAGAGCTGCCCCAGCACCTTAGCATTAGGGTCTGAGTCATCAAGAAGAAGTGAATCCTTTTTCTGAGTCTCTACTTACTGTTTGAAAAAGTAGGGAGGTTTTTAATGGTGTCTAACCAAAAGTTGAGCATGCAAGATTATTTTTAAAATGAGGATTTTGAGTGAGTGCTGTAGAATCGAGGTTTCAGCAACATTAAAAATAAGCAGTTTCTATCTGAATTCATTCTCAGGAGATTTAGTCTTTATCGGTGGCTGCATTAACACTCTCTTGCTCAGGTAAATTTTTATGATTTTTGTTTTCTTCCCTTTTTTTTTTTTTTTTTTTTGCTTTGAGATTTAGAATTCTGGTAAAGTCAAGTAAATAGGTTAATAAAAACACTGCAGTATCTCAGTTGAGGTTGAGAGTGTGAGCAATTTACTATTTCTACAGGAGAATCACAGAACACCTTGAGACTTCTGCTTCAAGGAAAATGGAGTAGATTCACCGTGATCTATTTTTTCCACTATGTCCAGCTACATACCCTAGACATTGCATCTAGAAAAACATAAGGAAACTTCAATGTGGAAAGAATATGGCAGATCCAAGGAACAATAAGGTAATACATTCCCTGAGTTTATTTTTTCTGCTTCATATGTCTCAAACTTGGAGCTGAAGAAGCCAGCCACACAGAAATGCCAACAGGCACCAATAAAAATGCCCCTACAAATGCCTACCCTCTTTGCCTAACAGGGAGGGAAAGTCTAGCAGGACAGAAATTTCTAGAAAAGAAGTGCTTTATTGCAGCCAAACACCACAGAAGCTGTGGCCCACCCATGCCAGCAAAGACTGAGTGGAGAGCCTAAACTTTCACCCTCCCAGGTATGACATGGGTCCCCAAATCCCTGCTGGATTGGGTCAGAGGAGGTGGAGCAGTAAGCTGGAACTTTTATCCATGCCAGGCAGTAATGAGCTCCTTCCCTCACAGACTTCCAACCCCATTGGACAGTAATGAGGTGTTTCTCCCCACCCACACAGGGTATTTAGAGGTCCTGTGACAGGAGGCTTACTGGGGAGTTGTAATGAGACACTCCTACCTTCTCCCAAACAGGGAAGTGTGCGTGAGGCTCAGTGGGGAGGAGAATTCCCATCTCTGCCTACAATAACAAGAAGCACCCCCCACTGAGTACCATGGAGGCCAAGTAAGGAATGTAGTCCCCTACACCCACCACCCTGGGTGTATTGAGGTAGCATCTCTCTTACCTTTGTCAGATGGGTTAGAGGAAGCCAGTTAAAACACCAGGGTGATGTAAGATACAGAGTATTCTAATACCCAGAATGTAAATTTCAAATTTAAAAATCACTCATCATACCAGGAAGCAGGAAGTTCTTGTCAATGAGGAAAGGACAATCAATGAATGCCAACAGCAAGATAACTGAGATATTAGAATCACCTGACAAAGAATTTAAAGAGCCATCACAAAAATGCTTCAGTGTGCAATTAAGGAGATGCTTGAAAGAAAGGAAAATGATATGAATCTTAGCAAAGAAATGCAAAGTTTTTTTTTTATTAAATATATTTTATTGATTTTCCACAGAGAGGAAGGGAGAGGGATAGAGAGTTAGAAACATCGATGAGAGAGAAACATCGATCAGCTGCCTCCTGCACACTCCCTATTGGGTATGTGCCTGCAACCAAGGTACATGCCCTTGGCCGGAATCGAACCTGGGACCCTTGAGTCCGCAAGCTGACGCTCTATCCACTGAGCCAAACCAGTTAGGGCTAAAAATGCAAAGTTTTAATAAAGAAATGGACAACATTGAAGAAAAAGAACCAACTAAAAATTTTAGAACTGAAAATACAATAACTGTAATAAAAACCTGAGCAGGTGGGCTCAATAGCAGAGTAGAAGGGGAAGAGTCAATGAACTGGGAACAGATAATATAAATTATCCAATCTGAACAACATGAAGAAAATAAACTAAAAAAAAAAGCAAGCAAAAAGTAAACAAAGGGTGTTTCAGAGACCTGGGAGACTATAACAAAAGATATTAAGTCTCAGGTGAGAGAGTCCCCAGAAAGAGAGTAAACAGAGGGCAGGGCTGAAAAAAATAGTAAAAAAATTTTTTTTTTTCTGACAACCTCTCAATTATGTAAAAAACATAAACCTACATATTCAAGAAGCTGAGTAAATCACAAATAGGGTAAGCCCAAAGAAAGACACACAAGACACAACATAATCAAACTTTTGAAAACTAAAAGTAAAGAAAATATATAGACAGTAGCAAGAGAGAAATTATTAGTTTATTTATGGGGGAAGAATAATTTGAATGGCAGTGGATTACTTATCAGAAATCATAGTGACCATGAAGAAATTGGCATATTTTTCAATTGCTGAAAAAGAATGAAAAAGAACTATTAAACCAAAATACTACATATAGTAAAAATACCCTTTAGGAATGCATGTGAAATCAAGACATCTTAAGGGGAAGAAAAACAGATTTTTCCCCTGTGTACCTCCAGTAACAAATGGCTAAAACAATTTTTTTTTTTAACAGAAAGGAAATGTTAAAAGAAGTAACCTTGGAACACCATGAGGGACAATAAGCTAAAATGCACATAAGCAAAATAGACTTCCCCTTTCCTCTTCAGTTTTCTAAATTATGTTTGATAGGTGAAGCAAAAATGGTAGCACTCTGTTCTACATGTATGTGGGGGAAATATTTAAGAAAGTTACAAATGAGGTTGGGCTGAGAAATGAAAAAGAAGGAATGGTTTCCTCTCTTTACTTAAACTGGTAAAATGACACCAGTGGACTACAGTGAGTTTTATACACATAATGTTAATACCAGAGCAACCACTAAAAAAACTATTCAAAAGGTCTCTCAGATGCACTGTAATTCTAAGAAAATGTTTAAATAACACACAAGAAGGTAGGAAAAAGAAAACAGAAATGCAAATAGAACAAACAGAAAACAAAAAATAAAAGCCCCAATGTACAAATAATCTATATATATAAAAGCCTAAGCAACCCTTAAGACTGAACGACCAGAACGACTGGAATGACCAGTCAACCAGTCATTATGATGAGTACTGACCCCCAGGGGGTAGACACTCGATGCAGGAGCTGCCCCTTGTGGTCAGTGCACTCCCACAACCAACCTCCTGTGGCCCCTCCCCCCAGGCCCCAGTTGGGAAAGGACTGGCTGGCCAACCTTCCGTAGTCCCTCCCCCAGGGCCCCGATTGGGGGGAGTGGCCTGCCAACCTCCTGAGGTCCCTCCCCCGAGCCTGCCAACCTTCCACCATCCCTCCCCCATGCCGGCTGCCCCCCCATATGCCCCAATTGGGGGGCCAGCTGGCCAACCTCCTGGGGCCCCTCCCCGCAACTGGCTGGCCCCTCAATAGGCTTCGATATCCAGCCAGACTGAGGGACCCCACCTGTTTACAAATTCATGCACCGGGCCTCTAGTTGCATTATATAAATGGTCAAATTTACATTTTAAAAAAATATCTTTATTGTTAAAAGTATTACAGATGTTCCCTTTCCTCCACCCCATTGACTCCTTCTAGTCTCCCTCCACCCCCTATCCTAGGCTTTCACCACACTGTTGTCTGTGTCTATGAGTTATGCATATATGCATAAAGCTCTTTGGTCAAATTTACATTTAATATAGACAGACATTAGCAGGGCAGATGGCAAAGCTAATTTCATAAATATGGCTCAACTACATACTGTCCACAAGAAACTCACTTCAAATATAATGAGATAGGCAAGTTGAAAGTAAAATGATGGAGAAAATATTAACTTGAAAGTTTTAATTAATTTGCAAATATTAAACAAAGGAGAGTAGAAGTGACTATATAACTATCAGATAAACAATATTACCAGACAGAAAGGAACATAGATAAGAGGGCCAACCCACCAAGAAGACATAGTGATGTACCAAATGTGTATGTACCAAAAATTAGAGCTGCCAACTATGTGAGCCGTAATGATAGAACTGAGGGAGGAGACAGGGAAATCCATAATTATAGTTGGAAACTTCAACATCCTCTCTTGACAGCTAAAACAACAACCAGACAGGAAATCATCAAGGATATAGAAGAATTTGACAACACCATCAATTAAAAGGATTGAATCAACATTTATAAAATACTACACTCAGCAGTAGCAGAATGTACATTCTTTTCAAGTGCCCATGAAACATATATCAAAATAGACCACTTCCTGGGCCTTAAAACAAACCGCAACACATTTAAGAGTTTTAATCATGAAGTCAACTGGAAATTACTAACAAGATAACAGGAGTATCACCAAACCCCTGAAAAACTCAACAGCATACTTCTAAATAATCCATGCATCAAAGAAAATGTCTCAGGGGAAATAAAAGAAATGCATTGAATCGAATGAAAACGACAACATGCTATCTAAACTTTGTGGGACATTGCTAAAACAGTGCCAAGAGAGAAATTGACAGCACTAACTACATGATTAGAAAGGAACATTTCAAATCAATACCCCAAGCTCCAACCTTAAGGACCTAAAAAAGTCCAAAATAAGCCCAATGGAAGCAGAAGGAAAGAAATAATAGAGAAAAGCAGAAATCAATGAAATAAAAAATAGTCCTATTAGCAATAATCAATGAAATAAAGAACTGTTTCTTTTAGAAGATTCAATACAATTTACAAACTTCTAGAAAGACTGACAAAGAAAGAGAGAAGGAGTAAATTACAACTATCAAGAAGAAGAGAGGGAATATTATACAGACCCTGAAGACATTAAACGGATAATTAAGCAATACTGTGTACAACTCTACACACATAGATTTGACAACCTATATAAAATGGACCATTTTCTCTAAAAGTACAAAACACCACCACTCACCCAATGTCACATAGATCATTTGAATTGCCCTGTTAGTATTAAGGAAATGGAAGAGAATTGACATCTTCACTATATTGAGTCTCCCAATCCATGGATAAAATATGTCTCTACATTTATTTTGATATTCTTTGATTTTTTTTCATCAGCATTTTGTGGTGTTTAGCATACACATTCTGTACACACTTTCTTAGATTTACACCAAAGGATAACTTGTAGTAGTCAAACTATGGAAGCAACCCAAGTGCCCATAAATAGAGGAGTGGATTAAAAAACTATGGAAAACTATATATAATGGAATATAACTCAGCCATAAAAGGAACAAAATCTTAACCATTTGGAACAGCATGGATGGATTAGAAGGTACTATGCTACGTGAAATAAGTCAGTCAGAGAAAGAGAGATACCATATAATTTCACTTATATGTGGAATCTAAAGAACAATATAAATGAACAAATGAAACAGAAAGACTTACTGATACAGAGAATAGACTGATGGTTACCAGAGTAGGGGTGCTTGGGGGACTGGGTGAAAAAGGTGAAGGGATTAAGAAATACAAATTGGTAGTTACAAAATAGTCATCGGGATGTAAAGTACAGCATAGGAAGTACTATTAACTGTAATATTATTGTTAATAATCCTATCTAATAAAAGAGAAACATGGTAATTAGCGTACGACCGCTACCCTTCCCATTGGCTAATCAGGGCAATATGCAAATTAACTGCCAGCCAAGATGGCAGCCGGCATGAGGCTTGCTTGCTTCAGTGACAGAGGACTCCAACGTTCCCCGCCTGCTGCTGCAGGCCTCTGAGCTGCAACTCTAAGGAACTATGTTACAAATATAGAAGTTAAACAAAACCCCAGAAACCTGCTTTAGTCTGCCGGGCTTCAGCCAGCAGGATCGCAACATTGTTTCATATACAGAAGGTAAACAAAGGCCAGAAACCTGCTTTCAGCAGTGGAGGCCTAAGAGCTGGAGCCAAGCCTCAAAGCTAAAGCTGGCCCAGAATAAAAGAAAATAAAAAGAAAAAAAGGAGCGGTTGGGAGCTTCCGTCACCCGCCAGCCTGAAAACAGCCCTCAGCCCCTCACCCAGGCTGGCCAGGCACCCCACTGGGGACCCCCACCCTGATCCAGGACACCCTTCAGGGCAAACCAGCCGGCACCCACCCATGCACCAGGCCTCTATCCTATATAGTAAAAGGGTAATATGCCTCCCAGCACTGGGATCAGCAGAGCTGAGAGGCCTTATGGCACCGGGATCAGTGTGACAGGGGGCAGCGCCCAAACCCCCTGATCGCCCTGAGGCTCTGTGTGTGACAGCGGGTGGGGCCACAACCTCCCTATCGTCCCTGCTCTGTTTGTGACAGGGGAAGGCGCCCCAACCCCCTGATCAGCCCTGCTCTATGCTTGATAGGGGGGAGTTCTCCAACCCCCTGATCACCCTGCGGCTCTGTGTGTGTGACAGGGTGCAGCGCCCCAACCCCCTGATCGGCCCTGCTCTGTGTGTGACAGGGGGCAGCCTCCCAACCCCCTGATTGGCCCTGTTCTGTGTGTGACGGGGTAGAACCATAACCTCCCCATCGTCCCTGCCCTGAGTGTGAGAGTGGCGGCGCCCCAACCCCCTGATGGGCCCTGCTCTGTGCGTGACAGGGTGTGGCGCCGCAACCTCCCCATCGACCCTGCCTTGAGTGTGACAGGGGGCGGTGCCCCAACCTCCCATCGGCCCTACCCTGAGCATGACTGAGGGTGGCATCTCAACCTCCCAATCCACCCTGCTCTGTGCATGACAGGGGGCGGTGCCCCAACTCCCCAATCGGCCCTGCTCTGAGCCTGACCAGGGGCTGCACCTAGGGATTGGGCCTGCCCTCTGCCACCCAGTAGCGGGCCTAAGCCAGCAGGTCGTTATCTCCTGAGGGGTCCCAGACTGCGAGAGGGCACAGGCTGGGCTGAGGGACCCCCCCTTCCCCCCGAGTGCACAAATTTTTGTGCACCAGGCCTCTAGTATTGTCATAACTATGTATGGTGCCAGGTGGGTTCTAGAAATATCCAGGGGAACACTCTGTAAAGTATATGATTGTCTAAACACTATGTTGTACACCTAAAACAAAATAATATTAAATGTAAATTGTAATTGAAAAAAAATTAAAAGACGAAACAAAACAAAAGAATACTTAATGAGGAGGAAATTGATAAATTGGACTTTATCACAAAGAAAACCTTTACTCTGTGAGGACTATGAAGAGGATGAAAGACAAACTATAGACTGGGAGGAAACACTTGCAAACAAAACCACATATCTGACAAAGCACTAATATCTAGACTATTTAAAGAACTCGCAAATCTCAATAGAAAAAGAAATCCAAGTAGAAAATGGGCAAACAACAGGAACAGGCATTTCACAGATGAGGATACACAGATGGCAAGTAAGTCTGTAGAAAGATGTTCAACAACATTAGCTGGTGGGAAAATGCAAGTCAAAACCTCAATATGACATAAGAAAGGCCAAGAGACATGAAAACATGCTCAAAGTCACTAATCCTCTGAGAGATGCAAATCAAAACAACAATACGGTACTATCTCACACCTGTCAGGATGGCTATCAACAAATCAACAAATGACAAGTGCTGGTGAGGATGTGGAGAAAAATGAACCCTCGTGTACTGCTGGTGGGAATGCAGATTGGTGCAGCCACTGTGGAGAACAGTATGGAGTTTCTTCAAAAAATAAAAATGGAACTCCCATTTGACCCAGTGATCCCACTTCTAGGAATATATCCCAAGAAACTAGAAACACCAATCAGAAAAGATATATGCACCCCTATGCTCATAGCAGTACAATTTGCAATAGCTAAGATTTGGAAACAGCCTAAGTGCCCATCAGTAGATGGATGGATTAGAAAACTGGTACATCTACACAGTGGAATACTATGCTGCTGTAAAAAGAAAGCAACTCCTACCATTTGCAACAGCATGGATGGAATTGGAGAGCATTATGCTAAGCGAAATAAGCCAGTCAGAGAAAGCTAAATATCACATGATCTCACTCATTTGTGGAATATAATGAACAACATAAACTGATGAACAAAAACATCCAGAGACAGAGAAGCATCGATCAGACCATCAAACCTCAGAGGGAAGGTAGGGGAGGGTGGGGGTAAGGGGAAGAGATCAACCAAAGGACTTGTATGCATGCATATGAGCCTAACCAATGGACACAGACAACAAGGGGGTGAGGGCATGAGCGGGGGTGGGCAATGGGGGGACAAGGACACGTATGTAATACTTTAATCAATAAATAAAGAAAACAAACACCTCAATACGATATCACTACACACCTATTGGCAAGGCTCACCTACAATGTAGCGACCATACAGTGGACCTGTGAGATTCTACATTCCCACAGCAATGTGTGAGTGATCCGTTTCTCCATATCCTTACTGGAACTCATGCATGAGAACGTAAATGGTACTGGTGTTTGGCAAACAGTTTTTCAGTTTCTTAAACACTAACATCTAACGATTGCACTCCTGGGCATTTATCCCAAAGGAATAAAAACTGTTTACATGAAAATGTATACACAAATACAGGTTATCATTATTTGTAAAAGTAAAACAAAACTAAACTGGAAACAACACCAATGTCCTTTGATGGGTGACTGATGAAACCATCTGTAGTACCTCCATGCAAATACTACTCAGCAATGAAAAGGAACCCATTATTTTTTAAAATATATTTTATTGATTTTTTACAGAGAGGAAGGGAGAGCGATAGAGTTAGAAACATCGATGAGCGAGAAACATCGACCAGCCGCCTCCTGCACACCCCCCACTGGGGATTTGCCCGCAGCCAAGGTACATGCCCTTGACCGGAATCGAACCTGGGACCCTTCAGTCCACAGGCTGACGCTCTATCCACTGAGCCAAACCAGTTAGGGCAGGAACCCATTATTGATATGCACAACAAGTTGGATGAATCGCCAGAGAATAATGTTTAGTAAGAAAAAAAATTCCAAAAGTTTACTTACTGTATGATTCCAGTTACTTAACATTTTTGAAATGAGAAAAATGATAGAAAGGGAAGCTTGGAGGTGGTTGGCAGGGGTTAGGAGGGCGGGGCTGGAGGGAGGGGGTGTCTCTATGAAAGGGCAATAGGAGGGATCCCTGCAGTGATGGGAATGTTCTCTGTCTTGACTCTGTCAATGTCCATGTCCTCATTGTGATGCTTTACTATAGTTTTCACAGATACTAGCACTGGCAGAAACTACAGCTCTTTTTTTGCTTGTTTGTTTCTTGTTTTTAGAACTGCATGTGATTCTGCAATAATCTCAAATTAAAAAATTTAATTAAAAAATAAAAAGAACACATTGCGATATTCCTCTCCCCAGGAATATGGGCTACTCTGGATTGTGTTATGGGGGAAAGAGGCTGGAAGAAATGTAGAGAAAATATGGTAAGTGCAGTAAAAGTCTGCATTCCCGAAGGAAAAGGCACCGATAGGGTGAAAATAAACACATTTGTTTATTTATTCATTTGTCCATGCAGTCAATTCACCCACTCATTTATATGCTCATGCATTCATTCCTTTATAAACGTTTCATTCACTTGTCTATCTTATCTTGCATTCAAACTGTAATGATTGAGACCGACTGTAATTATTGTATATGAGGTGTGGTACTAAGCACTGGGGGAATGGAAGAATGAGCATGAAATGGCCACTGAATTTAGGGAGCTTATGGTAATTCATTATACATTCCATCAGCTGAATACACTACCAACTTAACCAACCAACCAACCAACCTAACCAACCATCCATCTGCGTTGATAAGTGCCGATTCTATCCCCAAGGCCTGCCATATTGCTTGGCATAAACATATAAATATATATTCCACTAATTTTATACCCATTCATTGATACATAAAGGGAGCATGTTTCCAGAGCTGGGTGCCAAATTTTTAGCCTTCTGACAACCCAGGAATTAAGGAAGATACAGAATAGTAAAGGGGAGTAATTCACCACTTCTGTGTAGAGGGGGAGGAGGACCAAATACTTGGCAGGATAGAAGCTTGGTCAGCCCCAGGATAAAATCCAAGCCTCTACACAGGGATCCCTGGGCTCTCACCATGTGGCCCCAACCCCACCCTCCCGGCCGTGCCCTGCTGGCCCAGCGAAGGCCTGTACGTTTCTATTCTCCTGCATCTCTCCCCACTTGCAGACCTGACGCCTGCTGCTCTGTGGCTTTTGGTGCCTCCCAGTTAGTCCCTAGAAGGTGAGTGAACAGCTGCTCCCCTCTGTTCCCCAAGCACTTATGTCTGTGGATTGTTACGGATCCAATCATATGCCGGAGGGTGTGTCAGGAGGCCCAGAGATTAAACACATAGAGCTTGAATGCCACCCTTCCCACTTACCGATCATTTCACCTCAGGGAAGCTTGTTAACCTCGCAGAATCTCTTTCTCCTGATGCCTTTATGGTTGCAAATAGGACCATAGCTCAGAACCGAGAAGGGGGTTCAGAGAAATAACACGTGGGAAGTGTGCAGAACTGCCTGGGACGTGTGTGGCGCCGAGGAAACGCCAGCTCGTTGTGTCTGATGGGAAATCTTTTGTGCATTTCTGTTCATTTCCTTTTTCACGCAGGGCAGGGTCTGTTTCTTGTTCATTTCACTATTCCCAGCTTTTGAACTCGTCTACAGTAACAATAGTGTTGCTAATAACCATGCCTGTCAGCAGTACATTACTTACGGTACATAGTAGACAATAAATGTTTGTTGAAACAGCTTGTTTGGAAATCACTAAATTCCCGGGCTTCTTGTGTTTCTTCCCGTTATATCCCATTAATTTACATTCACTGAAATTCTAGCGCCCTCCGGAGGGGTCTGAGCACACCCCCGGGCCAGGGAGAGAGAGAGGGAGGAGGGAAGCGGCTTGGTGTGCGAATAAGATGCACGCGTTTGCCCAGGAATGACTGAGTAAGAGAGATACGGTGTGAATTATTTCAGAACAGCAATGCAAGGGGCTGGGGGTGCTTCCGCATAGCTACTTGTTATCAGGAAGGACACTGTGTGAAGGTTCATGTCTGATATATACGCATTTCTCACCTAGGCCATATAGATAATCTCTCTCTCTCTCTTATTTCCTCTGTAGAAAAAGTAAGTTCTATCCTGACTTCCCCCACTGCCCACCCCCACTGCTGGCTAGAGAGACACCTAAACATACAGAAATTAGAATTTAAAAGAAGGGTCCTGCCCACTGGGCATGGTGAGTATATTGGGGTGTGTATTGGTTTCCTGGGGTTGCCATATCAAAGCAGGATGAACCGGGGCTCAGAACAGCAGGGATGCATCCTCTTGGAGACCAGGAGTCTGAAACCAAGGTGTGGGCAGCGAGGGTTACTTCTCAGAAGGTCTCCCCCAACTCATGCTGGTTTGCTGGCTGTCATTGACATTTCCTTCCTTCTGCTGTATTGTCCCATGTGTGTGCCCATGTTCAAATTTCCTCTTTTTATAAGGACTCTCTACTCCAGTATGACCTCATCCTAACTAGTTGCATCAGAAAAAAATCTTATTTCCAAGAAAGGCCACAGTCTGAGGTACCCGGCGGGAGGTTAGAATTTCAACGTATGAATCTGGGGGGGGGGGGGGAATGCAATTCAACTTGTATTAGGTGCAACTAAGATTTCAATGGTAAAACCATGAAAGATGGAAAAGCAACAAGGTCTTCAACCTTCTCATTTTTTTCAGGAGAAAGCTGGAGCCCAGAGATGTTTCAGAGTAAGGGGGAGAGGACAGACTGGCCCATTTCAGAATATTAGTTCCAGCTCTTAGGAGCCATGTGACTGAGAATCACCCAGGGAGCTCTAGCCTCCACTTGGAAATGACATTATCAGGGTTGCCTAGCAGGGGGGAAAAATTCAATGGGACCACTGCCTTAAAGATGCTTTACCAACTCTACTAGACCTATAAGAGTAAAGGTCACATGACAAGTCAACACGCCACATATGTCTGTGGAGCGCCACATCATGTCTGGGTTCTTTCCTCAGCCAGCACAGTCCCTGCCACTGTGTCTGAGGAGCTAAGGGAAAAAGTCTGAGGCTCTCCTGAGCAAGGCTGGGGAATGTGTCAGAAGCTGATTTTCAGGCCATGAGATATTGGAACTTGACTGGGCTGAGAGGTCCACCCGGACCCTGTGGGGAGCGCCTAAAGAGCAGGTCCTTTTGACTGGCAACATTCTCAATAAAATGATTGCTTTTTTGGGGGGCAGCTTTAGACAGTGAGGTCAGGGAGGGTGAAAAAGCACAGTTGGTGGCTGAGCTGAGTGACAAAAGTCAGTGTGAGAGCTGTGGACAAGTCTGTGGTGGAGCTCAAGCCGCTGCAAGGCTGCTTGGTGGGAAAGCAGCAGGGTGGAGCCAGAGCAGGGCTTACCCAGACGTCCTCACTAGCTGTGGTAACGGTGGGGGTGGGGGTCAGTTTAATTAACATCCTGTCTCATTGTTTCTCTTCTGTTAAATGGGGGGAAAGCTACTTATGCACAGGGGTGGGAGCATAGCCAGGCTCAGCCATTCCCCGGTGCAAAACGCAGTATGGATGGCAATAGAGTGAGCATGCCCCCCATGAGCTAGCAGTGCCGTTTCCCTAGACCCAGGGGCTGCCACAGCCAGTGTGTGAGGGGACAGACACAAGGACGGTGCTGACTCCAGCATTTTTTTTGGGGGGGGGGAGGGTCAGAGGAGTGGAGAAGACCAGGTTGACCATTGTTACAAGAGTGAATGAGTAAAATTCTGAGGGTGCAAATAATGAAACATTAGGAAGCAGCTAGAATAACAGGACTAAACCAGAGGTTCTCACACTGTGGTATGGGGGCCAGAAGTGTAAGAATCACCTGTGAACTTGTAAACCATAAAAATCCATGGTCCTACCCTAGCTTTAATGAGCCAGAAAATCCGGGGGTGGGCCCAGCATTCTTTTTTTAAGAAGCCAGCTTTGAGATTGTGATGTTTGCTCAAGGTTGAGAACCACTGAAGTAGACCGGTATTAAAACATAATCTCAGGTTCAAAAATAAGAGAAAAGGAGGTTGAGTGTTTAATAGAATTTATTTAAATGAAAATCATGCCCAAACACAAAAACCCATAATGCTAGAGACCTCGTAATGCTATAGAAGAGAAATGTGAGGGGGGGGGGGGGGGGATGAGGGTTGAAAGGAAGCTTTGAGCCTTGCCTAAACGAACGCTGATATTGTATCATGATTCAGAAGTGGGCTTCACCCAGGATTCTATACAGGCTAAGAGACAGAATGGGAAAGACAACTAACCACAAGCCCAGAACTGATCACTACTGAAATAAATGTTTCCCAGTCTTCCAGCTCCTGCAGGTCTGAGGTAAAGCAACAATACCAGCAACAAACAACCCAAAGTCTTATAAACTTCATGGAGTGGGAGTCTAGGGCCACTAGTATTTTCCTAAACTCCTAGCCTTACTTGGCTATGGTCACCTCTAGTCTTCAACTCCTAGATATGTCCAATCATTTCAGTTTATGAATGATCTCGCTGGCACCCACGACTTGTAGTTTACACTCATGTGCACACACACAGCATCTGAGCACAGAGATTTTACTAAGGGATAATGAGGAAAGAAGGCTAGAATCAAGAGTCCTTCACCTCACATCCACAAAACCTCTGAATATAATATCAGATGCCTCTTTTCTTAAATACTTTCTGACCCCCAACCACAGGGGACTTCTCAGCCCCTGGTCCTCTGGCCCATTGCTATGACTGTCCCCTCCTGTCACGCAGGGGTTTAGCCACATCCTTTGAGCTTTATTTCCTGCTAACACCCAGTCCTCAGACATTCCTTTAATCTCAACAAGCCTTTCAATGCCACTTTGAGCAATAGTTTCTTCCTAAGAGGAACACTCATTCAGGTATTAGACATGAATTAGACAATTCATTATTGTCTAATAAATTATTATTATCCCTTAAACGAGGCTGAAGATTTCAACCCAGGTTAAGGGTTGCTGATACTTTGAGTCCGAGATTCATCCTGCAGTTATTTATGAGAACTCCTTCGTTTAGATGTTAGGGGCATCATCACTGTGCGAAACCCAGCAAGAATCCTACTCTCGAGGGCAGAACCCACGTAGTCAGTGAGCCACTTGCTGCTGGTGTGTAAAAAGGAGAAGACTTTGTAAGACAGGAATTCAGTGCTGTGAAACTACTCCACCTACGAATCTGACCAACACTGGACCGGAAGAGGCATCCACAGGAAGTGAGGATAGAAGTGATCTTCAAGCTGAGGTGTCTCTGAGTGGTTTGGGTTGAATTTGGTAAACACATAGGAAGAAAAGCATTCAAGCTCTGAACGGGGACCATATGCCCTTGAACTCCCTCTCAATTCTGAAATCCCATGACAGCCAAAGAAAGACTGAGGTTTCTAGGACAGATAGAAGAGGTGAGAACTGCTGAATTAGGGACCTGGAGATGATGTCTTGCACGTCAGAAATAGGTATTGAACTATGCCAGCAACTTGAGACCAGGAAAACAAGGCCTCTCTCTGAAGTAAATAGCCACAGGAAGCAGAGCGAGTCAGGTGTTTCTCTCTCTCCCTCCCTCCTCATACATTTCTATTTTTGAAACATCACTTCCTCCAAGTGTCAGACAATTACTGGTATATCTGCGGATACGTTTTTGCCGACATGATCCTAAAATGGATAATGTGAATTATTTATGCCGTTCCCTCCTGGGAGTGAACAGGACAATGTTGTAGATGCCGCAACATTTCATTTTAGAAAATTCCTTGTGCGTGAGGTTTCAGAGAACACAACCCAAGACTCAGAAAACCGATGAATCACCTCAAATAGGAGGGTCAATAATCTGGCAGAGAGCCCCTTTTATGTGTGGCTGTGGTGATGGCATTGTCTGCTGTGACCCCCTCTGCCCTCTAGGGTTCAGCCGCGGCCTCCTGACTCCATCGCTGCCCATCTCAGGGGCACCTCTGCCAGCATGTGCTCGAATCCCCCCCGTCGCAGGAGTTTTGAAGTTGGCACAGCCCCGTGTCTGCCCCTGGACCCTGTGCCACAGCTCACCATCCTCCAGGCACCATACCCTCAGGCCACTGCCACTCCAGACACTCCTGGCAACAGTCCACTTTGTCCCCTTGACTGTCATTCAGAGTAAGTCCCTGGCAGCCCTGGTTGGAGGTATTTAAGAAAAATGGCTTGGTGACACCAGGTTCTTGCTTTGCTGTGTGATGCTGAGTAAGTTAAGGAACCTCTCTGGGCCTCAGTCTTCTTATCTACAAAGTGCAGATTAGAATGCTCCCCATTTTTTACAGGTTAGGTGTGGAGGAAATGCATGTATCAAAGTTCCTAGCATGATCAATGAATGACAACATAGTAACCTGCATGGACTCTTTTAATCTATTCTGGCCAGAGTTTGTTTCTATTATTTGCAACCAAAGAGCCTTAAGAAGTCTTATGTGAAGAGTGACTATGATTCATATATAGTTATTATTTTTAAAAATATCTGTAGATATTAGCAATTTATGTTAATTTTCAACTTTAGTTTGATAGCAATTTTTTTGCCCTTATGTAGTTTTCTCACTCAACAAATACTAAAAGCCCAAATAAAGTAAACATGTGTTGGTGTTAATAAGGTGATTCCAATAAGGAAGAAGGTTGGGAACCACTCATCTAGAGCATCTGACAGAGTAACGGGCCTCTTTGTGAGGTAATGACAGTGAAACCTAACAGGTTGATGAGCATACATGTGGGGCAGGAATCACTTATTCTTTTTGTCTGCTGCCTGGCCTCCCTTGTGTCTCTATGTTTTTGAAAGAGCCATCATTTTACTCATTTAGTTTGAGTGTTTGCTATGTGCCAGGCACTGTGGTGTCTACATTTCCTTGCTGGGCCTGAAAATTATACGGACTATTTAGCCGAAGCCTGTTGTATTTGTTCAGAGATGCTCTCCTCACTTTTCAGAGAGAGGACATTCCGTGTGTCCACTGTTCGCAGGCACCCTTCACCTAACTAGTCAGTTCTGGTCACATATCACTCATGTGTACTTCCTCCAAGTGCATTTGAAAGTGAGTCCGTAGCTCTTACTACCAGCCTGTTAGATAAACATACTCTTCTCCTGCTTTTCTTAGGAATGCGGATAAGAGGAGGCAGAGTGCTACGCCATAGCATCTACCATGTGCCTGCACTGCAGTGGGTTTTATAGGCATCAGCTCATTTCCTCCCCACAACAACCATGGAAGAGACATCCTTCCCCAGGTTTGGGGATTGAATTAGCTAAGGGGTTGGAGAAGTTAAGGCACTTGCCCTCAAAACCAGGACGTGCGATGATACCAAAGCCTGGCCATCTCTCTGCATGCAATGCTACCAATCTACCAACCCTCCCTCAGGCCCAGCATTATCCCTCTCAGAACATTATAGCAAAAGCAATAGCATTGACTCATCAGGCCAGGGAATCCAACTCTCTCAGCCCAATCTTTCCCTCCTCTTTCTTCAGGTGACCTTTTATGGGGGCCCTTCTGCTGACAACATTGTCTTTGTCACAACGAGGGAAGCTTAACCAAAGAAAAGTTTGATTGACTCACCATTGATGACACTGCGGTTTAGCAGGAAATCTGGCTAAATGATTCGCTCCGGCGTTCACCACAGGTCTTCTAGGTTATGGCCCAATCCCAGCTTCGGTAACAAACCCAGCCCTCAGATCGCCTTCACTTCCCATGTGTTTTGTGTGAGTGATCACTCAGACAGCCCACCGCCTTTTAGCCTCCCTGCAGGGATCTTGTATGCCGGTGGGTGCAGGTTTCCAGGAGAACTGAACAAGGCTGGCGTCCCTGCTGGCAACTCACAAGGATGTGAAGGTATTAGCAGGAGGCTGGAGTCGGCTGGCTCGGGGCCAGAGCAGGTGAGCAGAGCCTAGGCGGGGCCACAAGCCTGACTCACACCTGCTGTTGATGTCAAACAGTTCCACAGTCCCGTGGTGTGCTTTGCTTGTGTTCATCAAGGCTAAGCTCAGAGAACTCCAGCTTCCCCCCACTCTTTCCCCTCCCCTCCCCCCTCACCAAGGCAGGACTCGTCTTTCCCAGAGCAAAGGTAGCCAATGTGCGATTCCTTTTCTTCCCCTCATTGCCAGCATGCTCTGTAAGATCTGGAGGCTAACCTTTGATTCTGTACATGGCCAATGTCTTCTCCCAGGATGAGGCTTGCCTTCCACTGTTTTCATGGCTCCTCTTCCATTTTATATTGATTGGTGCTGGTTGCCTGGAGCATTACTTTACAAAGGGTTCTGAGACCAGGGGCAGGCTCAGGAGGAAAAAGCACATGATCTATTAAAGATGTCTGACAACCACGAGGGCCCCCCGGACTGTCATTTCATAGCCCTGGAATAAGCTAGCAAAATTGGATGGGACTCTGGGGACAGGTGAAAGGAATGATAGAAATTCTTGAAAAGAGCAGTCATAGTACAGACTCTGTGCAGACAGTAGACACGCACACACTCTCTCGCTCTCAAGGAGACAGGCAGGCTCTAACTGGTTTGGCTCAGTGGATAGAGCATCGGCCTGTGGACTGAAGGGTCCCTGGTTCGATTCTGGTCAAGGGGATGTACATTGGTTGTGGGTACATCCCCAGTAGGGGGTGTGCAGGAGGCAGCTGATCGATGTTTCTCTCTCATTGATGTTTCTAACTTTCTATCCCTCTCCTTTCCTCTCTGTAAAAATTTAATATATCTATATCTATATCTATATCTATATCTATATCTATATCTATATCTATATCTATATCTATATCTATCTATCTGGCAGGCAGATGCCACCAAAATACTACTAGATTTAATAAATCAATTTGGCAATGTAGCAGGACACAAAACCAACACCCCAAAATGGATGGCTTTTTTATACACAAATAATTAATTCTCAGAAAGAGAAACTAAACAAACAATCCCATTTACCATTGCAACAAAAAATTTAAGACACTTAAGAAAAAACTTAACCAAGGAGGTAAAAGACTTGTACTCAGAAAACTACAGGAGATTGAAAAAAGGGATAGAGGAAGATATAAACAAGTGGAAGAATATACCATGTTCATGGATTGGTAGAATTAACATAATTAAAATGCCCATACTACCCAAGGCAATCTACAGATTCAATGCAATCCCTATTAATCACAAACAGCATATTTCACAGACTTTTAAAAAAATATGTTTTTATTGATTTTATATATAGAGAGGGAGAGGAATAGAGAGAGAAACATCCATGAGAAAGAAACATCATTGATTGGCTGCCTCCTGCATGATCCCTACCAGAGATTGGGCCCACACCCCAGGCATGTGCCCTGACTAGGAATTGAACGGTGACCTCTTGGTTCATGGGTCAATGCTCAACCACTGAGCCACACTGGCCAGGTAGGTTGTATCTTATTTGAGGAGGTAATGTAAGCTCTAGATTTAAAGGATGACTAGGAGTTTACCAAGTAGAACAAAGAACATTTTGAGAATATTCTTCTCTGGGGTCTATTGTTTTCTCTTTCTCTTTGTCTCTGAAGAGATCTTTAACATTTCATGTACAGAATTTCATTGTAATTTCCTGTTTATCTGTCTTGCCCTCCAGACAATGAACTCCTTGGAGGTGAGAACTATGGGTGTATTTTATCTTTGATACCTGGCATAAAAGAGGCAAAGTGAATCTTTGTGTTTGTGAAAAGAATACTGGTCTACTGTAGTGGACTCTCTCTATCATGGCATTTATAAACAGTCTTAAAGGATGCACAGGAAAACATAGCTTCTTGGAACAGGGGTAAACAGAAGAGTCAAACAAACTGAGATTGTGTGTAGCAAAGAGACTCACACAATGCCTCATCAACAATATTGGTTGGGTGACTAAGAAACCTTCTAACCAACAATCCATGCACAGAAGACCAGGACAGGAGTGAAGAGATTTCTCAAGGAGTAATGGAGATGGCTGGAGAGGGCTAGAGAGGGCTGCAGAGATAAGACCCCCCAAGACAGTTAGTGGGCCACATTGTTTATAACTGTCTTTGAGAAGAAGCTTGGCTGAAAGAGAAGAATTTGTGCAATTAGAACATATTTTTTGGGAGGTTCTTATCTGCTTCTCTGACAAGTTATTTTTGGTAAGTTTGAATTAAGATTCTAACAAAATGTCAGCTAAAGCAACTTTTAATAAATTGTGTTTAAAAGACCAAATCCAAAGAGGAAAGTGTGTGACATTGACATGTCAGTGTGGAAGCCAGATTCTTAACCCAAGTTAATAATAACTGAAATTCTCACCTGGGATAGCACCATAGTAAGTGGGGACGCAAACTCTCCAAGCGGTGATAAAGAAAACACACATGGGGAACATCCTTCTTCTGTTTCCTTTTGTCTTCCGTTCTTGCCCCACAGTTCCTCTCTGAACGGGTGCTTGTTTTCCAGGTAGTGTCTGATGACATCCCAGCTCACAAGTTTATGATCTAAACTAACAACCCACTCAAGTCCCTGTTGACAACCAGAATGTTTTACATGACATCAGCCTGCACCTATTTCTGGGAATATGAATTCAACCACATGCAGGTGTGGTCACAGGTGCTCTGGACAGAGTTACAGTGACACTCATGGCTCCTTGAAGAACAACTTTAAAGTAGAACTGAAGATTTAAGCTGTCCACACACACCTTTCCAGGTTGACCAGATTCTGACTTCTCTTGTATACCTCCACATCTCGGTGTGCTCTCTTCCTCCTCCTTTCCTTGACGGTTTAATTCCTATCCATCCAATGAGCTTCTTCAGGAAACACCCTTCTGAGTCCCCAGAGAACCTGTGCTGACTTCCCTTGTAGCAATTATTTTACTGAACGGCCATGACAGTCAGTTGTCAGACTCTCCCTGTATAAGCTGTGAGTTAACTGAGGAGAGGTTTTCCCTTCATTGACTCTATTAGTGATGCCCTTCTAATAGAGGGGTTGACTGATGCCATGGTGCCCACAGTAAAATAAAGAACAATTTAAAAAATGGGGAGCCTGACTGGCGTGGCTCAGTGGTTGAGCGTAGACCTATAAACTAGGAGGTCACGGTTCAATTCTCGGTCAGGGTTACATGCCCAGGTTACGAGGTGTGTGCAGGCAGCCAATCAATGATTCTCATCATTGATGTTTCTCTCTCTCCTTCCCTCTCCCTTCCTTTTTGAAATCAATAAAATACATTAAAAAATAAGAATTGAGAGATAGATGGATGGACACTTACTAGTTTATGGATAGATATGGATGATAGATGATGGGCAGATGTTGATAGGGCAATGGATAGAGGGACTGACAGGCAGATGGATATGTAGGTGGATGACAGAGACGGGGTAGAGGAGGTGTGATACAAAGATGCAGGCCAGCACTGCTCCCTTTCCTTATCAATGTTTCATTCTTCATGACCTTCCCTTTAATTCCAAGGGAAGCTCTAAGGCTTTTCCACCTAATTTTTACTGAATTTGTTGGTTTCCTTCTCTACTCCTTGCCTGAAAAGGTAGAAGGTAAAATAATTTTGTTATTGTTGAATTTGATCGATACTCAGGTTTGCAGTCATCTACACCTGATTTTCCCCTCTTTGAACTAGTTTAAAAAACAAAGTTCTTTTTGCCAATTATACCTGATAGGACACGTATTAAGTGTTCAGAAGGTAGGAATTCATCCACTCTACACTTAAGATGAGCTGCATCAGAAAGAATCATTTTTAGTCACAGCAGAGATGAAAGGAGGGGGTGGCTGTTCCCTTGCCCCAATGTCTCTCTGCTCAATGACATTAAACTGATGAATAAAAGATGTTGCCAAGAAGAAGTCCTCTGACACGCTGCTCCTGGCTTATCTACTGTATAATTAGTGTGAAGGACTCCTTGCTCTCATGTCTGACGTCTGTGGAGAAATCTGAGGTAGCCACATTTGATAGGAAAAATCTCCATCCCTCAAAGTTAAACAAAACACCAGGAAGGAAGTCCTGTTTTCTTTAGGAGTAAAATGTGGATTTTTGATGGAGGGCCGACATGGGAAGTCTGGTCTTTCTTTCATAGTGGCTGCACTGGTCATATGAGGAATTCAGAGATAGGCAGTGCAATAACTCCCAGGGCAGAAGAGCACCCAGGTTAACACAATTAAGACTCACCAGGTGGGGGACCTTGGGCAAGTCATGCTAACCCTGCCTGGAGAGTGAGAAATGAAGACTAAATCCTCACTGAGTTTACTTCTGAGTAATTATTTGGATGTTTACTAAGATCCTGTAAAGGAAACTATATATTTAAAATTTTTGTCTTATCTTAAAAACTCTAAATTTGACTTTATGACCAATTTTTATTAGTATTATTTGGGTTCCATATCACTAAGACTGGACTGAGGGATGCAGTCTCTTCAGTCTGTTTTCAATAAACCCACCATCCCTGCACTTCCTCTCCCAACCCCTTAACACAGGTTTTCAGTTTACACATTACAGAGAAATTATTAGTTTGTCCATCACAAACAATTTCTTAGAATTTGCTAGGAATTGTTAAAAAAAATCTTGGGTTAAGTAACTTAGCTGTAAATATTTATACTAGCATGTGGCAATATTAAAAAAAAAAACACTATAAAATTGTAGTAAGATTACTTCCAGACTTTACTTTTCTTGGCTGTGTGACTATGACTAAGTTATCCACCCTCTCCTAGTCTCAGGTTCCACATCTGTGAGCTCAAGACGCACCTGATTGTGTGAAGTCTTGAAAAGATTCAGTGAGATAATACAACAGAAGTGTGCTTTTGAGTGCCTAACATATAGGTAATGTTCAGAAGATGTCTGCTCTCATTAAACTAAAATTGTCTGGAAGGCATCTCAGCTGCTCCAGAATTGGTGATGGCTAAATCCTTGTTAGTGTGGAGTTTCTTTGGTTTCCTGATCTGAAAATCACCAGTGCTCATGTTGTTCTCATGTCTGACATTTGAGACAGAAAATATGAGCCAAGAAGCAGGTATTTTGTATGCTATCCTCCTCTAACCCTTTGAAGGCCACAGGGTTAAAGCCCAAAGTTGCCATCATGGCAACCAAGACAAGCCCCAACCTATTTTTTCCAGCTTCAGTTCTCACTGCTTCTGTATATGAACATTAATGTGAAGACTAGTGGCCCAGTGCATGAAATTCATGCACATTAAAAGGGAACAAATTAGAGGAAATATTTTAATATTGCTATTTGCCCTTTCTCTATAATAGAAGTGTCAGAGATGAAAGAAAATTAGTAAAATATTTATGAAAATAATATATAAATTTATTAATAAATAAACAATAACAGCCTCACATCCTCTAGCCTTGCCGTGCACGCAGCCCCGCCCACCCGCGCCTGCCATGCATGCAGCCCTGCCCACCTGCACCTGCCGAGCATGCAGTCATTACAGTATGAGGGCGTCATGACCATTTGCATATTACCCTTTTATTAGTATAGATGATTACTCCTCCAATGTTTCTGGCTACCTGCTCATTTACTCCTTGGTCCAAGGAGACTTTGGCCAGAGGGATCTTTATGTAATGGAAGACCTGCATGTTGGCCCTTGAGTCAGATGGAAAGCAGTTGGAAAGTGTAAATGCAAAGCCTTTGTATTGGTCTGCAAGACAATATGGAACCTGGCCCTGGCTACCTGCTGAGTCTGACTTCTCACCTCTCTCCTCTTCACTTGTTCCACTCCAGCCAGACTGGCCTCCTTACTTTCCTCCAACTCAGTAAGAACTCTCTACCTCAGGGTCTTGGGATTTTCTCTTCCTTATTCCTATAAAAAACTCCCCACCAGGTTTCCACATGGCTCCCTCCTCTTTTTCCTCTGGGTGTCTGGGGAAATGTTACCTTCTCAGATGGGTTGTTTCCTGTATGCACTGTATCTAATAGCAACATCTCCATTGTCCATTTCTATCCCCTAGACTGTGTTGTTTAGCACATTTCACCACTGGATACCTCTTGATTTTTGAATTTATTTATTCTATAAGGCCTATGAGAGTATGAAGTTTGTCCCATTTGATCTTCATTGCCCGGGGAGTGCGCTGGGCATTACTAAGTGTTATTACTCAGAATAGCTGCAGCCCTCCCCTGCCTCCATGATGTTGCTCATACTTCCCTTTTGTGTAGAGTTCCCTGCTTTTGTCTTTCCATTTGGCTCGTATTTTCGCAGCCAAATTAAATCTACCATCTCTTTGAGTCCTTCAATGAACATCTCAGCCTGTAGTGGTCACCTGCTCCCCTAAATTACTGGAGAAATGAAAATTATACCTATTGGTGGTAATCAGTGCTCTTATATGTGCAGAGGGGAGCATTGGGTTAAATCAGCAATTTTCAACCTTTTTCATTTCATGGCAAACATAAATGATTACTAAAATTCTATGGCATACAAAAATATATTCTATTTTTTGCCTATCTGACAAAAATATAGCTATAACTTTGATTCATTCACACCAGATCATTATTGTTGTATTGACTGTTGTCACTTTTTAAATTTCACAATCTAAGGGAAAAGAGACTAGTGTCCCTGACTAAATAGTCTGGTATTGCATGTTTTAAACATTATAGCTGTGCACAGGTTGAAAATCACTGGGCTAAATGAATGTGTTCTGGACTGTGGTCAGATCTTGGCTTGGCCATTGATGCGTTAGGTGACTGCATGCAAGCTACTTACTGTGTGTCATCCCCTGACCTGTCGAAGAGGGCAATGCCCATGTCCACCTCATGAGTTCGCAAGGACTATATGAGTTACATTCGTCAAAGCACCTTGCCTGGCACATTGTAAGTACTTGGTCATTGTTTGCACTTATTGTTGTCACCTACATAAGTTGTGCCCCCGGCTAGAGCAAAAAAGCTCTTCTCTTTGTATGCCCCATGACATATGGTGGAGCAGGTGCTCCATAACTCTGTTGACTTTTGCAAAGTTATTTCCCAAAAGAAATGTCAGAAGAAAATTTATACCATGGCAGTTATATTTGTAAAGCCATTTGGGGACTCAGAAAGGATAACAGAGAATCTCAAAAGGAAGTAAGTTCCCTGTACACAAACTCAGAAAACATCTTCTAAGCTTTCATTGTGGGCCAGACATTGTGCTCGGTGCTCTAGGGATGCAGCGACGCAAAAGGCGGGCTCCTTTTCCTGAAGGGTTTTGTGGGGACAGATGTGTGGACTGATGGCTACGACCCGTGTGCAAGGGGCTGCAAGGGAGGTGTGTGCAAAGTGTGAGAGTGTCACAGGGGTCCCTTACGGACGGGGACGTGGAGATAGTTACGTTTTCAGGCTGACTCAGGCAGCCTGTGTTTCTCTTTCTGTGTACAGCCCTAGTGATTTGGAAAATGAGAATGGTGTTAAAATTGAAAATGGAATACGATCCCTGGGGAACAGCAGCAGAAGTGGTTTGGGGAGAATCAGACCGAAACTGAGTAAAACAAGAAGCACAGATTGAATATAAACACTGTCCCGAGGATGACACATCAAACAGGACACAGGATTTCCCCGTTATTGCCCTAGCACAGGGTTAACGAAGCAATGTGCTTCGATGCGCAATGATCTTTCAGGACAAAACTGTGAAGATGCAAGCACTGCAGAGCGGGCAGAGCAGGCAGGCTCCGGCCTCCTGTCTGGGGTCCTGTGGAGACTCTCCCTGTCGCCTCCTCTGGCAATGCTTTTCAAAGACACAGAAGATGCAAGACCAGACATTGCGTTTCTATACACCAGTAAGGAACAATTTGAAAATGAAATGAAAAAAACAATGCCAATTATAATTAAGAAAATTCCAATGAAATTAAGAAGCCAAACAATTATAGTAGCATCAAAAAATCAAAATAATTAGGAATAAATGTAATAAAAAACTCATAAAACTATATAACAATATTTTAAAAATGGAAGGTCTAAATGAATGGGGGGAGGGAAGTCTATGTTCATGTGTCAGAAGTCTTAATACTGTTAGGTTGACAATACTTCCAAAATTTATCTGTGGATTCAACACAATCTCTGTCAAAGTCCCAGGGGATTTCTATAAAGAAGTTGATAAGCTGATAATGAACTCTAGATGGAAATGCAAGAGACCCAGGTTAGCCAACACGGTCCTGCAACAGAGCAATAAAGTGGAAGAACTCACATGTTTTGATTTCATAGCTCCCTACATATGTAGAACAATCAAGACAGCAAGGCACTGGCTTAAGAATGGACATACAGAACAATGGAAAAGAATCAGGAATACATACAAAAACAAACCCTCACATTTATCATCAATTGATTTTGACAAGACAATGACTAAAGAATAACCTTTCCAACAAATGTTCTGAAGCAACGGGATATACACATGAAAAAGAATGTGTATATCCTACCTCACATCAGACATAAAAATTAACCGAGACTGGCCTAGACCTAAATGTAACAGCTAACACTGGAAAACTGAATTCACAATGCACTTTTCAGTGGTATTCCATATGAGCCCAATTATAAATTAAAGTGTGTCTCCTATAATTGATAATTCTTTGTTTCTCCTTTATGTCACCTACACAGTCTAATCTCTCTCCTACCTAACAGCCCTTCTTTGAAAATGGTTTTCCTGTGTCTTTAAGTCTTCTCTTCCCCATAATAAGCATTTCAATGTGCATCAGTATTGTCTCAGGTTTTCAAGTTATGGTCCTGAGCACTTTCCCGCATCTGTCTTAAAGTGTGATGTGCGGAGGTCATGGAATAAGATGGAATAACTCCAAGCCACTCTCCTCCGGGCACCTTGAAAATAGGTTCTTACTTACCTTTCCCTGTCGGCCTTTAAAGCGATGAGGCATTTTGTAAATTTTACAAATGACAAAATTGAGCTCAGAGAGGGCAAGATCTTATTCAAGGTCACACAGCTGTGAAGTGACAGACCCAGGATTTGAAACTATGTCCAGTTCTATTCGTCATTACTGACCTGAATTAATGAATAGACTAGACATTTTTTATTTTCTCAACACTGGAGGCAAACAAGAATTGACTAGATGAGCCGGAAGGATGCCACTGAAGAACTCAAACTCTCCGAACAGCTGGAGGTTGTAAATCTTGGGGATGGATGTCCGTCTGAGGCCACACTTATTTGTTGTAATTAGAAGCCCTTCAGACTTCACAAGGGCCCTTTGTTTGTGAGCTGGCTACTCTCTCTCAAGAGCGAGAAGCAAACCGTTCATTTGGTTTGCTGTGATTCTGCTTTGCTTACCACAGTGAGGTAGTGTCTGGGCGAGAACATTCCTCCGCCTCCCGCCCCTTCTCCCAGAGCTCCCTTTTCACAGAACGCCTTTTAACGGTGACATTTTAAAAACTTGGCAGTTGTTTTGATCAGAGCATACGATTTGCCTTTTATGCTGGAAGAAATTTTTTCCAAAACCTCCCAGACAGAACATACTCTCTGGCAGGGGCTGAGTGAGGAAGGGGGGCGTGGCTGGTCCTGGGTGGGGAGGCGGGTGCCCTCTGGCTGTGAATGCAGTCCTGGGCAGGGTGGCCAGCGGCCCCTTTCAGATGCCAGGCCACCGGCCATGGGAGTCACAGAGCCGCCTTTATGTAAGGGGGCAGCTGGGAACAGGGCGGCCTCCAGTCCAGCTCTGGCAACAGGGGCCCATGGAGAACAGGGAACAAGTCTCAGCCCCAGTTCAAACACATCCTGGTTCCCTGGAGGCAAGGCAGCCTGCCCTCCGGGCCAGAGACGTGGCCCAGGAGGGCTGCCTGGAGGCCACTCCCAGTTCCTGTTTTTACTTTCAGAATGAGAAGGGTGGAACCGGGCCCACGCAGAGCCCTGGAGGCAGGGGTAGCAGCATCTTGCTTCTCCACCAGGCAGCCACCTGCTGCAGTAGACGCAAACCTGCCACCGTGCCCTGGGAGGGCCAAGCTCTCACTCAGCCACTGCACACAGCACCTTGACCATGATAACCCCGAGGTAATCCACCACAGCCACATCTAAGTACAGCTATAACATGAACATTTTATATATGAACTACGAATATTGAACATGTGCACACACATACGGATTTTCAAGTATTTTACCTATAGAAAGGTCAAATCCTCTTCATTCATAATAACCCTAAGTGGTAACTAATTGTAAGTACATTATTGAAACCATATCTACTTATATTCATTATTACTGACCTGAGTTAATTAATAGACTAGAACATAAATATATATGTTTGTATACTTTTATGTGTATATATATTTATTTATAAAATATTTGAATATATCCGTGTGTATATATAAAAGACATGTAATATATAATTATATGTATACATGCAATAATGAATATGTAAAATATGTGTATATACATATGTATATTCAAATATTATCTATCTATACTTATAATAGGGTATTATGCAAATTGGTCAGGTTGCCATCATGTAATGACCAATCAGCAGGCTGCACTCGCAGCAGGAGTGGGTGGGTGAGGACTTGAAGTGTCGATGGGAGGGGACTTGCAGCATTGGGGACAGGGGCGGAGACTTGCACTGCCAGGACATGAGGCTGCCTCATTGGCTCCTCATGTGAAAGGTGAGCTCGGATCCTCATTCTTATTCCATGTAGTGGAGTGTGGGAATTGGTTTATAGGATCCAGTCCCACTTGGGGAAATGTTACTGTAGACTGAGAGTAGATGTAAAATGGGGATCATATTTATTCGCTCACAGGCTTGCTGTAGAACAGACAGAGTCACCATCCTCACAGAATTCAGGAAGCCCCACATACAAACCTAGAATGAAAAATCAGCAACACCCCACATGGCCAAGAACTAGAAACTGCCCTTTGAAAGGAGCATATGCAACAGAACTGTGAGTCCCGGGAGGGCGAAGAGGAAAGCTGCAAAACTGGCATCAGAAAGTAGTGGCATAACACCGAGGCCATATAGTCATGTGGCAACACTGAGACTGTGGGACCCTTGGGATGAGCAGTTTCCGATGCCGTGGGAACCCACTGTCCCCACCCTGGCCTCTGGGTGTCATTACAGACAACCATGTGCACAGGGATGAGGGCTCTGGGTTTACGGTGGCAGGCTTAGGGGACAGAGGACCTCCTCCCATAAAGTCTCCCCCCGCCTGTGCAGCATCAGGCTGTGTGACGCCTGCCTGCTGATAGTGTCACCAGGTGACGTCACCTAGAGGAGCTGCTCAGGTGGTTTCCCTGAAGAGGGGTGCATGCCCAGCTCAGAGGTGAGGAGGTACAGGTTTGGGTGCCATGCAACTCCCTGCCACCCCTGCAGTGTGGCCAGAGCTGAAGCTGCAGGTACAGCTGGCTATCACGGTGCCTGGACAGTGCGTTGGCCCCGGTGCTGGCAGCGAGTGTTGAGTGCCTGAATATGGGGAGCTGCCCAGACCCATGGGCCTTCCCAGCTAGACCGCTCCCTTCTTGCATCCCTCACCAAACCCAGGATGTAGCAAACATTCAGGCTCATGGGCTGGATGATTACATTTCCAGGAATTTATCACAGATAATAATCAAAAAGTTGGGCCAGATATCATCTACACTAATAAAAGACAAACATTCAAATTGACCATACCTTCGCTATGCCTTAAGCCATGCCCACCAGCCAATCAGAGCAACTATATGCAAATTAACCCAACCAAGATGGCGGCCGGCAGCCACGGAGCTGGAGCAAGCAGGAGTCTTGGTTGCCCCAATGATAGAGGAAGCCAAGCTTCCCACTTGCCATGGCCCCAGCTCTGAGCTCCACTCAAAGCAACAAAGTTTCAATTATAGAAGGTAAATAAACCCCAGATACCTGCTTTCAGCCGGCCACGGAGCTGGAGCAAGCAGGAGTGGGTTGCCCCTGGCAATGGAGGAAGCCAAGCTTTCCGCCCTGTCCTGGCTGGCTCTGAGCTCCTCTTAAGGCTACAAAGTTTCAATTATAGACGGTAAATAAATCCCAGAATAAAAAAAAAGAAAAAAAGGAGAGGTTGGGAGCTTCCGTCGCTCGGGGTTTGGCCAGCCTGAAAACGGCTCTCAACCCCTCACCCAGACTGGCCAGGCACCCAAGTGGGGACCCCCACCCTGAAGGGGGTGTGACCAGCCTGCAAACACCCATGCACCGGGCCTCTAGTATATCTATAAAAAGGCTAAATATCAGACCTAGAGTTTGAGATTGTGGCACTCCATGCATTTGCCACCCTGTCTCATTGTCTCACCACAGAATAGAAGAGAAGAGATATTTTTCTGTGGTTGCATTAGACTTCTTATATCATGGACTTAAATAGTTCACGTTTTTACTAGGGGATTTTTTTTCTTTATCTTCCCAAACATCTCATCTGCTCAGTGTCTTTGCTTGACTCCATTCATTGGTTCATTCAACCCTTACTTCCTGAGCACCCAGGGTGACTCCCTAGAGGCTGGGGCTGTGGAGGCAATGATGGGAACAAGGCCCATGCACCCTGGATCCTGGTAGGAGAGAGGCAGCCATTTACGGAGGTTCTGCAACACATGGGAGTTGGAATCAGGTCCTTTGAAGGAAACACAGCAAGGTGAGGGCAATAGGGAGACAGTGTGGCTCCCTGAATGAGGGATCAGGGGCTGGGGGCCTTGAGGCATTGACAGCAGTGCAGAGCCTGGGGGAAATGAATGTGTGTGCCACACAGTATCCCAGGGAACTGCCGGGCGGAGAGGCCCATTAGTGCTGTCCTGTGAGGGGAGATCTCTGGTTGAAGCATTGACAGCTGGGGCGGGGGGGGGGAAGCACTCATAGGACGGAGCCCTACCTGCTGCTGGGGGACTCCTGTAACATTGGGCCTAAGTTTTCAGTAAAGAGCCACACAACAAATCATTAGGCTTTAAGGGGCCCTGGGGTCTCTCACAGCCACTCAGCGTTTCCATTGCAGCATGAGGGCAGCCATGAGAAGTGGGTTTGTTTGTGATCCAATATATCACTTTACTTACAAAACAGGCTGCAGGCTGGATTTGGTCAACCCCTCCTCGAGAGTGAATCCCACAGGGGGCCCTGTCTCGGTGGAAGTCACCCTCAGGAGAAAGCAGCCCCTGCCAGGCTGCCTGGCATCTGTCTGTCTGTCTTCCTCTCATTACTCTGCAACTTCCACCATCATTTCCTGAGGCAGCACCTTTAAAACCCCTAGCGGGCCATTTCCCTGTGTGGTGGCTGGTCTGTCATAATCAAACAGGTTAGAATCCTTTCTAAACAGGAAGTCAGCGGGCTCCAAGCCAGGAGAAATGAGTAGCAGGGCTAAGGGAGGACGAAGCCAGCCTACAGACAGCTTGCCTCTGCTTCAGAGCAGGAACTTTCAGAAAGGTATTTTGGAGGTGTTGGGAAGTTGTTTGCCATTTCCTGTGTTCCCAGCTATTCCAGGGAAGGTAAATGAGGTGAAACTATAGAATGAATCCCCAGCTAATTGGACTCTATTAACTAAAGCTTGTAAATAACTATGATGCCTTGTTTTTCTACACAGATTCTTCTTATCTTTATTTTGTTAATCCTCACCTGAGGATATTTTTTCCATTGTTTTTAGAGAGAGTGGAAGGGAGGAAGGAAGTGAAGGTGAGGGGGGAGGGAGGGAGAGAGAGAGAGAGAGAGAGAGAGAGAGAGAGAGAGAGAGAGAGGTGAATGTGAGAGAGACATATCACTTGGTTGCCTCCCACACATATCATGACCTGTCTGGGAATTGAACCTGCAACCCAGGTACCTGCCCTTGGCAGTTAGAGTGGGCTGACACTCTAACCTATAGATCCACACCTGCCAGAACTATACAGATTATTTTTCATGAGAACAAGACAAATATTCATACCAAATGAGTTACTCCTGTGACTTTATTGACTTCTTAGTTTATGGAGTTCTTTCCCCCATAATTTAGTGCTGTAAGTTAATACAAGTGACATTGATGTCAAGATGACCCTTGGCATGGCAGGGTCCTGGGTGGCCCTTCATACTGGCCTTTGGTATAACACAGGGGTGTCACTGGCCATCACAGTGCCCAAGCCCGAAGGGCACCATGCACAGCCCATTTGAACAAACACACAGCCTTGGAGGGAATGGTGACTGAACATCAAAACTGACTTTGGCAAAAAACACGGACTCTGAGTCTCAGTCTCATTATCTATAGCACTGAGAAGGTGACCTCTACCACAAAGGGATTTGGGGAAAAGTAGATAAAATGAAGCATGCAAACATGTCTTCCCACTGTGCCTAGTACTTTGTAGGCACTTAATAAATAATATCTTCCTTCCATTAAAGGAGTGAACAGAGAAATGAAAGCATGCAAAGCAAGGAATCATAACAAAAAATTTATTTTCAGAAACTTTTATTTAAACCACAGAAAATTGGGGGGAAATGGGTTTAAAATCATTTCCACTGTGAAGCTAGAAGCAACAGGGTCTTCTTATTTATTTCAGCACCCCACAGGTTTTTGATACCAAATGGCCTCTGATGCCTTCGATCCTCATTTCCAGGATGGATCTTCTTTCTCTACAGTATTCCTTGTGGGCACTGGACTGCAGATACTTTGAAGAATGACATCTTTCTCTCCACTCAGGTTATCCTATCTAATAAAAAGGGAATATGCTAATTGGCCCTCACACAGTCGCAAAGATGGTGGCACCCACAGCCACAAGATGGCCAGCAGGGGAGGGCAAGTTGTGGGCGATTGTGCCAGCAGGTGAGGGCAGCTGGGGGTGACCAGGCTGGCAGGGGATGGCAGTTGGGGGCGACCGGGCTGGCAGGGCAGGGCAGTTGGGAATGATCAGGGTGGCAGGGGAGGGCAGTTGGGGGCGATCAGGCCGGCAGGGGAGCAGTTATGCATCGATCAGGCTGGCGGGGGAGTGGTTAGTGGGTGATCAGGTTGGCAGGCAGAAGTGTGTAGGGGTAATCAAGCAGGCGAGTGGTTGGGAGGCAGCAGTCCTGGATTGTGAGAGGATGTCCGACTGTCCACAGGGGTCGGGCCTAAACTGGCAAGTCAGACATCCCCCGAGGGGTCCCAGATTGGAAAGGGTGCAGGCTGGGCTGAGGGACACCTCTCCCCCCAGTACATGAATTTCATGCACTGGGCCTCTAGTCCTAAAAGCCTAATGTGCTAAGTGTCTGGTCGACTGGTCAGCTGTTCAACCAATCAAAGTGTAGTATGCTAATGATATGCTAAGGCCGCTCAACCACTTGATGTTCACTGACCCCCAGGGGGCAGACAGTTGACCAGTCAACCAGTCACTATGTCATGCACTGACCACCAGGGGGCAGATGCTCCAATCGGTAGGTTAGATTGCTGCTGGGATTTGGCCAATTGGGACTGAGAGAGATGGGCCAGACATGCCCTGGAGTCCTCCCGCAGTCCCTCGCCAGCTGGCCAACCTCCCACATCCCTCCCCGGCCCCAATTGTGCATCAGTGGGGTCCCTTGGCCTGGCCTGTGCCCTCTCTCAATCCAGGACCCCTTGGAGGATGTCAGAGAGCCAGTTTTGGCCCGATCCTGCAGGCCAGGACGAGGGACCTCACTAGTGCACAAATTCATGCACTGGGCCTCTAGTTTTTAGATAATGAGAACATACTGTCAATAAAGTCATGGGAAACTGCCATACAACTATCCATATAGATGGTATAAAATCACAAGGGTCAGTACTCTGAACGTCACATTTCTAAAACATAAACTTGGTCTTGCTATGAAGTCCCTCTCTTGCCCAGACCCCATTGGCTACTTTTTATGGCTTTCAGGTCATGGTCCGTTCTGTCTCACAAAGCCCATCCCCGCTTGTTTTACACAAAGTGCTCTTTGACTCCGCTCACCCACTGCCCCCAACAGAGTTGAGGGACACAGAACCTCAGAGGTTGTTCTTCCTGTGACGCCTGGATGGCTGCTTTATTACAGCATGGGGAAGTACAGGTTTCCTAAACTCAGCGACTCTGCCCCCACACTGAGCTGTTAGCTCTTGGGCTGTAGAAAGGGTGCCCCTATCTTAATTCATCTTTGAATCCTGAGTCCAGTACATTAGCTAGGACTCAGTAGGCTGAGCACTGTTTGTTGAATGAATGTTTGATTGATACAAGCTGATAGCTGTTCTGTGTGGCCTCATTGCAAGTTGGTATCAGGGAGGTGGCAGTGCAGATGGGGAGAAATGGTTACATCCAGGATGTATTTTGAAGACGGAACCTACAGGAATGTCTGATGGATTGCTTATAAGGTCGGAAAGGAAGAGAGGAGTCAACGATTCTTATATTCTTACCAAAATACTTGACCCTTTTCGCTGGGCCTGTCCCTCTGGGAGAATTGTCCTTGCACCCCGTGGGCATCAGGCTTGGATATGTGACTTTCTCTGGTGAGTGAATTAGTAGTGGAAGTGACATGCTCCTTCGAGCAGAATCTGTAAATGCTACCACCTGGGACCTCTTCTCTCCTTTTCCAGGAGCAAGGCAATGTCCTGGCAGGGACAAATCTTTCAGCCTGGAACCCAGAGCAAAGCCCACTCTCTGCTGATAATGAGAAGGTAATAAACATTGTTTGTTAATTGCAAAAAAGAAGTGACAGAGTTATAAGTGGAGTCTTTGTTATCTTGTTTTAAAGCGTCATTGGACTTTTTCAGCTGCGAGGCAGTAATGAAGTCAGGTGAACTCTCAAAGCCTCAGTTTTCTCATAAATAAAACAAAGATTAACCGCTTTTTATATGAAGACAATGAAATTATGTTTATGTTATGCTATATATTGTGCCTTGTATATGATGGTATTCTGCAAATTATATTTACTAGTATTTTCAAGAAAAAAAATACGTGGCCTCATCACTACTCTACTGACCCCTGGTCCTATTCTGGGTATAAAACGTTAAATTTCTGGTAATTTACTTCCTTTGTTTCATTAAATTTACTTTTTTATTTTCTCTTATGTAGTTCAAATAAATGTGGTTGTTTGTTTTTTCAATTCACAGGAGATTATAAGCTAAATCAGAACATGGCACTCCTTAGAATAGAAATATGAAGCGTGGAAGTTCACTTTATTCCCTTTCAAGAGAGGATGGGGCCCTAGCCAGTTTGGCTCAGTGGATAGAGCATTGGCCCTCGGACTGAAGGGTCCCATGTTTGATTCTGGTCAAGGGCACGTACCTTGGTTGCAGGCTTCCTGGCCCTGGTAGGGGTGCATGCAGGAGGCAACCAATCAATGTGTGTTTCTCTCATATCGATGTTTCTCTCTGTCTTTCCTTCTCCTTTCCTCCACTCTCTAAAAATCATTGGAAAAATATCCGAGAGAGAGAGAGAGAGAGAGAGAGAGAGAGAGAGAGAGAGAGAGAGAGAGAACAAGGTAGGGAAGCTTGGAAGGAGGGCCCTGACCTCTGCTAGTCACGTTCTACCTGGCAGGTACTGCAGGAGGTGCTTATGTGGGCTATTACATGATGGGATTTTCCTTAGATGAAGAAATAAATCTTGGAGAGATGAGCTACCAGCCAGCAGTCATCCATCCCATGGTGTGTGACAACCCTGGATGTGAACCCTGTATGAGGTTCCAAGCTCGCACGTGTGTGTGTGTGTGTGTGTGTGACTCATGATGCTGTAAAAGAAAACATGGAGAAGAGGGAAAGTAAAACAGATGTTTCTGAGTCTAGGGAATACTTTTGACAGTGGATCTTATAAAATCCTAGGTTTCCAAAAGAAATGGTTATGAGGGTTCTTGCTGGAATTTTGCTGTGGGAGTCAGCTTTAAGTATATTTGTTAAATTCCTGAGTGAAGCCCATTCAGACCACGTGTAAGCTCTCCTTACATGTCTCTAAAGTACCCTTGGTCCTTGCTGTGCATGACAGGTTGGTCCCAGGTACAATCAGAAGCCATAGAATAAAGCAAACTGTAGGCCTTTGCCCTTCATCAAAGTTCCCGCTTTAGATTCCTTCACAGAAAAAAAAGTAGGAAAACTCCTGGTGCAGAAAGGATTCTGCAACATGGCTGACAGCTTAATTAGACCATATCATTCTTATTTCATTTCAGTTCTTTCTATCAATGGTGTTCCTTAAAACAGAAAACTGTCAATTCCAAGCTATAAATCGATAGTGTTTCCCACCCCTTCTTCCCGTTGGTATTTAATAACTGCCCCAAGTCAATCTCTAGCCCAGGATGGACTCCAACACATACTGTTGATGAATTGGAAGCATAATCTACTTGGCAGGTCAGAAGAGTCAGCTTTTGCTGTGTGCTTGCACCACTTGCATAGGAGCAGGGGCTGAGTTCAGGTTTCTGAGTCAGCATGATTTTTGAATGCTGTGCTAAGCCGGGGGATGGATACAGAAGCAAATAATACCTTAAAAAGTTTTTAGTCTGGAAAGGGAGACAGGCATTTATGCTCAAATGCAAGCTTTTATTGTAAATACAAATGTTGTTATTTGAAGGTTAGAAATGGTAAAAGGAGGGATTATAAATTCTGTCTAGGATTTCATTGAAAGTGCTGCTAAAAAGAGGATGCCTTTTGAATAACATGTAGGAATTCCCCAGTTGCATAAGGATGTGGAGAGGGGATTGAAGCAGAGGGAATGAGGTGAGGAAGGGTGAGGAAGGGTTAGGAAGGGTTAGGAAGGGTGAGAGGAAGGGTGAGGAAGGGCGTGAGGATGAGGAAGGGTGAGGAAGGGTGAGGAAGGGTTAGAAAGGGTGTGAGGAAGGGTGAGGAAGGGTGAGAAAGGGTGTGAGGAAGGGTGAGGAAGGGTGAGGAAGGGTGTGAGGGTGAGGAAGGGTGAGGAAGGGTGTGAGAGAAGTTGAGGGAGGGTGAGGAAGGGTGTGAAGGAGGGTGAGGAAGGGTGAGCAAGGGTGAGGAAGGGTGTGAGGGTGAGGAAAGGTGAGGAAGGGTGAGAAAGTGTGTGAGGAAGGGTGAGGAAGGGTGAGGAAGGGTGAGGAAGGGTGAGAGAGGGTGAGGAAGGGTGTGAGGGAGGGTGTGAGGGAGGTTGAGGGAGGGTGAGGAAGGGTGTGAGGGAGGGTGTGAGGGAGGGTGTGAGGGAGGTTGAGGGAGGGTGAGAAAGGGTGAGGAAGGGTGTGAGGGAGGGTAAGGAAGGGTGAGGGAAGGTGAGGGAGGGTGAGGAAGGGTGTGAGGGAGGGTGTGAGGGAGGTTGAGGGAGGGTAAGGAAGGGTGAGGGAAGGTGAGGGAGGGTGAGGAAGGGTGTGAGGGAGGGTGTGAGGGAGGTTGAGGGAGGGTGAGGAAGGGTGAGGAAGGGTGTGAGGGAGGTTGAGGAAGGGTGAGGAAGGGTGTGAGGGAGGGTAAGGAAGGGTGAGGGAAGGTGAGGGAGGGTGAGGAAGGGTGTGAGGGAGGGTGTGAAGGAGGTTGAGGGAGGGTGAGGAAGGGTGTGAGGGAGGGTAAGGAAGGGTGAGGGAGGTTGAGGGAGGGTGAGGAAGGTGAGGGAGGATGAGGGACGGTAAAAGCATTCACCCACAGTTCAAGGAGCATTGGGAGGAAAGGTTGGATGCTGGGTGGCTACACAAGAGATGAGATAAAGAACATTACTGAGGCCCTAGCTGGTTTGGCTCAGTGCATAGAGCATCAGCCTGCGGACTGAAGGGTCTCAGGTTCGATTTCAGCCAAGGGCATGTGCCCAGGTTGCGGGTTCTATCTCCAGTGTGGGGTGTGCAGGAGGCAGCTGAGCAATGATTCTCTCTCCTCATTGATGTTTCTATCTCTTCCTCTCCCTTCCTCTCTGAAATCAATACAAATATATTTTTTTAAAAAGAACATTACTGAGGACAGAACCGGGCACTATAAAATGCTGGGGTGCCTGAGCAGTATATTAAAGCGTGGCTCACACCAGACCATTACTTCCGAGTGATTTAACTAAATAACGTAGGAGAAGTTCTGGAAACATTTTTTTAATTAATTTCAGAAGGCCCAGTGAATGCACTCCCAGATTCCCTATCCAGATATTAATTCCCACTTATTGTTGCTAAGTCCCAGAATAAACACAGAGACTTTAAATCCTGGGTTGCTGGAGTTAGCATTCTTTCCTAGGAGGAGAGAAAAAAAAGTAAAAAGACTCAACACTATTAAATCCTACCACTAATTAAAATTAGGAGCAGATTTAAATTAATATCCAGAAATAAGCCAACAGCTCATAGAAATGAATACAAATGTTAGGAAATGGTTAGGTTTTCCAGCAAATATCACTAATACTTTAAACACCTCTGCTTCAGAGTAGAGTCAACGAAGCAAGACATGACTCCTTTAGAGACTTAGGAAGGGACTAAATAAAGATACTTAAATTCTGGAACTATATTTAAAAATACCTACCTTCCAGGGCTCCCCGAGTCAAGATAGAGAAAATGCGCATGGCCCCAGGTGTACCCCTGAAATTTCTCTCCATGTGTGCAGAAGATCTCCTTTAAAAAACATTTAAGATACTCACCAATCTGGCTGGAATTCCAGGGACAACAGTGACTTCTGCCCATAAGCTCTGCCTCATTAGCAAACTTTGAGGCCACATGCTGCCCTGGGTTGACGAACTGGAATTGTGTGCAAGGAGTCCTGAGTCTGCCTCTAGGGGAAGTCGCTACTTCTGGTGGTGCCTCAGTCTTCTTGTCTGTACAATGGAAATAGTTTTGTCATGAATGTTCCTGGAGGTGGCATCTATTGTCTGATGCCCATCATGCTGCCTGGAAGTGGATCGCCACTGGTCCCTCCCAATTTCCTTGGACTCTTATGTTACTTCCTTAGCTCCTCTTTCTCCCTCCAAGTAGCTCTACTCTGCCTCCACCCTGCTGCACTATTAATGTAAATATATGTCTTTATGTAACCGACCTGTGGTCAAAATTTTTCACTGGCTCCCTACTGCTGTAGAGTACACTGCCACCTTTTTAGCTCTGCAGTCATGGTAGAACCCAGCATATCTTTCCAAAAACCAGCTTCCAGGTAGTCTGTTTCCACCCTCCAGACCCTGCCAGCCTCTGTCCCTCCTCCCTGCCTTTGGGCAATCTCTACTGGCCTGATATTTCATTCTGGGACTTCTTACCCCTGCTGCGCACCCCCCCCCCCCACGCACACGCACGCACACGCACGCACACACACGCACATGCACACACACACGCACACACACGCACGCGCGCGCACGCACAGACCTCCCTCCTCGGGCAGTCAGGTGCCCTTCCCTTTCCTCCTATCTGTGACCCTCCCGCCTTTGACAGTGGCTCCTTGAGACAGGGCCCAGGCTCCATTCGTCTCTGTCTTCAGAGCTGAGCTCAGATCCTGGCGTGAAGTCTGCATTTGGCAAATTGTGGTTGGATTCCATTGCCTGCCCTGGCCAGATGTCACCCATCCGAGATACATAGGGTGTCCCTAAAAATGTGCATGCGCTTTGATTAATTCCAATGGGTTAAATCTGAAAAGAAAGAAACATCAGTGGAGCTATCAGAGAAAAGTGTGTGTGCATTTTTGGGGGACACCCGGTATGGGTGGCCTCTCCTGGCAACTCTGAGCAACTTAACCGAGTGCAGCAGGGGACCAGTTTCAAGACCTGCAGGCCTGTGACTGAGGGTGGCAAGGCCGCAACTTAACCAAGCGCAGCAGGGGACCAGTTTCAAGACCCGCAGGCCTGTGACCGAGGGTGGCAAGGCCGCAACTTAACCAAGCGCAGCAGGGGACCGGTTTCAAGATCCACAGGCCTGTGACCGAGGGTGGCAAGGCCGCAACTTAACCAAGCGCAGCAGGGGACCAGTTTCAAGATCCACAGGCCTGTGACCGAGGGTGGCAAGGCCGCAGTGGGTCAGAGAGAGTGCCGGGCCTCAGAGCAGGCCTATGACCGAGGATGGCAGACCACAGCCAGTCAGAGAAAGTGCCCGGGCCTCAGAGCATGAGGACACTCAGAGGCCTGCCCCACAGGCCCTGGGATCTTCTCCCCAGGGGCCCTGAGTCACTGTGGCAACCGCATTTCCCAAAGCTCCTTTCAGGGCAGAGAGACTATTTCCGTTCTTGTGGCCTGTGGTCACACTTCCAACATACCATTCCAAGGGCAAAGAGAAGTCAGGGCCTTCTCCTTCAGGCTTTCCCATCCTCCCTGGCTCCCTGCACTTTGTCGGGCTTCCCTGGCCCAGGAGGCACTGGCCCAGAGACCTCTCCTTCCAACAGCCCTGGTGCGCCAGTCCCTGAGGTAATGGGGTACAGGGCAAACCTCCTCACTCACACCACAACGACTACATTTCGGCTTCAGGTTACAGAACCTTCTCTCCCTCCTCCAATTTGCCACTTGCCTCTGCGAACGTGTTACCCTCACATGCCCCCGTGGCTCACCTGCAGCAGGAGCACCGAGAGAAGGTGCACACGCACCGCAGTGAGTGTGTACTGAGGCAGGAATGGTCTTAACCTGTAAGGCAGGGACACATGATCAGGTTTCACAAATGAGGAAACAGGCTCAAGAGAAAGTAGTTTGCTCATTTCCCATGAGTCCTCAATGCACAGATCGGATCTGAACCTGGATCTCTCTTTCCCCCACCATTTTACAATACTTTTGGTCCTTTCCTTTTTTTTTTTGTTCTTTTATTTTATTAAGTTTGTGTGTGTGTGTGTGTGTGTGTGTGTGTGTATGGCATTGGTTAGTAAGATCATATAGGATTCAAGTGTACATTTCTATAATACACGATCTGTATATTGCATTGTGCACCCATCACCAAAGTCAAATCATCTTCTGTCACCATATATTTGAGCCCCTTTACCCTTTACTGCCCCCTTCCCCCCCCCCCCCCGCCTCTAAATTACCCCCAAATAAACCCGCTTCAGGAAGACAGGGCCAATTACAAATGTAAGTCAAAGCCCAGAAGAAAAGAAAGAATTTGTGACGAAGAAACAATTTCAGGCTCCGTGACAAGCAGTTTCCGCTGCCATTCCAATTTATCATGTTTTCAGCTTTTCTTGGCTTATTTCTGCTTAGTGAAACATCAATATCTTTATGCTCCACTCTTTTATTAAGTATATTAAACAGGGGAATTGAATTCACAAAGTGTGCTTTGAAAAGTACAAATGCTCTGCAAACAGAGGCAGTATTAGAATTATCCTCACGGTTTTATGAGTGTTTCTCTTGCTGCAGTTGGTGGGTTTGTTCTCCGTCTACTCTGACTGCTGGATTGTGTGTATAGATTTGGTGGTGTCTGCTAATTGCTTCACCCGTTTTGCCTTCCTTTCTCATTAGTGGGAGTTGGGGTGTTTGTTCCAGAGCAGTGTTGCCTGCACTGCCCATTTTCCCTAGTGACTGGGAATGGCCACATGACACAATCTGGGACAACTTTAAAGGGAGCAGACATTGTTGGCTGGAATCTTAGGGATGATCCTTAAAAAGTGGCCTTGGCTGCCCAGTATCTACTTTTCCAAATTCCTTTACTTACTGCCTTATCTGCCACTCAGAGGAATAATGGTTGGGATAGAAGTACCTTGTGACCATGAGGACAATAGCAAGGAACCCATTGTGACTTCATCCCCAACATCCTTGAGCCAATAAACCAAAATCCAGAACATGTACTCTTGAATTTCTTGTCATGCAAGAAACACCCCCCCCCCCCCAACAACAACCACCCCCAGCTTGTTTAAGCCTCCATTGTAGGGGCATTCTGTGGTGTGATGCTAAGCACAATCCCCAGGTGATGTGGTCGTCGAAAGGAAGCAGATTGTATTCCAGAAGCCCTGGACTAGAGGCTGAGATCTTGTAACTGGCCTTCAAGCTCCATTGTCTCTATCAAGTCTCCATATTTTAGCCAGTGTGTTTTCCCCACAGCCTTGTTTAAAATTTCTCAACAAATTATTGCCCTGAAGGTAAAGTCCCTAACCCTTGTTGTAATTCAGAGTCTCTCCGAGGTCGGGACCCTGCCTACCTCCCCATCCTCATCACCCACCTCATTGCATTCTCTGTCCTAAAGCTACGCTGACCTCCTCGCTGGTCCAGTGCACCATGCAGTCCCCTGGTTTCACCTTCTGATATGCTGTTGCATACCCTGGCAGCCTTCTTCCCCATCATGACTCCCTCTTTATTTTTATTTTATTTTTCTATTTTAAATATATTTTTATTTAATTCAGAGAGGAATGGAGAGGGAGAGAGAGATAGAAACATCAATGATGAGAGAGAATCATTGATTGGCTGCTTCCCACACACCCACACTGGGGATGGAGCCTGCAACTCTGGCATGTGCCCTGACCAGGCACCGAACTGTGACCTCCTGGTTCATAGATCAATGCTCAACCTCTGAGCCATGCCAGCCAGGCATGACTCTCTCTTTAAATATCAATGGAACACCACTTAGTCCCTCTAGACTGGCTCCTTTCATGCCGCTATGGTAACTTGCCATTGCTTTCTCAATGCCTTGCCCACCAGACTGTAAGCTCAATGAGAGTAGGGGTTCCTTCTGTCTTGTTCGGCAGGATGTCCCTGACATGTAGGCTAATGCTTGGCCCAAAGCAGGCGCTCACCACATGGGATGAGTGTGAACTTGAGAGAGTCATCTGTCTCATCTAGGAGCTTGCTTCTGGGAGAAAGCGAAATTAAAGCTTCAATGCAAATAGTTTATTTGGAAAGCGATCCCAGGAAAAACTGGGGTAGTGGGGAAGTGAAAGGGAGAAAAAGAGGAAGCTATGAAGAAGGGTGTTAACAGGTGCTATTTCACAGTGGGCACGGAGGACAATAGCTTATTCCACTGAGGAGTTCTGAGAGACAGCATAGAGCACATCTCAGAGTTATCTTGCCTGAGAGTTCGAGGAGCTGGGACAAGAAGCCACAGCCCCCACCAGGGATTGTTTGAGAGAGTGATGGGGTGGGTGTAGAAGGGGTGGCAATCACCCACATTGATGACCTGCCTGGCATGCAGGTAGAGAGAACTTGTCTGCCAAAATAAAACAAAACACAGCCCCACTGGTGTGGCTCAGTGGTTGAGCACCAACCTGTAAACCAGGAGGTCACAGTTTGATTCCAGAATAGGGCACATGCCCGGGTTGTGGACTCAATCCCCAGTGTGGGGCATGCAGGAGTCAGGCAATCAATGATTCTCTCTCAGCATTGATGTTTCTATCTCTTACTCTCCCTTCCTCTCTGAAATCAATAAAAATATATTAAAAAACACACACAAATAGAAACAACAAAGGCTGCAGGGAGGGAGCCTGGATGCTGGCAACTAGAATAGAGGCTCATGGATGGCACGTGCTGAGGGGGTAAGAATGGGCACCTATGGTTCTGCTGAATCAGCACACCCCCCTTAACCAAGGCTCCTCTTCCATAGAATGGGCATGACAACCATTTGCAGATTGAAGGAATTATTGACTCTATTTGGAACACTACTCTTCAGATAAATCATTAATCAAAACAATATTGTTCCACATAGCTTTATTTCCCTTGAAGTGGGAGCATCTATTTCTTCTTAGGTTGAAATTGTAAAGTCCTTTTTTTTTTTTTAAATCATGAGCCAAGGACAGCCCTGCCAAATTGAAAGAGAAAACCTGATGGGAATGATAAGATAGACATCATTCTGGTTACCATCTTGTGGTTGTAACAAATGGGAAAAGTTCTGGCACAGGTGGGCACCGTGGACAGAGGTAGGGCTGCCGAGCCATGTAGCTCTAGTGTCTCTTCTGCCCAGATACAAACTTGGGGTGATCTGGTAATTGACCTCTTTTTATCTATAAAATAGGGATGATAATTCCTATCATGCATATTTGTTAATAAGACTTACATTGTAGGCAGTGAAGATGGAAGAACTGAGAAATGTAAGCTTGTATAGAAATAGGGATTTGGGGTCAGATTCTCTGGTTCCTATTCCAACTATCCCATATTTAGAGCCTCTCTTAATCTAAGCTTTAGTTTTCTCATCCTTAGTTTTAAGGATAAATGAAGTATGTAAAAAGTTCCTGGTATTGATAAAATACTCAATAGGAGTTAGTGGTAATTAATTTCATTAGTATACTAGAGGCCCAACACACAAAATTCATTAGCCCAGCTGCCGGCACTGGCTTCCCTCTGACACCCGGGACCCGGGCTTCCCTCTGGCCACTGGCAGGCACTCAGGACCCGGGCTTCCCTCACAGCTCCAACTTCATCCGGAAGGACGTCCAGTCTAATTAGCATATTGTGCTTTTATTATTATAATAGTGTTAACATTATTTTCTTTTCAAATAATTTCTGTATGCTTTTCATCCTCCTTGCAACTTTATTCTCGTGATTTTCACACACACAAAATAAACACATCTTTTGATGGTAAACTTTGACTTGCAGTTTTTAATACCAAATTCTATTTGCGGGTCACCGTTCATATTCTTTGAGGTTTTGAATCATCTGGGAAGTGAATGATTTAGAAGGGGCTTAGGGCTTCAGATGATTCGTGTGGAGACAGTGAGTGAATATTTGATGTTCAACCTTAAGGCTTCTGTCTTCTGTTAATCTCAGGTCTTCCTCCCCCACAGCCCTTACTATCTTGCTGATGGCTGGTTGGTTCTAAATGAAGTATTGCCATAAATTACATGGCTAACCCGGAGTCATCAGTCCTCTGTTGAGGGGCCAAGTCATTGGATGGTAAAAGTGATAATAGTCCTTGCTGGTGTCACCCAAATCACTTCTCCATCTTCAGTAAGTGTTGGTCTAGCACATTTATACATTACCCCGAGACACCTCTACGTTACTTTAGCCTTAGGGTGCAGAGCGGACATATTAACAAGAATGCCTTTTACATTTAGGCTCTCAGATGTCTCCTTTCAACCATGACATTAATGGCCGATTACAGATGGGAGTCAAGTTTGCAGGAAGCAGAACGTTTAAGCATAAGGAGGGCCAGAAGTTCAATGCGTTTTCCAGGAGAGTGTTCCTTTTAAAGATCAAACTCCACTCAGATTTGTCGGCATTGGAGCACTTGAAGAGATCTGAGGGTCTTCTAGCTATAATTTCCTCTTTTTACAGATGAACATCAGGCTCCGAGAGGTTAATTAATTGCCCAAGGTCATGTATAGCAGAGCTTCTCAAACTTTAATGAGAATAAGAATCACCGGAGGGCATCTTGTTACAATGCGGAGTCTGACTCAGCAGGTGCAAGGTGGGGCTTGAGATTCTGCATTGCTATAAGCTTCAGGGGGATAGGCTGCTGCAGGTCTGCAGGCCACTCTATGAGGAGCAAGGATGTTCCATGAGGGGAATATGAAGTCAGGATTTTTTAATACGCAATTTATTGTTTTATTTTACCACCAGGATTATCCTTTGTTGCTGAAAACCACAGAGGCTTAGAGTGATGATGGTCATTCATCACTTGGGAGGAGTGGTTTACTTTTTAATTAACTACAGTCTGAATTTGCAAAATATTCAAAAGAATTGTCAACAAATAGATTGATTAGTCAATTTGAATGTCATCAAAGTGCCCAAGTATTGTGTGGTGGATGCTGTGATGTGTCACACAGAATCACTTTTAGGAAGAAGAATGAAAGCCTACAATTACAAAAGTGTTGACAACAAATAGCCCTCTGCTTCTAATCCCCTACAGTAACACCTTCAGCTCAAGCAAGTCTTATTACCCAAAGACATGCCTCTTTCTCAAGAAGGTTCTTCATTCAATGATTTATCCATGGGCACACCCCAGTTTTTCTGGTCCCCAAAGATATCATTGGAATAAATTTCTTTTTAAAAAAAATATATTTTATTGATTTTTTACAGAGAGGAAGGGAGAGAGACAGAGAGCCAGAAACATCGATGAGAGAGAAACATCGATCAGCTGCCCCCTGCACATCTCCTACTGGGGATGTGCCCGCAACCCAGGTACATGCCCTTGACCGGAATCGAACCTGGGTCCTTTCAGTCCGCAGGCCGACGCTCCATCCACTGAGCCAAACCGGCCTCGGTGGAATAAATTTCTATTATGAGTTGAATATATCCTCTCCAAATTCATGTGTTAGAGTCCTCACCTCCGGTATCTTAGAGGTAACTGTACTTGGAAATAGTTCTTCTAATGAAGTGATTAGGGTAAAATGAGGTTGTCAGGCTGTATCCTACTCCAGTGTGACTTGTGTTCTTACAGGAAGAGGAGGTTAAGACACAGATACACACAGAGGGAAGATTCTAGAAGGAGATATCTCTCTACAAGCCAAGGAGAGAGAGGCCTCAGAAGAAATAACTCTGTCCATCTTGATCTCAGATGTCTAGCCTCCAGAACTGGGAGAAAACACATTTCTATTGTTTAAGCCATGATGCCTGTGGTGCCTTGTTAAGGCAGCCTGAGTGAACTATCACAACGTTATCAGTAGTTGTCATGACTTCCACATTGATCCCTGGCCTCTGGGATAAGAGCTTTTGTAATGGGGAATGCCAAATGGAAGTCTCTGGCACTACCTGTTCCCCAGCGGAAACAGTGTATACACACCAATCTGCATACTTGGGGAGTAGAAGAAAGTAACATCACCCCTAAATACTTAAAAGATAAGGGAGAGTGGTTCCCATTTTTTTACAATTCAATTGCCCACACTGGTTCCTGAAAACCCAAAAAGATTCTGGAGGGTGACAGTAGACTTCTGCTAACTCATCAAATAGTAACCCGATTCCAGCTGTTGGGATGGATGCGGGATTTTTACTACAGCAGGTTGGTATGTCTTCAGGTATGTGGTATGTGGCCATCAATTTGGCAAATCCATCCTTATTTTTTCAGAAAGAGATGCATTCCACTGGACTGGACAACAGTATATATTTGCTGTCCTGCCCCAGGGCTTGGCGTACTCTCCCATCCTGTTCTAATATGTGGTAGTATGAAGATCCAGGACCAGCTGGCATTGTGCAGAACATTGCCCTGGTCCACAGTGTTGATGATGTTGTCCTAATTAGATTGAATGAGCAATATGTGGCTAGTACATTGGCAACCTTGGTAAGATAAATGTGCTTTAGTGGGCAGGAGACAGAATCCTCAATGATCCAAGCCCACCACTCTTCAGATATTCCTCTTTAGTCAAAACACAGGGAAAGAAAGTTGGAACAATGCATTTAAGTCTAGAGGTCTTGGCCTCACAGACATTCTCCCATCATAGAAAGAGAAAATGGCCTTATTTTATTTTAGTGTCTGTCTTCCCAGGATCCTTAAACCATATGAGAACCTGACCAACCATGACTAGGTTGGACACATGCATTTTCTAACCTGTCACGGGGACAAATGTTTATTTGTGAGGATAAAATGAATTAATACAGGTGAGACACCTAGTAGCATGTGTTATGTAATAAATTCAACAAATATTAGCAGGCCCATTTGATGTTAGCTTTTATTGCTCTACAAATCCTTACTGAGTGTCCACTGCATCCCCAGCTCAGTTAAAGAAAGCCATTTTTTCATACTAGAGCTAACAAACACCCAAACTGAATTCAAATAGCACTATTTTGAAGATAAAATGAGTTACTATAGATTAAATCTTTAGAACAACTGTTTTCTTTTTGGTCCAGGTGGTTTTGCAGATATTAGCTCATTTGCTATCCTTAACTACCTGGCAAGGTAAGCAATCCTTTTCTTTTCTCTGAACACATGATAAGATTCTGAGGGTAAGTGACCTTCTCAAGGTCACATGGCTTGTAAGTCATGGAGCATAATTTGGATTCTCATTCCCTGACTTCAGAAAGCATGCTTTGTCCATTGCCCTGGGTTGCCTCCTTGAGGTACAGAAGTGAGTTCTGGGGGCAGGTGATGAATCTGACTCAAATTATTATCAATGCTGAACCTGAGTTGAAATCTTCAGCCTCATTTAAGGGATAATAATAATTTATTGTCTTCATACATGAATGAGTGTTCCTCTTAGGAAGAAACTACTGCTTGAAGTGACATTGAAAGAATTGTTGAGGTTAAAAGGAATGTCTGAAGACTGGGTGTTAGCAGGAAATAAAGCTCAAAGGATGTGGCTAAACCCCTGCGTGACAGGAGGGGACAGTCATAGCAACGGGCCAGAGGACTAGGGGCTGAGAAGTCCCCTGTGGTTGGTGGTCAGAAAGTATTTAAGAAAAGAGGCATCTGACATTTTCAATCGCCATAAAAGGTTTTTCTATCTGATGAGTAAGAAATAAATGGGAAAGGAGAGTGGGGGATGAGCTTTTCAGGTAGAGGAATAAGCCTGTGCTGAGTTCACTGGGGGAGAAAGTGTGGAGGGCACACACACAGGACTCATGAAAAGCTGATGGGCACCATGATGGCCAGGCTCAAGGAGAGGGAGCTCAAGGGAAACTATCAGGATAAAGACAAATCATGTCTTTCTCATGGCCTGGAAGACCCTCCACCTGCTTGTACCCATCTCATCTTCTAAGAGAAATGGGAAGCCACAAAGGATTCTAAGCAGAAGAGGACATCCCCAGGATCAAGGCCTCAAACTAAGAAAAGTCACTGCAGCTGTTGGGTTCCAGGTAGTATCTTGCAGGAGGGAGCAATGTGAGGTCCACAGAGCTCATTGAAATCTCACCTATTTCCAGATAGTTCTTCATTACTAACATCTTCATGAAGACAGTGACATCTCTGCACAGACATTTTTGGAAGCTTGAGAGAAAGACAACTTAACTTTGCTCAGTGTCTTTCACATTCCACAAACGACCTTCAAGTAGACATGCTTTGCAGGTTACTTAATATGTGAGAGGGGCTGCAAATTATGAATTATGTCTTTGTCATCTTGATTTTTGTGCAATTAAGGCTCTTCACTTCATTTCTTCTAAGTAGTGCTAACATTAGGGGGCCTAGGGCAATAGACACATAACACTTAAGATTTGAATACAATTGCTCTGTGAATTTGTCACTAAAGTTATTTCCTGGTATTTATGTTATTTCAGAGATGTGGTCATCCTAGCTTTCCAGATGATTCTAATAGTATTCTCAGAGTGAACACTGTATTTCAGCTAGATTTCTTTATTCTCTAGTCCCCAATATAAACCTTCTAATTCTTCATCTCTCTGCCTTTTCTCCTGCCATTGTCCCACCCACCATTCCTAGAATTGACAACCCACCCTTCAGGGTCCTAGTGTCTGCTTCTCTCAGTGGAGCTTTCCCTGACTGAGCCAAGATGCATGCCATGCTTCTCTCTTAGCTCTTTTGACATTACTGTGACAACGATGTGTGTTGCAGGGACTTGAGCTTTGAAGTTCATGTGTCCAGGATGGTCATTTAATAGCTTGGGGGTGAAATAATCCAATTCCTCTGATGTTCATTTTGTACACTTCACAAATGGACAAGCAAAAGCAAAAATTAAGCTCCTTTTAAGAGGGAAAATGCACTTCAATAACCATCGGCCTATGGTTTGTTCTGCTTTCTTAGGAATTAGGAAAATATCTTTAGGGTTAGTTGGCTCCGTGCCAATATGCCTTGATAGACCCAATTGGGTATGAATGATGAAGATCTCCTCTGTCCAGGGCAGAGTTGAGCGAAGAGAGCAAGGGCAAAAGAGGTGTATTCATCAAGGTTCTCCAGAGAAATGGAAATAATAGAACACACATATAAGCACACTTACACAAAATATAGCATTTCCCAAACAATGTGTACACACACTCTAAATAATTATAAAGGCATTATTTATTAAAATACAATTCACTTTCAAAATTGAGCTATCAGCTGTTAAAGTGTGTATACATTTTGGGGGGACACTTGTCTATATAAAGAGATTTCTTTTACAGAATTGGTGAATGTGATTGTTGTGATCAGCCAATCTAAAATCTTCAGAGAGGCAGCCTGAACATTTTAGCAAGAGTTGATATCACAGTCTTCATTCCAAAGGCAGTTTGGAGGCAAAATCTACTCCTCATTGGGGGATGCCAGTCTTTTTCTTAATGTCTTCAACTGATTGGATGAGGCCCACCCACATTATGGAGGGCCATTTGCTTTACTCAATACCTACTAAATTAAATGTTAATCACATCTAAAAAGTGCCTTCACAGCAACATTTAGACTGATGCCTGACCAAAGAATTAGACACTGTGGGCCAGACTAGTTGACATAAAATTAACTATGACCTCAAGAAGTGATTTGTTCTGCTACGAACTTAATAGGAAATGGAGTCCCTGGGGGCAGCTTGAGAAGCTGAAAGTAGTAGTGGAAAAGATGTCATAGAGATATTTGAGATGCTCATGGGGCGGGGGGGGGGGGGTGTGTGTCCCTGTACAACTTGATATAAAGTAATCAGTGATGAGAAGAAGCCAATGAGGTTTCCCAATATTGTGCACAGTAAAGAGACTTAAAGAAAAGTATGCCAAATATTCTTTTAGAAATCTCATTCTATAGTGTGTTTAATGAAATCCTACTTGTTAAGCTTAACGCTTTAGAAACCCTGGAAAATATTTATTTTGTGGTCACTTTAGAGAAACAAAAGAGAAGGGGCTGTCTTGATATTTGAGTTGTATGAGAATAAATAAACTGTGAGAGATGGGGCACGAGTGAGAGCCAGAATCCATCAGAGACAGGAAATTGGAGCAAAAATTGAATCAGAAGTGATGTCCTCATGATCTCTGGTAGTAGATGGTGAGTTTTGTACTTTATGAAGAGTGAGGTATAAGCCAATTTAAATTAAAAAATTCAGGACAGGTAACCACAGAAGGCAAGAGCATCTAAGGTTATTCAGACAAGGTACATGTGGGTTACAGTCTGTTGTAGAATTTCTGGATGGATACATTAGGCAGCATATCTCCAGACTTAGTATAATGCCTAGCACACAGTAGGGAGCAGAGGTGCCAGAGCACCAGCTCACCTGTGCAGGTGCCTTTTCAAGCCCCTGTTTGTATTATACCTTTTAAAAACATGCATTCATTATTTTAAATTTATTGTTATCATTTAAAGAATTATAGATTTTTCACATCTCATTGGCCAAAGCATGTCACAGGGCTGGTCCAGATTCATACGGTGGTGGAACGAATTCTACATCTATGGTGAGGAACTTCACAGTCATATTCAAAGGTTGTGGATTCTTGGAGGATAAAGAATTATGACCACTGATGAAATGTTTACCTCGAGTAGGCAAAGTCAGTCTAATTTTTATGAGGAAACTGAGGCTTACACAGCCACTCCCCCAAATGGTGGTAGAGTTGAGTTTCAAAGCCAGTTCTCTCTATATCCACCTCACATTTATTTTAGCATTATCCACCTCGCATTTTAAGAAACACTGATACTCGTTAGGTCAAGCATACAAGCTCTTCACTCCACGCTGAAAATGGCGAGACAAAGAAATCTTTCTCTGCAAGAAACTATAGAGATGGTAAAGAAAATGAATCTCTTCAGTGAAACACACTGGGTGCTAGAAATGGAGGTGAAGAGCAAGGGGTGAGGGACCCCAGTGGAAAGAGACTGGAGAGTACTGATTGGAAGGGAGTAGAAAGTTTTCCCCAATTGCTGATGCCGAGGACTTGGAAAATGAGAGGAGTTCACTGAGAAGAGTGGAAGCAAAATCTCAGCAGAGAAATCAGTACAAGTGGGTTTATAGAGGCGAAAAGTGGGATGAAGGGGGCTTCCAGAAGTTAGATGAATACTCAGTATTCCTACAGCACCGGTACTCAAAATTTAGTGGCATCAGAATGACCTGGAGCTCTTCATCAAAAGGCTTCTTCTGGGATTTACCTCTAGATGCTCAGGGTCAGACTGTCTGGCCGAGAGTCCAGGATTCACCTTGTTATCCAGCTGTTCAGTGATTCAGACGTAGCTGTGCACAAAAACCCATAGCAAGAGAAATGCTCTGTGTGTGAGGGGAAATCAGAAGGCGGAAGATGGGAGATGATGTGGGCAAGTCATTAGGGGTCGGATTAAGAAAGATCTAAAAAGGCCTTTCTAAGGTTCATTTCACGACCTTTCAACAGGTCTTGAAAGAGACGTTGAGGAGTTGGGAGTCCCTTCTGTATGCCATGAGGACCTCTCATGCTGCTAAGCCAGGGGAATGTCATCACCGCACTGAAAGGTTGATGGCCTTTGCATTGTGTTCAGGTTAAAACTGGGGGAGGTTTGAGCAACAGCCACCATTTAAGAGATGATCATAATAGATCAGAGGAGTCACAGAGATTCAGGTGACTCTGGCATATCAAATAATTCATTCCCAGCTGTAGTTGTAAGTTTAATGTACTTAATAATTATGTGCCTAATTACTGTGAGGTGAAAGTAGCAGAGAGATCAATATAACACATATTTTACAATTAAACAAATGTGACGTGTATGTATTTGGGGTGTGGAGAGAGACAGACTTTCCCAATATCGACACTCATGAACTGGGTGGACCCTAATTTTTGGTAAGCTTCATGTGCATGGTATTTATTCATTCAGAAATAAATCCCCTACCTGAATGTAACCTTCTTTCAATACAACCCTCATGGAGGGAACAGAGCTCCTTTATGGAAGGATCGTTACACATATGCATCTCCTCCCAGGATTAATTAGGTGATCTCTCTGGGTCCATTCTATTAACCTGTAATTAGAATGTAAAGATACTCATGCTTCATGACACACATTTTAATTACATCTCACCATGTGCTGATATTACACACACCACTGGAAAATAAGGTAGGAGCAAGGAAATTGGCTGTAGAGAAAATGTAGCTTTAACTCCAGGCCTGCTTCTTAGGCATGGGGTCCCTGGCTCCTCATATCCCTTTATCCAGAGCCTGCTGGTAGACCTCTCTGTGAAAGGTTGCAGGACGGAAGAGCAAGCTGTCTTGATAGTATACAAAACTAGAGGCCTGGTACACAAAATTCATGCACTGGCGGTGGGAGAGGGGGGGTGGTGCACTCAGCCCAGCCTGAGCCCTTTTGCAGTACGGGAGCCCTTGGAGGATGTCTGACTGATGGCTTAGGCCTGCTTCCTGCTGTCGGACATCCCTAGAGCTGCCACGGAGGCAAGAGACTCCCGCCACCACCACTGCGCTTGCCAGCCATGAGCCCGGCTTCTGGATGAGTGGTGCTCCCCCTGTGGGAGCACACTGACCACCAGGGGGCAGCTCCTGCATTGAGCATCTGCCCCCTGGTGGTCAGTGCATGTCATAGCGACCGGTTGTTCCATCGTTTGGTCAATTTGCAATTAGCCTTTTATTATATGGGATAATTTGGCTCAGATCCACCAAAAAGACTTATTTGTTCTTCCCCTAAGATATTCTTCATGCTCTCAGTGTATTTCTGGCCAGAACCAATGACTTAGGATGCCTTCACCAATAGTAATAAGAAAGAAGTTTGGGAATGGCAGGTCAGGAATTAGTTCCCCATTTAACAGATGAATCATTAGGACTTGGAAATAGGATTAAACTCTGACTCTTCTAATTTCTAGTCCAATTTTCCATTTAGAATGCTCTTGTCCACTTAAACCAGGCAGGTGAATATGAATCTCAGACCATGCTCTTTGAAGCTGCATAATGGGGTTTAGTGCCTTCCCAACCCTCCTCCATCTATGTATTTAAGAGGCATTTCTGAGCCACAATGCTAGATCTTTAAAGAGGCCCCAGTTTCTGTTCTCACTGAGTTTACAATCTAAAATTAATTACACTTTTGATGTGTGCTATAATTACAAATGAGTATAACATGCTGTGAATATTCTCACCTGTCAAAATATAAATGTCTCAGTTGGACTCCCTGTGTCTGCTCTAACAAAATGGGTGATGTGACATTCTTCATTGCAGAACAAGGGATTCAGAAAAAGGGTATGAGAAGTTTAGAGGGGAAGAAGAGAACTGTAGTGAGTTTAATGGTAGCCTCCCAAAATATATAATCATGTACTAGTCCCAGAAATTGTGAATGGAAAAAGGGTCTTTGAAGTTGTAACTAAGGATCTTGAGGTAAGATCATCCTGGATTATCCCAGTGACCCCTAAATCTAACGACAAATGTTCTTATAAGAGACAGAAGAGGAGAGACCCACAGAGAAGAAGGGGATGATCCTATGAAGATAGAGGCAGAGATTGGAGTACGGCAGCCATACTCCAATGAACAGCCAGAGCCACCAGAAGCTAGAAGCAAGAGGCGATTCTCCTCTAGAGCCTCTGGAGGGGTTGAGGTCCTTTAATACCTTGATTTTGAACTTCTAGCTCCCAAATCTGTGAGCTAGAAGTTTGTGTTGTAAATCTCCCAGTTTGTGGTCATTTGTTATGGTTGACTGAAGAAACAAATGCAAGAGCCAAGAGAGAGCAGGCAGGGCAGGCATGAGGGTGAGGCTGACAGGTGGGTAGGACCAACATTTAGGGAGCCACAAACTCTCAGGGTCATACAAGCACAAGATCAACCATTGTAGGAACCCAAGTGTGAGCCTAGCCTGACTCAATGCATGAATGGGCCTACACACAGTAGGTGGTCAGCAGATGTCCACAAAAATATTTTATTTTTTTGTCATTGACTCCCTTCAATGTCCTTGTCTACTACCTGATTATTGGAGAGGCAGGAAAACCAGCAGTTATCAAGTGATCAACTTTTAACATGCCATGCCTCACCTCAAGTCTGCAAATAGCATCCAGGCTAGGAGACATAATTGTTATTCTTTAGATGGAAAATTGAAACTCAGTGTGAACTGGTGACTTCTCCATGTGTTGGAACTATGGCTAAAACCCAAATGTGTGTGACTGCAGCCTAGACCCACCACAGGAATTAGTGTTAGTCAGTCTTGACTCACCCATAAGCCTTGTATTCCTGCTTTGTTCAGGTCACTGCTAATGAGCTCTTCACTCTCTGAATCTGAAGTAAGATATTCTACCTTCAGTGGCTCTTGGTCTAGTAAAGGGAGGATAACTAGATTAAACCATTGAATGTAAAGAAAGGAAGAATACAATAAATTTAAACAGAAGAATGAGTAATAACGAGGGAATGCCAATGCCCTGGAACCCTGCTTCATGGTGAACAGAAACATACACAAACACAATCCAAGTCCAAATTCTCATTTCTCTGTGACTCCATTTTGTTAACTCCTCGTCCCCACTAGTTGCTAGTGGGAGTGGACTTCTTGCCATACCTAAAAAAAGGAATTTTCTGAAACTTGCACGGGAGGATGGTATATTGTAGAGAGCTTTATTTCTGTGGAGTCAAACCCCTGAGTTTCCAAGGTCCCATTTCCCTTTGTCCTGCCAAGGAAGAATTCCCATTTTGCTTTCTGCAGGGCTGAGATCAAAGCCAGTGTCCAAAGTTTCAGGTCCATGTTTGGGCACAGTCCAATCCAGCGTAAAACTAGCTTAGTTTGTGCTTCCTGCTGCAGTCCATCAACCTATTGTGTGTGGGGTCTGCATGGCCATGAGCCATGTGGCTATGGAGGGAAAACAGGCAGTAGCAAAGTCAAAGAAACCAAAGAGCCAAGAGAGAGAGGTTTGTTTGTTTGGGGGATTATGTATTCCCAAATTTTGGAGAGACTTGCATTGGCTCCACCCTCTCTTAGCCAATGATCTCTGCTCCCACATTTGACTGACAGGCTCCTTCTCCATGTCATCCTGATTTCCCTGTGCATGCATCTTCTCCCCTTTGTTGGAGCCCTTCCCCTAATGATTTGCAGGCAATGGCCAGTGGTTCCCTGGGGAATGCAAAGTTGCAGCTTCCTGGTGAAGCTGCCGGAATGACACGCCTATCATGTCTGGCCTTCCATTTGCTCCTTTTCCATGATTAATAACTAGTTAATTACAAGGGTATCAATTTGATCTGAGGGTACTTCTACATCAGTTGGACCAAGAAGCTGCTTGTAGCTCTTTTTCTGTTGAGTTTCTGTGTTTAAAATATCTCCAGAGCAAGCTAGGAAAAAACTTTCCATTTTGCCAATGTTTGCTTTTCAGTGTTTTGAATGAATCTTCTCAGCAAACTGCTAAGCTAATTGAAGCACCACCATTTCAGCTGAAAAAACACTGCGTTGCTTGTGTACTCAGCGGCGCCAGTGAGGGGTCAGAGCTGGGGAAATCATTGTTTTCCGTCTAAGCGCCAGGTGCAGGACAGAGAAGGGTTTTTTTTTGTTTGTTTTGTTTTCATTTGTTCTGTTTTGGGGACGGTTGGGGCTGACATTTCAATGTCATATAGATATTATATTTTTTGGTTTAGAAATGCAAAGAATAAGTAATTCAGTGAGGTCAGGTGACTTGTTCAAGGTATTAGAGACATGCAGAGAAGGTCCCCAGCTAGGTTGTCCCCATACCAGCGCTGCCTGCCACATTGGAGGAGACCATAGGCTAACCTTCGAAACACTAAGAGAGCCCTAGCCAGTTTGGCTCAGTGGATAGAGCGTTGGCCTGCAGACCAAAGGGTCCTGGGTTCGATCCCGGTTAAGGACATGTTCCTAGGTTGCAGGTTCCTCCCTGGCCCAGGCCCTGGTCAGGGTTGGTGCAGGAGGCAACCAATTTATGTGTTTCTCTCACATCAATGTTTCTCTCTGTCTTTCCTTCTCTCTTCCACTCTCCCTAAAAATTAATGAAAAAATATCCCTGGGTGAGGATTAACAACAACAACACTAGGAGAATTGAATGTCCTCCCCGATACCCGTGATTTGATTCAATTAAAAGCTGGGATTTAAACTCAGATCTGTGACTCCATACCCTTGTTTGTTTATGTCTTTGGTTCCAAACATGCCATTCTGCTCTCATGAATGTGAGGCACTTAAAATGTGCTCTGGAAACGCTCTGACCAGATTTTCAATAGGAGCATCAAAATTTTTCATGAGCAAAATTTATTTCAGCAAAAAATTACCTACCCTTAAAAATTCAATGTATTTTCTTGATAGGTTTATAAAATTGGTTATTTAATCATAACACCAGGTACTATATGTGTGATGTGGTTCTGGAAGTGAGCTGAGAATAGCCATTTCTTCTCTCCAAAGTCAAAACATAACTTAGGGGCCTGGGGCGGGGAGAGTGTCCACTGATGTTACAACCTAATGGGGAATAAGATGAGGTATAAGTCACTTCTTTTTTTTTTTTTTAATTAAATCTTTATTGTTCAGATTATTACATTTGTTCCTTTTTTTCCCCCCCCATAACTCCCCTCCTCCCAGTTCCCGCCCCACCCTCCGCCCTCACTCCCCACCCACTGTCCTCATCCATAGGTGCACGATTTTTGTCCAGTCTCTTCCCACATCTCCCACACCCCTTTCCCCCCCAAGAATAGTCAGTCCATTCCCTTTCTATGTCCCTGATTCTATTATAATCAACAGTTCATTCTGTTCATCAGATTATTTATTCACTTGATTCTTAGATTCACTTGTTGATAGATGCATATTTGTTGTTCATAATTTGTATCTTTACCTTTTTCTTCCTCTTCCTCTTCTTAAAGGATACCTTTCAGCATTTCATATAATCCTGGTTTGGTGGTGATGAACTCCTTTAGCTTTTCCTTATCTGTGAAGCTCTTCATCTGACCTTCAATTCTGAATGATAGCTTTGCTGGATAAAGTAATCTTGGTTGTAGGTTCTTGGTATTCATCACTTTGAATATTTCTTGCCACTCCCTTCTGGCCTGCAAAGTTTCTGTTGAGAAATCAGCTGACAGTCGTATGGGTATTCCCTTGTAGGTAACTGAGTTTCTTTCTCTTGCTGTTTTTAAGATTCTCTCTTTATCTTTTGCTCTTGGCATTTTAATGATGATGTGTCTTGGTGTGGTCCTCTTTGGATTCCTTTTGTTTGGGGTTCTCCGCGCTTCTTGGACCTGTAAGTCCATTTCTTTCACCAGGTGGGGGAAGTTTTCTGTCATTATTTCTTCAAATAGGTTTTCAATATCTTGCTCTCTCTCATCTTCTGGCACCCCTATAATTCTGATGTTGGTACGCTTGAAGTTGTCCCAGAGGCTCCTTACACTATCCTCGCATTTTTGGATTCTTTTTTCATTTTGCTTTTCCGGTTGGATGTTTTTTGCTTCCTCGCATTTCAAATCATTGACTTGATTCTTGCGCTCCTCTGGTCTGCTGTCGGGCGTCTGTATAATATTCGTTATTTCAGTCTGTGTGTGCTTAATTTCTAGTTGGTTCCCCAATATAAGATCGAGGGTCTTATTAGTTTTCATGTAGATCTCATTAAGTTTATCGGCAGCTTCTAAACAGTTCTTGAGAGACCTTAAAAGTGTGGTTCTGAACTCTATTTCTTCCATTGACAATTTTGTCCTGTTTCTTTGTCTCCGCATTTTGTTATGCTTCCTTGGTGCACCCCCTAGTGGTCTTTGTTCGCAGTCTTATAGATAAATCTTGATTGTTGTAGCTAATTCCAGGGAGGGTTTGACCTCCAGGCCAAGTGGCTATGAGAATCAGCTGTGTCAGCAGTGAGAGAACTTCTGTCCTCTAGGGAGGTGCTAATCTAGCCTTTGCCTGAGGCTATCCGGCAAATGCCTCTGTGCAGGGCTTGGGCGGGGCGGGTCACACAGGATCAACAGGGTGGGCCGGAGAGAGCAGTTATGGCGGCTCTCAGTCCTGTCCCCAGGGGCTCTGCCTCTCTGAGTCCCAGCACCCGCTGCAAAGCTGGGAGAGAAAGCTGCACTCGCTCTGACCGAAGCCAGACAGTCCTGCTTCTCCCGTTTGAGTCTGGGTCCCTAAAGACTCGCCCGGATCTGGTGCTCAGAGTCTGCGACTCCCTCCCGATTGAAAACAACAACCGCGCCCTCCGCCGCCAGCCCGCTCCGCGCACTCCGCACCTCAGAATTTGACTTCAGCACTGCGCCTCCTCTGAGTGTCCGTATGCGTTTCTCTTTCCTCCTAGTTGTAAGACTTCCACTCAGCCAGCGTTCCTGTGGTTCTGGGTGATGTCCCTTCCGTTTTTTGGTTTCACTTTTGAAGTAGTTGTTCAAAGCAGCAAACTCCGGCGTTAACCTATGCCGCCATCTTGGTTCTCTCCTCTCCCTTCCTCTTTGACATCAATAAAAATATCTATAAGTCACTTCTGAAGTAAGATCAGCGAAGAGACACTTGGCAAAATTTTAAAAATCTCTTATAAAGGGAGAAATGGGATGCTGAACTGGAACTCATTTAAAAAAATAGTTGCTAATTTAAAATTATGTTCGGCCCCAGGGTTAACTTTTTAATGGTTGAAACTTACCTAGGTTTGGGCAAAGATCACCTGATATATTGAGGTGAAGTAAATTTTTTCTGTAAACCACTATGTTTCAGAGATTCTACCTAAACAATCTTCAGTAAGGACCCCCTGATTCTAGGGGACCGCTATGCTAATTCCATTTCACACAGGAGATTGCTTAGGCAGCCAGCGGGGTAAGGCTTCTACCCAGAGTCTCAAAGTCAGTAAGTGGCAAAGACTGGATTGAAGCAAGGGTTTTCTTGTGTGGGTGTCTCCAGAGAGCTGAGAGAGTTTTGGTTTTTGTTTTACAAGCAATAAGCATGGGGATGTTTAATTTCTTGCACACTCATAGTCTATTCTAGGACAAGGCTGTCCCCGTGTCGGGCTGGGGGTCCTTTGCGCTGGGCCATCCCTCTCTAGGCTTTGTCTTCCGTTTTCAAGAACTGACATCCTGTCTGTGCTGCTTTCCCATTCCCTTCTAGGGCTGGGGGTCTGTGGAATCCTGATTCTGTGCTGTCCCCTTTTTTTCTTTCCCTTTCTCTTATTTTCACACGTGGCAGCTCTGTGGTTCCCAGTGGGGTGGGCGGGTGAGGTCCCCCGGGAGGGCACGTGCAGATGCGCATGCACAGTGATTGTTTTGGATAATCTCTGTTATTACTCAGAGCACTTGGGGGCCACCTCCCACTGACAGCTTTGTTCTCAAGCTGTCGTCTTTGGTTTGTGGGACTGTTTAGAGCCCCTGAGAAGTGCTGTGTACCTGTCCTGTGTCAAAGGCGCCTGGTGGCTGGAAAAGAGAACTGAATAGACCAGGGCCCCACCTGGAAGGGGACTGGGTGACCCCAGGAAGGAGTTGCTTGTACTAGTGTATGTATGGGAGGCAACTGCATTCCAAACAGCCTTGTTTAGAGATACCTGGCAAGTGGGTGTGCGTTTCTCACCAACGAGCATCCTTTGATAGACGCAGTTTCTTTGTTAGGAAAGAGGAGTGTATCCCCAACTGTGCTCCTCCTTCACTCTGGGCGTCACCCTGTCCCCTGGGTGTCAGTTGTGATCCTCTGACCTGGGAGGACCAGAGAGGGCCTGCTAGACTCTGAAGCCTCCCCCAAGGCTTCTGCAAATCCCAGGAAGGGCTGTGGCTCAAGGTCACTCCCGGCTCCAAAGACTGCATCTTCTGGACAACCCGTGCTTCTTACTTTTGTTGATTTCAAGTGTGAAACTCTACTCTTCTTCACCTTCTACAAAAAACACAGCAGCAACACTGACAACAGGCTACTTATGAGCTTAACTGGAGGCAGGGTGATACCCCTCTGAGGCCCTGGGCCTTGCTATGCTTTATGAACACCCATGATGACGCTGTCTAGTTACATTGATTTCAAGTCATGGGGCTGGGGCTGAGATAGTGGCCATGAGCTATGGGCTGATGGGAATTGTCTGAGGCCCCCTGCAACAGGAGCTGTGCCAGGAGAGGTGAGTCCCTGCTCACCCACAATCAGAGAATCCAGGGTTCTGGTGGCAGGTGTGATTGGGTGTCAGGATTGGGTGTCTATATTATGGATATAGACATAAACTAGTTATCAACCCAGAATGGAACCTAATGGGGAGATTTCTATGTTGGAGCTACAAGCATTTAAAATTGCAAACTCATTTCCGGTTTGGCAACATCCTATTGAAGCCCACTCCCCCAGGGAAGTGCAGATGTTGGCTGGACTCCACACACCTTGTGCGAATGTGTTTCTTCCATGTTTCTCTTGCAGCTGAACAAAGTGGGGGAGGGGTGGAGGGTGACTAACTGTGGCTGGACCAGGACTCAGAGACCATGAGAATGATGCACGTTTTCCAACCTGTCTTGTTGGGCATCAGCTGGCCATCGGTCTGGGACCTACTGAACGATGCATGAGAGAGACTGAGCCTGGACCCACCACATACTTGCTTCTGACTTTGAGTAAGTTACTTAGACTTTTTTTTTTATTACAGGAAGTTGCAAAATGCTGGACACTTAGTAAGGGCTCAGGGAATTCTAGTCCAGTGTCTGGTTTAGTCTGTGACTCCTATGATCAGCCTCAAGGTTGGAGGGGAGAGAATGGGGGGTTTCCCCAGCCCAGGAGAGCCTCTCAAGGCAGAGGGGGTGTTCAATCAAAGGCTGTCAGATGGCTACCTGCTGGTGGGGAGAGGGATTGCCTGGCTCCTGGTGGCCCTGGGGGAGGAGAGGAAAAGGAGCAGCCTGGAAAGCAGAGGGCAGTGGAAAGGAGATAAAAACTGAAGCATCCGCTGGGAACTTTCCCAACCCAGTGTGGGGACAGAGAGAGAGGGCAAGGGAGGAGCAAAGGGGAAGCAGGGGGGCGGCGGGAGAGGGCTCTGAGTCTGAGGATAACGAGGGGGCAATGCTCGGTTGAGACAGACAGCCCTGCACCCATGGCCTCAGCCACTTGAAGCCAGGCTTCCAAGCACACAACCAGACCCTCTGCACTTTTTCTGAACCTCATGCGGAGCCACCTTGCCATTGAAAAGGGAAGGAGACAGACCAAGTTTGCATTCTTCAAACATAAGCCCGGGTCTCCTGATAAGGCTGTGTTGGTCCATCCCCGAGCTCTGAGAGAACCTCTCATCTGGGCCAGGACAGGGGAGAGGGGACCCTGGATTCTTTCCACCAGCTAAGAGCCAGGGTTTTTTTGTTTTTTGTTTTTGTTTAAGTGTACATCATACATTTATTACCAACAACCCTCTCAACTCCAAAGTTGGGCACAGGGATTAAAAATAAAAATTCATTGCACTACTTAGTATTAAAGCATTACTAGTAACTTTCATAAAAAATGTACAAACTTTGTTAAAAGTTTATCAAGCCTTCAAATGATTTGGTTACAGATATTTATAATACATACATTTAAAACTATGTTAACTGATACAATGGAATATGATTTGAGGAAATGACTGAGCAAATGATTCCAAAAAACACCCCTGTAAGCTTTCATAATCTGAAACAAACAGCAAAATGAGGTAACCCAATGTACAGCAGGGGAAAATAGGTTCCTAATGAAGGCTCTCTGACTCCCACCCAGGGTCTTCTATTGTCCATGAGCCCCAGCCTCAAACATGGTGCTTCTCACATTGTAAGAACTGGCACATCTTTGTGTGATGAAAGGACCTGCACATTTCCTTCCTGTGAATTTGGAATCTGAATGCTACAATAATTACTGTTATTGTTTGGATATATGAAGGCCCACCTTTCAGGGACTATACAATCATGATTTTATTTCATTTATCCTCACAACAAACACTGTGAGGTTAACTAGGAAATGGGGGCTTGAACTCCTAGTGGGTAGAATTTTGTTCTGCCAAAAGGTATTTTGAAGTCCTAAGGTACTTTGAAGTGGATGTGACCTTATTATTTTTTTTTTTTAAAAATAGGGTATTTGCAGAAGTGATCACATTATAATGAGATTGTACTGGAGTAGGGTGGGTCATACATAGTCAGAAGAGGGAAACTTGGACACAGACAGAGACACATGAGGAGAACACCATAAACAGAGACGAAGATTGGAGTGAGGGGTCCACAAGCCAAGGGCTGCCGGCAAGCTTCAGGGGCAAGGGGAGAAGGAAACGATGTGGCTAACACCTTGACTTCCCACTGCTGACCTCCAGAACTCTGAGAGAATAAACTTCTGCTGTTTCAGACTACCCAGTTTGTGGGGCTTTGTTACCATGAAACTAATACAAGCTCAGAGGGGTAAGCAATTTGCTTGTGAAGCAAGGTCACAGTGAAGTCAGGGTCCTGGCCAGGATTTGGTAAGTGATGAAATCCAATCTCAGTCTGTAACATGAGTCTGACTCCCTCTAATGGGCCCAGGTCACTGTCTATCAGTGCTCCCTGTGTGGTTGAGCTATAAGAACTAAGCACCCTGGTTGCTGCCCTGCATCCTTTAAAATTCCCCTTTCTTTGTGTCAGAGTCCAGAGTCCTCTCCATGGCTTGCCACCAACACCCCCAATTAGGGGGCCGACTACATGTTAAATATTGTTCCAATGCATTGAGTAAGTGGCAATACATCTTCCCAAGAAGTTTGTGGTAGAGGCTTCTTGTCACCGTGGTAGAAACAAGGACACCAAAACTGAACAGTACAGCATCACACAGCCAGGCCACGCCAGAATACATGTGCAAGCCCGCTGGGTTCTCAGTCTGTGCCTTTCAAACATGCTACCCTGGTCACCTGTCTCGTGTCTTAATTCCGGGTTGCTTCTGAGTGCAGAATAGAAAGACTGGGAAGGAAAATGGACATGGACCTGGCGCAGAAGGTGTGAGAAACCCGGACGTGACTGAGACAGTGTGAGCTTCCACGTGTAGGGTCAAGATGGGCTCCAGATGCGAAGAAAGCCCTCCCACCTCCCTTCCCCAGCTTTCTTCATGTGCAAGGTGGTCTAAGGTAACACCTGAATGTCAAACTTATTCTCATTCATTTTAATTTTATAACATTTTTCTCTAGCCTGCATAAAATTTCTCTTTAAATGTTATAATCTGTGTAGCTTGGGTGCGTTCCCACTCATTATTTAACCTTGGCTAATTTTTTGAATACTTCTCTCCAACGCTCACCATGCACATTCTGCTATAACATCGCATTTAAAGTAAAATAATCAAGATTTCTTGTGATATGATGTCTCTTCCCATTTGTTCCACATCGCCTCATTATTTTACTCCTTTTCTTTGTCTTTAAGTAGGTGGGAGCAGAGGATTTAAATTGAACAACAGAAATGAAGAAAAGCTTAACTTCAGGCCAGGAACAGTGCACCATAATCTTGGGTAACAATGGAAAATACCTTGGAACTATGATTAAGAGGGTTAATCAGTTGGTTACAAATCCCAGTTGTTTTTCTTTAAATTTCATGCCTTTTTAACCTTGAGAAAGTTCCCTGAAAGTTTCCTTATTTCTTTTCACATAGGTGATCTCTCTAATCTACAAAAGGAGGATAGTACTATACAATTTCATAGTTATTATGAGGATTGAAATGTGCCAAGACCACTGTTTGGGACAGTGGGCTTTGGGCCCATATAGATTTGGCATCAAAATTCATCCACCAAAGGATCATGAGATTATTACAGAGGGGCATCCAGGCTAAGGTGGTCAATATCTTCAGCCAGGCAAGGGGACAGAAATCAGGACAGAAATGCCAATGGGTGATGTAGAGAGTCCCAGGCCAGCGGGAACAGGGACTGTGAGAGGGCAAAGCAAAGCCAGGGTCAGACCTAGATTCGGGTCTCTCCTTACGTACCTATCCTCAGTAATGAGATGTCCCACTGCCTGGGCCAAGGGAATATTCTACACTTTTGGTTAGGCCATCCACTCACCCTATCAGTGTTGAGCTCTTTTTACCTGGCAGCTGCTGTGCTAAGTACTGAGGAGATAGTGCTGAGCACACTGACTAAGGTCCTGTCTTCTCGGAGTTTATAATCTATGGGCATCTCAAGAATTGTTAATATAATAGTCACATAAGTCACACACACACACACACACACACACACACACATTTATACACACACAGACACGGACACTGCAGGGGCCTTTGCTCCACCATCTCTAGCACTTGCTGGTGCTTTATGGGCAATGTACCCACAGTCCTCTGGGGAAGGTGTCCCCATCCACGGGTAGCAGGTGGGGGCATGGACATTTGGGGAGGGTGAATTATGATAAGTTCCATGAAGGAAAAAATACCTGTGGCAATAATAACTGGTAAATGAGGGTCTGACCTGGTTTCCCTGGAGGAAGTGGTGTTTGATCTGAGAGGGGCTGGGCTCTAACTGGGAGAAGGGAGATGTGAGGACCATCTCTGACAGTGGGCCCTCACGTGGGAAGGGCCTGATCCTGGCTTTTCAATGCCTCAATTGCACCATGTTCCCTCTGTGACTGGAGGACCTCATCTGGCAGCAGAGGAGTAGGAAACCAGGTGGGGCAAGAGGGCAGGTAGGCAGGTGGGCAGGTGGGCAGGGCCTGCTCGAACACACTGTGAGAAGCTTTTGGTCTTCTTCATAAGAGTGTGGAGAAGCCTGGGAAGGGTTTGATGGAAGGTGAATTCATCATCTGTTTACATTTTGAAACTATTACCCAGATCACAGAGACTGGTTGGGGGAGAGAAGTTGCGGGGACACCAGTGGGTCAGGCATAGTGTGGCACTGCCATTGTGCCCATAGTCACACCACTGGGACTGGAACACAAAGCTGACAAAAGGAATCAGGCCCTCACAACAGGCAATGCTATAGGTGGGATGGTGGGGGAGGAGAGGAGAATGACTATTTAAAAGCAACCATGTGACATGCTTTACGCACTGCGTTAGTTTTGAGGGTTGCCAAATCAAAGTTCCACCAACTGGGGGGCTTTAAATAATAGACATTTATTCCTTCTCAGTTCTGGAGGCTTAAGTCTGAAATCGGGTGTCTGCAGGGCTGCGGTCCCTCTGAAGGCTCTGGGGAAATTGACTGCACACCTTTTTCTTAGCTCTAGAGCCTCCAGGCGTTCTTGGTGTTCCCTGGTGTAGACACCTCAGTCTCCGCCCCTGTCTTCAGGCCTTCTCCCCATGTCTCTCTGAGTCTTCATATGCCCATCTTCTTAAAAGGACACCCGTCACACTGGATTTGGCTGCATCCCAAGGACCTCATCCTAGTTACACTTGCAATGACCCTACATCCACAGAAGGTCACATTCCCAGGTGCCAGGGATTAGGACTTCAACACATCTCTTTGGGGACACAAGTCCAACTATAACATGGGCATGATTATTCTCAGGTCCCACGACAATGTCCACATGCAGCACCTTCTCTGCAGGGGCCTTTGCTCCACCATCTCCAGCACCTGCTGCCACACATGAGTGCCATCCTTGTGCTCGGATTGCTGTGCCTTATGGGCAATGCACCCACAGTGCTTGGGGAAGGTGTCCCAATCTACAGGTAGCAGATGGAGGCGTGGGCATTTCGGGAGGGTGAATGGATGTTCTGCTCTGCACAGCTCGGAAGCCATAGATTGGCATTTGTACTTACACGTTGTTCCATTGTGTTTTACTCCAGAGCCCTGGCTATTTCATTTTTGTCTCCTGCATCCTGTGGGCACCTCCTGCAAAGAGGGATCTCAGGGCAACCAGTGCAGTGTCCAGAGGGGTGGGGCGATCTTCAGGGAACAGGCACTGATCTGGGATTTCTCCTCTGACTTTCTAACTAGCATCGTTTGTAATTAGCATTTGAACATTATTTGTCACTGCCACATTCTAATTGTTAAAGATTATATAATCAAAATCTCCATTAAAATAAGTATGCCTCATTATTGGTGTAATTAGGTTTAGATGATAGAGTTTTAGGAAAATGGAGTCAACTATTTTCCTCTCTTTCCTTTCTCTGTCCTTTCCTTCCTCCCTTTCTCTCTATTCCCTCTTTCTTTTTAACTGCCATATATCTCCTAGCTTAGCCTTCCTGATAATTCTCTCTCCCTAACCCAGTTGGATCTGCTGTTTCTGACACTTCACTGGCCTATGAGGATGGATGAGGGAGAAAAACAGTACAGTTTCAGGTAGATGGTGAATTGTAGTTCTCCCTTAATTGTTAAATGCTCTTTGACACAGCGAATGTCTCCAATGCTGACTCTGCCCTCATTGGGTGTTTTGGGAGTTCTTTAGAGTAGATTCCCACTCGGCAGTGTTTATGAGAAGGGCAATGCTTGTTATGAGAAGGGCAATGCTTGATCCTACTGATGGCTTTTGACTCCCCATTAATTCCTACATCTGTTTGGATTCCTGATCGTGTCTGCTTTTCTGCAGGCAGACCTCTTGGGGAGGGTCCTTTGAGACAACCTGAGTCCAGCTGCCCTCACAGTACCCTGGACACAGAGGAAGCAAGCCCTGATGCCTGGTTGGAGAAGTGCTGTTCCCTCCATAGCTCTGGACTCCTGGGAGTTCTCAGTCCCTCTCAGACCCTCCCCCACTTCCCAACACTGTTTTTACCATCTGTAGTAGGTTGACCAGCATCCCTCTAAAATTCATGTCTACACAGTACCTCAGAATGTGACCTTATTTAGAAATAAGGCCTTTGCAAATATAATTAAATGAAGATGAGCCCATATTAGATTAGGGTGGGCCCTAAATGCAATGACTGCTCTCCTTATACGAAGATGGTGGACATGCTGAGACACGGAGAAGAATGCCCTGTGGAGCTGGAGACAGAGATGGGAGTGGTGCAGCCACCAGCCAGTGGTCACCCAAGATGGTCCGGAACCAACAGAAGCTGGAAGAGGCAAGGAAGGGTCCTCCGTAAAGTCCCTGGAGGGGCTTGAGCCCTGCTGATAACTCGATGTGCACTTCTGGCCTTCAGAACCATCAGAGAGAAAGTTTCTGTCTTGCTAAGCCACCCAGTGGCCAGTGTGTGGTCATCTGTTACAGCAGCCACGCGAAACCAATACACCACCATCTGTTATCTCTGTATCCATTTCCATTTTCCCCTCCGACTAGAACACACATCCTTCAGTTGGCAGGAGGCTGATTTTTATTCCTCTCTGGGTTTCCTTCAGCATAATGCCCTGACGTGGAGACATTTATTTTTATTTTGAATTTGCTGCAATAAAAAATTGATGTATTGTTGGTCATTAGCTTTCATTTGAAATCACTTTGAAAAAATGGGAAATTTATAAGGAACCCAGAAGAAGTGTGAATGGAAGAAATGAATAATTATGTGCTATTTACCTCCTACTATTGTTCCACCTCATGATAGAGCCTCTCTTCCATTAACTTCAAATTCTCACTCAATTATGTGGGTCAATTCATATTCTTTAGAAACAGTTTGCATCTTTAGTGAACCCATTTAGGCTTCATCTGAAGGAATACGCTGGATGGGAAAAACAAGGTGAAATCAAAACAATTTTGAAACTGCAAGTAAACAGGGAATTATTAAAAATAACTTGGATAATGGACTTAGGAGAATGCAATTTTTACAAGTTACTTGCAGAATGCTAATTATTCAATTATCAGCCACACAAAAAGGAAGATGATATGGATCTTCAACAACAAACTTGTTATGCAGTAATTTTCTGTGTATTTGTCAGAGGAGGATCCTGTGACTAAGGTGCTTATGTTATTGCATTTTTACTTTGACCGTTTGTTTAAAAATATTCTCTGTTATTCAGGTGAAAGACGTTTTTGAGATGAAATCGCACAGAATAGAAAGGAAATTGTTTTTATCATAGAAAATGTATTGATTTAAAATGAGGAAAGGGGCATAAAATTATCCTAACTACTGAAATGGGAGAAATTTTAAAAAAATAATTTATTAATTTGGCCCAGTGTGTACAGTGTGGGTGTTATACACATGATCACAAATAGAAACAATTAAAGTGGCGGGAAATGTACCTGACTTGCATTGGAATGTAACACCCCAAGTTAAACATCTGGAGTGGAACATTCGGATGGCACGTGTCGCTTCTGACTTATCACACAGTCCACGGTGGAGGGCTCAGATGATGGAGGACTGCCTGCCTTTGTAAAATGGGAAAGTAATACATGGACAGGGTCTCCTTGTTCCTTTCCTAATAAGTCATTCCCAGATGGCGAATTACACCCAGAGACGGGTTTTCAAGTTGTGTTGATCTTTTTCCTCTTACTTCCCGCTGATCCATGTTGCTCCAAAGCTGCTCTTTGCAATGAACACAATCCAGCTAACGAGGACGCAGGCAGCAGTGGGTGTGGACCCCAGACTGTGCGCTGGGAAAGAGGCTTCTCCGTATGTCACCTGCTTCGGAGTGAGCTTATTACCTTCTGTTAGCGGGAATGGCGCCTGTGGCAGGCTTTCTAGATTTGGGGGCTCCTGTCTCTGCAAGTGGACACTATGTGCCAATAAAACGTTGCCAGCCAGTGGCAGTCAGGAAATGAGGTTCTGGTCCAGTCTCTTTCCTTATTTTGGGGGGTGACCTTGGGCTAGGGCTAGGTGCTCAATCCTTAGAGATGACAATGATTCTCTTTTGAACAAACACTAGCCAGGCCCCTCTCATCCCTCATCTTTTTTTTTTTTTTTAAATATATTTTTATTGATTTCAAAGAGGAAGGGAGAGGGAGAGACAGAAACATCAATGATGAGAGAGAATCATTCATCAGCTGCCTCCTGCACGCCCACCATTGGGGATCGAGTCTGAAACCCAGGCATGTGCCCTGACCAGGAATCGAACTGTGACCTCCTGGTTCATAGGTCAACGCTCAACCACTGAGCCACACCCGCTAGGCTCTCATCTCTTTTCTTGACCTGGCAGAAACCCTGCTCTGTAAGATTGAACAAACTCTAACATAGCTTCTAACAGCTCCAGGCCTCACCCCTAGAATGGTTCAAGTCCCACTGGAAGTGTCCCCCTGAGAAAAGTCAAGGCTGCCAGAATATTTGCCTGTTTTCTCAGCACTCGAGGACAGGGTCCTATCTCCTGGCTTCAGTGGGAGGGTAGGAGCAAACTCAGATGACCTTCACATGAACTAACCCCCCTTCCTGCTCTTTGTAATTTTCTGCTTTTCTCACTCTCCCCGGCCTTCCCATGCACTCAATCCCCCATTAAGTCCCGGTCACCTCTGTATACATCCAAGCTGAGCACGGACTATGCTGGGCTCCTTTCCCTGTGACAATAGCGTACTGCTGATTGAAGTCAGTTCTTGCCACGCTAACCAGTGCCCAGCTTTTTTGATCTCTGAGAGAGGCCATCCACTTCTTACAATAGGAGAGGTGAGTCATAACCAAAGTCCCCATGGGCGTGGGTATAGTCCAATTCAATATACTAATGTGCAGGCACTCTGAGGAAAATCAAGGTCAGCTCTGAGTGGGATTTGGCTCTTAACACCTGTTTCCCAGAGCTTCCCCTGTTCCCTCAGCAAAGAGAGTTTGCTCAAGGGAGCAAAACCCTTTACCACCACCTCATTGGATGACACCCTTTCATGGCTACGGTTTCCCCAAGGACTCAGGGAGCAGGAACCAGACCAGCTGGGAGGGGTCAGAGAGAACATTACACCCCAGCTTTATCGATGGCAGCAGCTTGGAAGTCCAGTTATGTGGCAGGGTCCCCCGCAGTCCTCACAGGAAAGACCAGCCTACGCGGGGCTCCTCTCTCATTGGGGTGGCTTTCCTCACACCACATGAGCCTGAAACATTTCGGAAAAACCAGTGGGGAGCTCTGGACTCCGTACTGTCCATCAGCCTTCATCCCCCACCTCGCCCAGGTTCCTGAGGCTGGCTGTTTCTGCACCGAGGCATGCCCCGAGGCCCACAGCCGGAGACTGCTGAGCACACTCCTACAGGTGGGCAGCAAACTCTTTCTGGCTGGGGTGTGAGTGTCACACCGTCACGTGCACCAAAACAAAACCTACAGCAAAATCATTTTTGATGGTGGGATGTTTAAAAGCATTCCTTCTGAGATGAGGAGAAAGGAATATAAGGATCTCCCTCCTAGCCTGTCTGTTTTGCATGATATTAAAGCTTCCTGGTAGTGGAGTATAGAGAGGAGAAAAGAAAGAAAGAAAAAAGTGGATTGTAATAGGAGAAACAAGACTGTCATCATTTACAGATGATTTATCTGTATACAATACTGTCGAAAGTGGTATGTTCTAATACAGCCTGACAATGTCATCCCATAGGCTAGCGCTTAGAGTGAGACTGACAGTCCTCTCAGGGAGAGGTGGCATCTGGGGTCCCTGTCCTTGGATCTGGGAGGGATTTGTGACCAGCAGAAGTGGTGATATGGCTCCCTCAGGACACAGTTTCTGGCACACAGCCACCATGCTGGGAGAAAGCCCAGGACTCATGGAGAGGACACGTGGGTGTCCAGCTGACAGCCTCGGCTAGAGTCGCAGCTAAAAGCATCAATTGCTGGAAAATGAACAAAGCTTCAGATGATTCCAGCCCCCAGCTGTCCAGCTGAGATGTCACAGAGCAGAGACATCCATACCCACTGCACCCGATCTGAATTCCTGACCCATGGAAAGCATGAGCAATAATAAGTGATCATGATTGTTTTAAGCCACTCAATTTTGGGATAATTTATTGCGCTCTATTGGATACTACAAGTATTAAAAGTAGAGATACAGTATTAGAATTAATAAGAATTTAGCATGGCTGTGGGTACAAAATCATTATGCAAATCAATGATATTCCTATGTACTAAGGACAAACACAAGTCAAATTAAAAAGTTTACAGAAGCATAAAAATATAATTACCTAAGAATAAATACAACGAAAGTCATCCAAGTCCTTTCAAGACCCAACCCCAAATCTCTATTCAAATAAACTGAAGAACTAAAACATGCTGATCTATATTAGGTCCATGGATTCAGAGTCCATATTGTGTAGTTATCAATTCCCTCACAATTGATTTACTGTGCATGCCAATCGCAGCAAACAACACAATGACTGTGCAATGAGATGGGCTGGTTCTAAACTTTCTGTGGGAATTGTAAAGCCTCAGAATAGGCGTGGCCCTCAGAGGGAGAAGAAGTGGAGGGTTTTCTCTACCAGGTTATAAAGCTAAAGTGTATGATGGTGGGCCCGTGGTGCAAGGACTGAAAGATGAACAAACGGAACACAATAGAAAGCTTAAATGCCAAACCCACGTAGATACAGAAGCTTTAAGAGGGGCAGGCGTGGCCGTGTGGACGCTGGGGAGCTGCTGAAGTCTTCACGGACCATCTGGAGACACTTGTGACCACATCAAACCCAAAAGGAAAGTAAATCTTCCTACACAGAAACCAGTTTCAGCTGGATCATGACCTATTTGTCAAAGGCAAAAAATAAAAGGTTTTACAAACCAGAGAAAAAGATTTTCATAAAGTTGAAGTAGGAAAGATCCCCCCTTTAAATTAGTCTAAAAGAACCCCCGGCCCCAAATAAAATTGGTCAATGTGACCACATTACATTTAAGAATTTCTGTTCCTCAAAAGGATCCTTCCAGGTTACAGATGAAATGGTATGAGCCTTTCAATTGCTTCAAAGTCATCGAGTGTGGCAAGGGGAGGGGGCAACAGGTGTATTTGCTTAGTGGGGCCATGAGTAGTACTTGTTGTAGCTGTGCAATGTTCATGGAAGTAAAAACTAGAAACAGCCCAGACAGCATGGCTCAGTGGTTGAGCATCGACCTATGAACCAGGAGGTCCGAGTAAGATTCCCGGTCAGGGGACAGGCCCAGATTTCGGGCTCGATCCCCAGTAGGGGGGCAGGCAGGAGGCAGCCGATCAGTGATTCTTTCTCAGCATTGATGTTTCTATTTCTCTCTCCCTCCCCTTTCCTCTCTGAAATCAATAAAAATACATATATATTTAAAAGAGTGCTTTTTTTGCAGCCAGACATTGTCCCCAGGAGCCAGGGCTTGGCTCTCAGCTGTGAGACATTGGGCAAGTGACTTGCTCTCAGAGTCTGGATTTCTCCATCTAGAAAAGTGGTCCTCAGCCCCTCAGAGCTTGGCGAGGAGTGAAGGAGCTCCCCTGTGGGAAGCAGAGCAGCGCCCAGCCCACAGCAAGCACCTGAGAAATGCTGGCAATTCTTCATCAAAGTTTAGATTTCCACATGGTGTGGACCCCTATCCTCAGGTTTCACCCGAATGCCTTTCATTTCCTCCTGACTATTCAAAGTTTCTTATGTCCCATGTTCCCTTAGAGCTTCTTGTTTCTGAAACCCTGGCCTCTGGGCTGAGTCCGAGCCTCTCAGGTGACCGGTTGCTGTTCTCTCCGAAGCAGGTGCTCCTGGTCCTGATGGGGAGTGTGTGGCCAGGACTCTCCACCTTTCTCTTCAGGCTGCGAGATCAGCTTCCCAGAAAGGTCTTGCCTAGACCTACATTTCTCTCCGCTGGGACCCACACGCCCTCAGCAGCCTCCTGAATAGAAACTATGGATGTTTCTGACACACGTGCTCCCGGGGGCCCCCAGAGCCCCGATACCTCTGCCCCATGTCCCTCCAGAAATGACCTTTTCCTGGCTCCTGGATGTGCCAGGCCGAAAATAGCATTTCTATCTGCTCAGGTCCCCTCTCCGTGCTGCCATCCCTCAGGAAGACTCAGCTGAGCTGCCTAACCTTTCGTTAAACTGCGTTAGTAGGTGGGTTCCTTCTCCGGCCCTGTTGGATCCGCGTGCATTCTCTCCTTTTCCTTTGCCCCTGCTTTCTGGCCCAGATACTCATTTCACTAATATCCCCGCCCCCCCGCCCCCGCCCAACCAACCTCTCCCGAGGTTCCCGTTATAAAGGGTATGAATTCATTGCGGCCTGGGCCTGTAAAACGCAGGCCTCCAGAGTTGGATCATCTAATACAGAAAGTATTCACCCGACCTGGTTTCACTCTATTATTTTCCTGATTGGTTCCCCTTTAAGGTATCTCAGGTCTGCTGTGCCTACCAGTACACCCCAAATCCCATAAATTCATCAATTACAGTCCCTCAGGCACCAATAACTCCTTGCCCATTTCAATCACTGGGGCCTTGAAATATACCCAGTGATTCCTTATCAAACTAAAAGATTTACCCTGACTCGCTGTTCACCAGGAGATGCTGAGAGGATATGCAATGCAGGCCCCTTTCCTCCAGCAAACATCAACTCCCAGGGTTTTTTAGTTAAATTACTTGGAAAAATTGTCTTCCTTTCAGTTAAACACAGCAAGTGTTCCTGGGATTGATTGCAATATGATCTTTTGTATTAAAATGTCAGTATAGCAATTCAAATAATTGTTTGGTTAGTTGCCAGCCACTCCAGGTAATAAAAAATCTATTAAACATATACAAAAGTGGACTTTATATAAGAACAAAATATTTATGGTACATTCATATCACTTGTTATAAATTATGGGGGCCATTTTAGTGCAATTTATCCACTTAACACTGAACTTTCAGATTAAAATATTCGGGAGGGCAGCAAACATACACCTTGACATTCTTTTTGTTTTTCAGGAAAAAAATGCATTTATAAGAAAATAGAGAGATGTGAACATGAACATTGATGCTGATGAATTTCACGGTGAGTTACCACAATCAGATTTGTTCTTTGAAGCAGTCCTGAAACCCAGTGAAAAGAAAATATGTTGTAAAGTCTTTACATTCTTTCTATTTTTAAGTAAGGATGTTTACTATGAAAAAATAGTCTAGTTAAAGATTAAAAAATAACAAAATCATTAAAATACATATGACACTTCTCAAATCTTATGATTAAGATTTCAAAGTCACATCAGTGTAATGTTTGGGCAAACCATATGCATTCTCAATTGTTAACTATATTTCCTATCATGTCTTGCTCCTGTCAACAGAAAGCAACAAAAACTAACCTGATCAGGATCAAGTACCAAATCAAATTTATCTTTATAGTTCCAAAAAACCCTATACTGAAGTCTCCCAAATACTCATTGCTTTTTTGAAATTAAATTTATTGGGGTGACATTGGTTAATAAGATCGTATAGGTTCCAAGTGTACATTTCTATGATACAAGACCTATACATTGCACTGTGTGCCCACTACCCAAAGTTAAACCATCATCTAACCTCCTTCACCCCCACCTCCCACGCTGTTCCCTCTGGTTATCATTACACTGTTGACTGTGTCCATGAGTTTCAGTTTTATATTCCACATATGAGTGATATCATATGGTTCTTAACTTTTTCTGACTGACTTATTTCACTTAGCATAATCTTCTCAAGGTCCATCCACGTTGACCCAAATGGCAGTATTTCATCTTTTCTTATGGCTGAGTAGTGGTCCATTGTGTATATGTACCACATCTTCTTTATCCAGTCCTCTTTGGTTGTCTTTATATCTTGGACACTGTGAATAATGCTTCAATGAACATTGGGGCACATATATCTTTGAGAATAAATGTTTTAGAGGTTTTTTTTTGGGATATAAACCCAGGAGAGGGATTGCTAGGGTAACTATTCTTTTTGTTGTTAATACTCAGCTAAGAATATTTTTCTAATTGATTTTTAAAGAGACTAGAAGGGAGGGAAGGAGTCAGAGAGAGAGATAAATACAGATGTGAGAGAGACATATTGATTGTTTGCCTCCCGAACACACCCAATCGGGGCTGGGGATGAAGCCTGCAACTGACGTATGTGCCCTTGATCAGAATCGAACCTGGGACCCTTCAGTCTATGGGCCAACGCTCTATCCACTGTACAAAACTAGCCAGGGTTGGTAACTCTATTTTTAATTTTCTGAGTAACTGCCAGACTGTTTTCCACTCTGGCTGTACCCGTCTACATTCCCTCCAGCAGTGAATGAGGGTTTCCTTTTCTCCACAACCTCTTGTTCATAATAGCCATTATAACAGGTGTTAGGTAGTATCTCATTGTAGTTTTTAAAAAATATATTTGTATTCATTTCAGAGAGAAACAGGGAGAGAGAGAGAGAGAGAGAGAGAGAGAGAGAGAAATATCAATGATGAGAGAGAGTCATTGATTGGCTGCCTCCTACACAACCACTACTGGGAATCGAGCCTGAAACCTGGGCATGTGCCCTGACCAGGAATTTGACTATGACCTCCTGGTTCATAGGTCAATGCCCCACCACTAAGCCACACCAGCAAGCCAGCCATGTTATTTTGATAAGCATTGTTTTATCAAACAGACTAAATTGATGAGACCACATGTTAAGTTCTTTGAAATTCAGCATTCCTTTTTTGTTTGTTTGTTTTTTTAAAACCTGGCTGTTGATTTTGTTAATCTAGAGAGGGAGCAAGGAGAAGAAAAAAATTTAGACTAATAATATACTGCAAAATTAAAAAGAATCTCAATACATATTATCACTTTCTGAGCTTAATTTATACAAAATAAATACATAATTCATGACTGAGTTTTATATGAAAGTAAAATATTTTTGATTGAGAAAATGAAACAATTTTCATGACATACTTTAGTTATTAAAATGATACCTAAAATTCTGAAATACTTATTAGCAAATACAAGGTAATTTAACTACATTTTAAAATTTATTTAGTTTTCCTTCCCAAATAGGAGAGAAAATAATCACTTGTATAGAATCCTTAGAATAATAGCTTTACTCTTTTCTTTATTCAACAAACATTGAGTGCCTACCAGGTACCAGTCAACAATACAAGAACAGAAGACATCAATGAAAAGAACATCCAAATCCTTCACTTTTGAGTTTATTTTCTAGTGTAGGGAGATAGCCCCCACCTCCCCTCCCCAATCAGTAAATTGTGTAGCTTGTTAAGAGGTATTAAGTACAATGTAAAAAATACCAGGAAAGGAAGATTATGAGTCCTGAGTATTAGTAATGGGGTGTTTGCAATTTAAAATAGGAAGGTCAGGAAGAGAAGGTGACATTTGAGAAAACACTCAATAGAAATGACAGGGAAGACATGGGGGTCCAAATTCTTTTATAGTGACTTGATGGTAAGTGACTTACTAAAAAATAAAATACCACATGTAACGTGTCTGCAACAGAGAGTGCACTAGGAATCCCACGCGTGGGTGTCACTCGGACGCTAAGGGGCTGGAAGATTTCTCAAAGTCCCTTTTCTGGTACTCACTTCCATCCTCTGAAAAATAATGGGTTGAGCGTATTGGTCCTCAACCAATGGTGGTGTCACTCCTTTGTTGGAAGGGCTGTGGAAATGTTAGAGGGTGTCTCTGGTTGTCACGATGATTGGGGGATACATCTGGCACTCAGTGGGTGAGATCCAGGGAAAATGAATCCATTGTAATGAACAAGAAAGCCCAGCACTGAGGCTTGTCCTGCTTCATGGGTCAGTGGGGCCTCTGCTGAGAAGGCAGGCTAAGTGATCAGGAAGGTCCTATCTGGAGCTGTTGGCGAATGTAACAGTGAGAAAAATGTACTTCCCATCCCCACATTCCACAACCTCCATTATAGACCATTGGGGCCTCTTTCACCTCCCTCAGTCTCTCTTCCACTTTCCTGTTTGATGCATTTGGTACCTCTTTTTGTACCAAATCACCACAAGCTTAAGAGGCTAAAACAACACTATGTATTTGCTCATGGTGCTGTAAGTCAGAGGTCTGGTGTGGTGTTGGCCTTTGCTCAGGGCATCACAGACTGAAACCAAGGTGTTGAGCAGTCTGTCTCATATGGAGGGTCTGGGGAAATACCTGCTTCCAGGTTATTTTTATTTTTTTTTTGTTGTTGCTGTTGGCAGAATTCAGGTCCTTGTGACTTTAGGACTGAGGTTTCATATTTCCTTACAGGCTGCCCACCAGGGGGCAGCCTCAGCTCTTCCCACGGGGTCCCCTCCATCTTCAAGGCAGCAGCATCATCCTCATGATGCTTAAAATCTCTGACTTCTTTGTCTCTAGTTTATTATATATTTTAAAATTTATTTTAAAATTATACAAATAATATAAGGACATGTTATTATTATGAAACATTAAGTAGAGATTAAGCTAAAGGCTTCCTTGACATCTTCTATTATTCTCCCAAGAACAAGCATCATTAAAATTACAGTCTTATAGACCACATGTATACATAACTTATTAATATCTTTGCATTATTAATATTATTGTATGTAAAAGGCAAGTCACACAGGTAGTCTTGGAAAGGTTTCCATGTCATTTGTATACTTTACTCTTTTGAACTTTTGCATTGTATTTCATTGTATGGATATGCTATTACTTCTTTTATTAATTGGTTTTAGAGAGGGAGAGAGAGAAACATTGATAAGATGTTTGGCTACTTCCCACATGCTCCCTACTGGGGATTGAGTCTGCAACCCAGGCATATGCCCTGGCCGGGAATCAACCTGGCCACCTTTTGGTGCATGGGACGATGCTCAATCAACTGAGCCACACCAGCCAGAGCTATGCTTACTTTTAAGTACCTCCTCAATGGTGATCATTTCTACTGTTCCCATTGCTTGCTAGTACAAAATAATGAAGACACAGACATTTTTGTACAAATCTCTATGGGTATAGTCATGAACAAATATGTCAGATCCTAGACTTTAGTTTGGTGGATATGCTGATTCTTATTTTGATTGAATCGACCCAATTGCCCTTCACAAGAGCATCTCTATCCCCATAAACAGTTTTGTGGCAGGTTTGTAGAAGCCCAACAGAAAGCTCTCCCCTTCCTATGTGGATTCTGGACTGATTGAATATTGAGAAAAAAGTTGTGTGTGGTAGAAATCAAAGGTGGACACCACCGTCTTCATCCCTATCAGTACTCACGTGCCACTCTGCATGTCCAAAGGTAGAGCCTAACCCTCTTTCTCTTGAATCTGGGTTGAGACTACTGAGAAGCCTTGAGCAAACTAATGTAATAGAAGTGATGTTTGGGAACTTTAAATCTAGGCTATAAAAAGCCTTCCTGCTTTTATTGGGTCTCATGGAATCCTTTCTCTTGGGAAGTAGCCACTGGGGACAGAGCTGAAATGCTGGGAAAACCCTATTCTGTGGGCTGAAAAATTATATACCTTCATTACATATATTATTATATGTTATATCTTATAATGATATGTACATATGTAATTTATGTAATATATATCTTTATGATATGATCATTATTTATTTAGATTATTGCTAGTATTTATATATGTTTATTTGCATATTATTGAAGAGTTGCATATATATTTTTGTGTTAAATCCTCACATTTTCCTTTTGTATGAACTAATCTATTATATAAATCCTTTACCCACTTTTCCTTAGGGTTATTTGAATATTTTTTAAGTTCTTCCTATAGTCTGTAAGCTAATGTGTTGTCTATTTACACAACTTGAAAACATTTTTCTTAACTGATCAGCACTTCCATGTATGGATTTTGTGTTTTAATGAGGAAGGCTTTTTCTATTCCAAGGTTATAAAGGTTTTATTTTTGTTACATTTTCATAATATTTTTATGCTTAGTTTTTACTTCATCTGTAATTAATTTTTTATGATATGGTAGGAACAATTTTATTACTGAGATATCCTACGTATTTATATAATTTTCACAAAACCATTCACTGGCTATTCTATAATATTCCCACAAACTTGAACACACACACTTTATTAAGTGATAAACTGGACTTCTGTTGGAGGAGGCCATGGGGGGGCATGACTGCCAGTTGGCCCATGAGCGGGACCTGGATGTGAGGCTCTTCACCGCCACACACCCCTACCGTGCTCTCTGGACTGTACATTATGCCCGCAATTCCCAAAGTGGGAACTGTTCTCAAGGACACAGGCTTGAGGGAGCAACATGTTGTTGTTGAGATGATCTGGACTGAAGAAGTGATGGCACCCAGTTAAGACCTCTATATAAAATGTAAGGTTCTGGTAGGCAGTGTAGAGGTCTACTCGTATCAAGGCCACCCAAGCCTCATGTGTAAGTTCCCTAGTTTGTTAAACCTGATACCTACCAATCTGAAGGGTCTGCCTCTTTCTTCCATATCTCCTCACCCTCCACGTAAGGGGGCCAGTTTTAGATTTCATCTGAGGAGCTCCGGAGGTTATGAACCAACAACTACTTCCTTTCTGTTCCATTGCTTCTTTTTTTTTTTTTTTTTTGCCTAATCTTGAACAAATAACACATTAATTGTTAATTCATGAATTAATAACACACTATTAGAATACAATAGTCCATGCACTTTTGTCCAAGATCCTGGTTTAGATGTTCTGTAGACAATCCCATATTCTGGGGTTGTCTGGCTGCTTCCTGATGGTGCCATTTAACATGTGTTTTATCCTCCCCATATTTTCAATACATAGAAGTGAGTGCTATGGGCTTAGTTAGAGTCAAGTTCAACATTTTGGGCAAGAGCACTGCTTAGCACACTTTAGGTTGTATCACCCTGGGAGGTGCACAATGCTTTCCAGTCCCACTATGCCTGATGTTAAATTGATCAATGGGTTTAGGTAGAACAGCTCAGTCTTATCATAATAATGTCTTCATGTTAATAAATTGAGGTGAATTTTCAGTCATTGCTTGAGCCAGTGTTTTCAGCTGTGGTTGTAAAATAGGGATTTCCTAATTCCATGATTTTTTTCCATATCTATTAGCTGCAGTCTTTAAATTAGAAATGTTTCCTATCACCAAGGGCTATTTAATTTCTGCAACATAAAATTTGTACAGGAAATACAAGATAGAGAGTTAATTATTTTCCTTTAATTGACAATGTTCAGGAAAAGCAGTAGGTGGTCCAATTGTCCAGTTACTCCTAATAACATCTATATTCTCTCTCTCTCTCCCCTCTCTTTTATTATGAATCTATTGGGTTTTTTTATATATATATAAAACTAGAGGCCTGGTGCATGAAAATTCATGCACTGGAGGTGGGGAGTCCCTCAGCCTGGCCTGCCCCCCTTTCACAGTCTGGGAGCCCTCAGGGATGGGAGGCAACCCAGTGATCAGGGGAAGGCAATGCCCCATCACACCTCTGCTGCTGCCACTGCCGGCAGCGCAAGCCTCAGCCGGCCCTGGTTACCTGAGCCTCGGGCGGCCCTGGGTGGCTGGGAAGCTGACATCTGAGGCTTGCCTGCACCTTGGGCTGGCCATGGGTGGCTGGGCAGCCACCATCCGAGGTTTTCCTGTGCCGCGGGCCGGCCCTGGGTGGCTGGGTGGCGGGGGTGCTGAGGAGACTGGGGGACTCTGGAGGCAGGCATGAGGAGTGGCCAGGCCTGCCTGGGGGTGAGCTTGGCCTTGACACATGCCTGCTGCCCCAAAGGGGCTGAGGGGACTGGGCTCCGCCATCTTGTGGCAGTGGGTGCCACCATCTTTGAGGGCGCGGCACTCAATTATCATATTCCATCCTTATTGGCTGTGGGCATCATCATCTTTGAGGGCAGGGCAGGCAGTCAATTAGCATATTTCCTTCTTATTGGCTGTGGGCGCCCCCATCTTTGAGGGTGTGGCAGTCAATTAGCATATTCCCTCCTTATTGGCTGTGGGTGCCACCATCTTTGTGACGGTATGAGGGTCAGTTAGCATATTTCCTCTTTATTGGCTGTGGATGCTGCTATCTTTGAGGGTGTGGCAGTCAATTAGCATATTCCCTCTTTGTTGGCTGTGGGTGCTGCCATCTTTGTGATGGTGCAAGGGTCAATTAGCATATTCCCTCTTTATTAGATAGGATAAGTTTCAATTAACTGCATTTATTTTTCCTTTAATGCCCACGTTGCACTATCTTCATCCTTGCTCCACTGCCTTTTCACAAGCTCTGTCTTTGTATTGAATGACTCTCTTGCTTTCTGACACAATGGAGTGTTTCAATCTTAATTTCTTTTGTCCTAGATGTGGGAAAGAGAGCTTTAACTTCATTATTACCCTTTTGCATGCTTAAAACTATTGTCATTTAAAGAAAGATTAAATCTACTTGATTGGAGTATAATTTACATAATTAACACCCGCTTAAATGGATTTTGATAAATGTATCTACCCATGAAAGGACCACCACAATCAATTTTAGAACATTTCTTTCATTTCAAACATTCATTGCCTATTTCCAATCAATGCCCACTAGTACTCCCAGCCCAAGTAACCAGAGATCTGCTTTTTATGACTGTAGATATATTTTATTTTTGCCTGTTATTGCACTTTGTCAGAATGAAATCATATAGAATGTACTCTTTTGTGTCCAGCATCTTTCTCTCAGAATAAAGTTTCTGTGATTCACTCCTTGTTGTTTCCTGTGGCAAGGATTTATTCTTTTTCATGACCAAGTAGTATTCCATTTCATGGATATATTAGTATTTTCTCATTCATTTATTTATTGATGGACATTTGGGGCTATTATAAATGAAGCTTCCATGAGTATTCAAACAAAAGTTTTTATGTAGAGGGATATTTCCCTTTTCCTTGGGTAAATCCCAGGGTGTAGAATTAATGGGAAATATGGGAAGTATAGATTTAACTGTATGAGAACCTAGAAAGCTATTCTCCAAGCTAGTTGTACCATTTAACCTTTGCACCAACCAAGTATGAGCATTTCAGTTGCTCTACGTCCTTGACATCCATTGTTTAATTTATTTTTCTCTTATGACTAATGATGTTGAGTATATCCTTTTGCTTATTGGCTATTTGCATATTTTCTATTGTGAAGTGCATGCTTTAGTTTTTTTACTCTTGTTGAATTGTATAAATTCTTTATATTTTTTAGATACAAGCCCCTTGTCAAATGTATGTATTGCAAATATATTCTTTCCATCTGGGGCCACCTCTGAATCTTATTAAAAGGAAGGTTTCATGAGCAGAAGTTTTTATTTTTATCTTTTTATTTTTTTAAAATATATTCTATTGATTTTTTACAGAGAGGAAGGGAGATGGATAGAGAGTTAGAAACATCAATGAGCCAGAAACATCGATCAGCTGACTCCTGCACGCCCCCCACTGTGGATTTGCCCACAGCCAAGGTACATGCCCTTGACCGGAATTGAACCTGGGACCCCTGAGTCCGCAGGCCGATGCTCTATCCACTGAGCCAAACCAGTTTGGGCAGAAGTTTTTATTTTTGATGTAGACACTTCAGTTTGTTATTCATTCTGAGTTCATTTTTGCATACAATATATCACAGGTAATATGAAAAAAGGTAACTGTTATGCCTAGATTTCAAGATTCCCAAGAGCCCACCAGGGACCCAGCCAGTCCGATGCAAAAGCAAAGAGTCCTTTATTTCAAGCTAGCTCAAGCTCCCCGTCCACCGCACTCACCGACACAATGTCAAGCCAAGTGGCAGAGAGAGCGAAGCCTGATGGGACGAGGGGTTTTATAGGGGGGTGGAGTAAGGGCAGGAGAGGGGACTGTGGGCCCTGCCGATTGGCCAGGCGCGAGTTGGTGTCTCATTACACAGGATGTAGTCATATTGATGGCGGGCACTTCCCTTGATTATCATTGGTTAGTCCAGAGAAATCCTGGGTGTGGCCAGCAGAGGCTTGGGTTTCCGGGCGGAAGCCTCGCCGAGCACATGGCTCTGCCCAAAAATGGAGGACCCAGGGCAAGATGGAGGGTGCAGTCCTCGCCCCTCCACTGAGAACACGGGGAAGGGCGGGGCCTTGCATCCGCAGGTCTCTGCCCCCGTGGGAAAGGAGGCCGTCCTAGGATGGGCTGGCGGCCCGGGTGGCTGCAGCCTGGGCGGTCCCCACCGGCCGCAGGGCCAAGCGGGGCCTCCCAGCTCAAGTGCGGGTGGGAGCCGAGCGCACCCACCCCCCGGTGAACCATCCTGCTCCCTCCCTCCCAACAGGGATCCACACTGGAGCTGCGGGAAGAGGCCTGGTCTCCGGGGCGCTGGACTCCGAGGACCAGCAGATGGCCAGCCACGAGAACCCAGGCGAGGCGGCCGGTGGTCAGCTGACCTGCGCCCTCGCCCTGACCCCCCTCTTGGGCTCCCCGGCCCGCACCACAACCCGGGCTCCGACAGCCCACCTCCCCGCCCCTCCACAGGCGTCCCTTCCTGAAGGCCGCAGACCGCTCCCCAGCACCCAGGAGCCCAGGGCACTGCTCCCCTGCCGGAGGGGCCCGGGCCGCCCCTGCTCCCCCAGAGCCCTGGGCCCGCCCCCTCTCCGTGGCCCTCGGTTTCCCCAGGCAGGAAACCAGACCCGGGGCTGCCAACCCAGCGCTGGTGCTGGGAGACGGGCTGGTCGGGCTGGGGGGAGCCCGCCGCGGGGGGAACGCCGGGACCAACCACGGGGAGCCGGGCATCAGGGTCTCTAGGTTGAGATCCCGCCCCTTCAGTAACTTTTTATTGCTGATATAACAAATCACTACAAGCATAGTGACTTCAAACAACACAAATTTGTTGTCCTAGAATTCTAGAGATAAGAAATTCAAAATGGGTTTTAATTGGCTAAAATCGAGGTGTTAGCCATACTGCATTCCTTCTGAGGGCTCTCGAGGGGAATCTATTTACTTGCTATTTGCAGCTTTTAGAGGCTGCCAGCGTTCGTTATCTTGTAGCCCCACCCAATCACTCCAGTTTCCACTCTCATGGTCACATCTCCTTCTCCAGGTCTGTGTCTCCTGCCTCCTTCTTATATGAATACCTCTGCTTATATCTGGGCCCACCTGGATAACCCAGGCTTATCTTCACCCCTCTGACCCTAATCTAATCATATACTAGTATATGAGTTCCTTTTAGCCATGTAAGGTAATATAGGCACAGGTTCTGAAGAATAAAACATGGACATTTTGAGGCAAGGAAAGCATTCTTTTGTCAATCACACTTGTGTTCCAGGTGAAAAGTAAACTAAACTCTTGAAAACTACTTTTGAGAAAGTGAGCTGCCTGGCATTTCCTAGACGACATTGATCTTCAAGTATTAGAAGTTTGCAGGTACAGAAACATACTGGGTCCAAAAGGCTTTGGTGCATTAACACATTTAATTCTACCCAGCAGAAATAGTTTTTATTTTGGAGATGAAAAGAATTCCCGTAAGCTTATTTAACAACTGGAGATTTGAGCTTGCCAGCTGGTGTGAACACTCAACCGCTTTTTCTCACACATACTGATTTTTTGGTATTATTTTATTTTGTTCTTAAAGAGTTTAAATACTTTTGATTAAAAGACAAAGAGCTCTACCCTGAGAATAACTTCAGAACTCCTTTTTGAAGCAGCTAAAGCATTTTCATTACCCATCTGTCACCAGCAGTCAATGGACATTTGGAGAAATGAAGAATTAGGTTGTTGGGCTAAATGCACACAAAAACAGTGATCTCAAGTTGTAACAAATGCTCTGCCATAGCCTATTCCCTTGAAGATGCAGTATGAAGACCACAGAGTCTATAAAACCTATGTGCACCCTTTGTTCTCCACTGCCATCCTGTCGTCTTGTTTTAGGTTCTTTGAATGATCATTTCTTCCTTCATGCTTATATAAGGTTTTTGCCACCAATTCCCAGTCAGCTACCTGCCTACCTCCACCCAGGTAACTCCTGCTCATAAAATCTTGCATTAAATGTCATTCTCAGAAAGTCTTTCTTTACCCACTACCCAGACTAGATTGTTCCCCATTATAATCTCTCACAGGACTCTACATTTTCTTTTCACAGCATTTATGACAGTTTCAGTTCAGTATTTAGCTAAATATTTAATTAGTTGATATCTACCCTTGTTAATAGACTGCATAAACTCTATGGGGGAACGTATTATTTTCATTGCTCGCTGTTAAATGTCAAATACCTAAAAAGATGACTCTTGCTTAGTAAGCATTAATTTTGTTTGTTTCTTAAATAAATGAAGCAGGCAGAAGGCTGATCTCAGAAGGCCTGTAGGGTATTTAACAAATTGAGGAATGATCTGAAGAACATTACAGTTGAAAGAGGCAGGCACTGAAGCTGAATGTGGGTATCAAGCCTGGGTGACTCAATGAATGGTCATGTCATTAACATAAATTGGGATGCCAGGGAAAGTAATCATTGTTTAACCAACTTGTACAATGGTTACTTTACTGGAAAATCAGGAGTTGAATCCCCACCTCATTCCAAACAAATCTATAAGACATAAAAGAAGAGATACACAAGAGTAGTAATTGGACCTTCAAGTCAAATGTGGAATTCTGATAAAATACTATTGGTCCCAGCATATCTTCATCCTTGGGGATGCACAAAGGCACCTTAGGAAAGCTAAACCTGTTGGTGTCCCATTATCAGACACACTACACCATCAGCTTTATCTGGCCAGGCCTCTCTCAGGTTGATGCAGGACATCTGTGAGGTATCCTTTCCAGCCCTCTGAGAAGTCTGTCTGGAAAGCCCTCACTGCCACCCAAGTCTTGGTATCACATATACTTGGTGTTCTGGCATGCTTCAGGCAGAAGCCGACCAGAGAAATAAGGACATAGATGTTCACCTCTTGTTTCCCCCTCCCCCCTTTATTTTTGTCTTCCCATAGTACTGTATTAATTTCCTGGAGCTCCCCTAAAAGTACCATTATGTGGGCTACTTAAAACAACAGAAATTTACTATCTTCTAGTTCTGGAAGCCAAAAGTCCAAACTTAAGGCGTCAGCAGGGCCATGCGCTCTCTGAAACCCACGGGGGAAATCCGTCCTTGCTTTTCCTAGCTTCTGGTGCTGGCCAACAGCCTTTGGGTCCTTGGCTTGTAGATGCTTAACTCCAGTCTCTGTCTCCTTGTCACATGGTGGTCTCCCCCATCCGTGTGTTTCTGTGTCTTCACTTGGTTTAAGGATCCAGATACATTGGGTCAGGACCCATCCTAAGGACCTTACCTTGACTTGATTTACTCTGCAGAGACAATTTCAAATTAAAGTCACATTCATGTATCATTATTGGTGGTAAGAACTTCAGCATGTATTTTTGAGGACACGATTTAACCATTAACAGCACTCATATCTCCCTGGCTGGTTTGGCTCAGTGGATAGAGCGTCGGCCTGCAGACTTGAGGGTCCCAGGTTCGATTCCGGTCAAGGGCATGTACCTTGGCTGCAGGCACATCCCCAGTGGGGTGTGCAAAAGGCAGCTGATCGATGCTTCTCTCTCATCGATGTTTCTGACTCTATCCGTCTCCCTTCCTCTCTCTATGAAATCAATAAAATGTATTTAAAAAATAAAACAGCACTCATATCACATCCTTTTTATCAAGAAACTAGAGACCCAGTGCACAAAATTCGTGCAGGGGGGCGGGTCCCCTCAGCCCAGCCTATACCCTCTCCAATCTGGGACTGCTGGCTTCTAACTGCTCACCTGCCTGCCTGCCTGATTACCCCTAACTGCAACCATTTCCCCCCCCTCCCCCCCGGGCCAGCCTGATCGCCCCTAACAACCTCTGCCTGCTGGCCTGATCACCCCCAACGGTACCTCCTGCTGGCCTGGTTGCACCCAACTGCCCCCCTCTGCTGGCCTGGTTGCCCCTTACTGCCCCCCCTTAGCCTGGTCACCCCTAACTGCCCCCCTGCTGGTCTGGTAACCCCCAACTATCCCCTTGCTGGCCTGATTGCCCCCAACTGCTTCCCTGCCAGCCTGGTCACCCCCAACTGCACCCCCCCTCACTGGCCTGGTCACCCCACACAGCCTCCTGCTCAGTCATTTGGTCATCCCTCACTAACCCCCCCTGCCAGCCTGGTCGCCCTAATGCAGCCTGCTGTTCAGTTGTTACTGTTACTGTGATGGCATCCAGACAATTTGCATATTCCTCTATTATTATAAGTATAGATGGCTGATTTCCTGCCCTTGCTGCTGTAGGTTCTCTCTTGCAAGTTGCAGGAGAACACTATGACAATGGGTTCTTTAGGCATGGTTGTTCATAGGCCAAAGGAGGGTAAACAAATACTTAAAAACTTATTCTTAAGACCATCACTGGGCTTGTGAGCCTTTACTAGTATCAGTGTCCGATCCTATTTCTGCATACCAAAAGCCATATATTACCCTGCTCCTTTTCTTTGCATTCTGTCTCTGACTGGGACATGTTCTCATTTCTTCCCCAGGCAAATGCCAGCTGGCAAGGACAAAGGTAATGTATACAGAAAGGTGAAAGAATACAAATTCCATTAATAATGCAATAGTTAATATCTAGGTAAACATCACTATTAATGAATCATTCCAGATTCACACTCTTATCACCTGGTTTGATTTTCAAGTAACTCAGTGTTAGTTTGGGATTTGGGTGCTTGTATGAATGACAGGTGCATTCAGTGCAGCTTCCTTTGGGCCCCAAATCCTAAAATATTTTCATTGAGAAGCCAGAGATTGGTATCTTCCACAGGAATAAAGGCAACTGAATTTACCTATCTGAGATAGTTTCTCCTCATCCTCCAAGGTCCTCTCTTCTCTTCCTGGGGTGCTCACTGCTGTGTCCACTGCAGAAGGGCTCTGTGTCCTTGGAGGCCATGTCCTTATAGCACCATGGCATCTGCTCCATTCAGGAACACAAAAAAGGCCTCTCACCAGCTGCTCACATTGTGTTGACCCAACAACTCATTGAATGGTGAGGATATTTCACTTTTCATTTAGCTGTGCTTATTGCTGTAGAAATAGTCTATACTTCGTGGGAGAAAGAAAAAATGGAAATAATAAAACAGAAGAAAAATTAAATACCAGGCAACCTTTGACCAAGGGGCAATTAAGCATTTTCAATCTTAATGAATTTGGTGAACTTTGAATACCATTTGCAAATGACACAGATTATGAAGAAATACTTGTTCAGTTTCATGTACTTTGTTTTTGAAGCAGAAACACTCACAAGGAAAACAGTTCCCATATGTTCACACTTTTAAAATTGCGGAATAATTAGTGCACTTTAACGAGTCAGGAGATCTGTCTTCCATGTGAGCATCATATGGCACACACAGTAAACAGCTTTTAAGTGCCTTTGGGAAGGCCTAATATGGGACTGGAGTTCAGGTGAGTGGGAGGCTTTGACAATGGCATATTATTTATTCTTTCTTAATTAGGTGACTGCATTTCACATGTGCCTTGGTATGTTTTTAGATCATGAGAAAGTAAACAGTACATTACCAAGCCCCTCCGAAACACCCCAAAATAACACGGTGCACGTGTCAGAAGGAAATAAATATTTACAGAATTAACTGACGGTCTTGTTCACCAATATATGCCAAGCTCGTGTTTGCATTTATTATTTTAACTTTCATTTTTTCAATGATGCCTAAAAGGTCTGCTTCTTCTTATGAGCCACATTTGTTTTAAATCAACTTCTAAATAGTCTTTCTATCATGATTCTTATCATTGACTGTTTGGGAGTTTATTTCACAGTTTAGAAGGCTGTCAGAGGTGGAAATTGCCAAATAAATTTTTTTAATAAAAAAGTAAAATGAAATACCCCCTTTTTATTTGCCAGGCTCATTTGTCTTTGTCTATAGGTCTCATTTAATACCCCATTCTTGAGACTAGGCAGAACAAGGATCTTTCCCTTCATTATGCCTGAGGACGTGGAAGCAGAGTTTAATTCATTCATTCTTTCATTCTTTTCTTTTTTAACTGTAACTTCTCTCTGTCCCCATTGAGCTTATTAAGGTAAAACAAGTGCGTATCTAGCATTAGGTAACATTAAAAGTGAAAGAAAAAACAAAAACAAGAACAAAAAGGAAGCCTCTCTAATTTGGGAGATCAAGAAGGAAGGCTTATCTGAGAAGGCGACATTGGAAATGAGCCTAGGAAGGGAAAGAGGCAAGTAGACAAATAGGTAGGGGAAGATGGGCTAGAGGAGAGGGAAGAATGTCAAAGGCAGGGGGAAGCAGTTCAAGACCTGGAAGGAGATGTTATGAGCAAATTACAGAGTGAGAGGCAGTTGAGGTATACTGTATTGGAGAAATAAGTAGTGAAGTGAAAAAGTTAAGACCTTGGAATGGGCTAAGGAGATTAATGGATACCCTTTCCATGGAACGATGGATCCTCTGAGGAACATTTGATTTTATCAGGTTGTGAGCTTTTGTCTTTGCTTAAGCTGTTGCGCAACTCTGTGAAAATAGAAGTTACCTTGCAGAAAACTGATAACAATGCAAATAATTTTGCCTAGATAGTAGTAAATTATTAGTGTCCAGTGGAATGCAGTTGATTACTGCTCCATGGTTAGACTAGTTTTTGTGAAGTCATGCCAACATTGTTTTACTCCATGTAACTTTGTGATTCTCTGACTTTTCATCTAAACAGGTTGTAACATCTTTTCCAGTTCTTTCATTAACTAGTGAATTTAATAAAGCCTTTGACACAGGTTCATTTTACACCTGTGTAGCCATGAATTTAGTTTAGTCTTTGTGTGCAACATGGACGGGGTCCCATATTCGTATTTTCCTTCTTTTGTCTGCATGGAGTAGCTGGTGGTTCACTGCACATATACTTATACGGTTAATTTTTGGTTATCCACACTAATGTGTATGTTCTCCTTCCATGCTGCTCCATCTCACCCACAGACACACTCATGCAAGCACATACTGTTCTCTGCAGAGGCTTAGGGTTCCATAGAGAAGACTCTGGGGAAGCTGTGGGGTCTGAAACACCCACATGAGTGAGTGGGCTGCAGGCTTCTACCTAGACATAGGTGATGCAAGTAGCAATGCTATAGATGTTCATAGGCCAGAGACATTACTAAAGGTTGGTGTTGTCAGCCAAAGATTCTTGAGAACTGAAGCAATAAATTTTCAATAGAGAGGTCATGGCATCAAACATTAGAATAAAAAAAAACACCCACACATACTTGGGAGGGATAGTGGTGGTCAAACCATGTAGTACATAAAACTCCTTGAGTTGATCTGGTTGTAGGGAGGGCTGTGATAGAGGTGAAGAATGAGGCCTAGGGTTCCATTGCACCCCTTCTGCGGGACTTCATAGAGTCCTTAGGGCAGTTCTATTTACAGCTCACCTTTTCCAGCCAAAGCTCACACACAGGACCACATGGTTGAGCACAAGGGAAGCTAGAGATGGAGTCTGAGCTAAGAGCTAACATTTGTTGTTTTGGTGCTTAGGAAGAAGAGAAAAGATGCTGGAAATCAACTATATATAGTGTCTGCCATAGCCCTGCTCAAGTTACACTTTGTCATTCGCTTGGTAAAGGTGATTATGGAAGGATCCATCTATCTTTCTCTGATACTTCATTCGGCTTTCTCAGTATAACAGGACAACTGTTATTCTATGTGTCCAAAATCCCAGCTCTAAAAAAGTAAAAAATAAAAACAAAACAAATAAACGAACAAAATAACCTAAATTTAGTCTCTGAGTCTCAGCTCTGACACTACATCACACTCACTTTTTCTTTCTGAGTCTCTGAGCCTTGAGGCCTCTTTCCTTACCAATGAAATGATAAGGAAATCCAGTACAGATGTACTGGATATACAGTATCCCTTCCAGGTCTTTGGTTGTCATACTTGTCCTTATCTCGTAAGATCCGTCAGGATAAAGCTTATTACTCTTTTTTGGGCCTGGTGATATCTCACATGATGAGATGCTCAAGAACATAATTTCAATAAATCCTGGTTGATTAAAAGCCTAGATAAATGTGTGGATGAATGGGCAACCCAGATGTGTGCCATCCCACACTCTGTTTTAGTCCCACATTCATACAGATGCAGAATTGAGCTTCTCGTTGAGTTTCCTAACAAGCATCCATTCATGCAAAAAGTTCTGATCAGCAAGGCAAATTCTATGAAAGCATTTATGGGCGTGTCAAATCAGGGAATTTGCGTCACATGCTTGACAACCAACATCTTCAGAATCCATAAGATATTTCTAGGCTTCAGTCATTGCTTGGCTGTACCAGGATGGTGTGTCTCCCCCCTACTCCCACCCACTTTACCAGTCCTTCATGCAGTTCCAACTTTTCTGGCTCATCTCTCATCTTTTGGGCTCTCTTACACCCCTAACCCAATTCCAGGCCCCCGATACAAAATTGAACAAAATAAAACAGTAAATGAAAACTATAATTTTCTTTCAACTTAAAGTATTCAATAACTTATTTCTGTCACATATTATCTTTCCAGACAAAACGAAGGGCCAAGTTCATAAGGACACTTCTCTTAAAAGGCAGATAGGGTTATAACCATCTTGTTTCCATTCCAGACAGATAGATGAAGAGGTAAAGATGAGGTAGTAAAAATAAGAGCAGGGAACCTGGAGTTAGCAACCTTTAGATGCCATTTACTGATGGATCATGATCTTCCAGGCTTAATCATCTGAGATGTATTATTATCTTCATGTAGATCCAAGGTAGGATGTGATCAGAGCAGGTTTGCCCATGGTTTAAGGTGATAGATAGTACGTGGCATAAATGGAATTAAACCCAGGGTCATCTGATTCCAGAGCTTGTCCTTGCTTTCCTCAAAATTTCGCTCTGCTGCCTTCTGGGAGGGGTTTACTCCACTATCAGACCAGCCATCTCTCTGAATGCCTGACTTCTCCAGGCAAAGAAATGGCACCCCAGCAGCAGCTAATTAGGCCTGAGCAGCTCTAGGTACCCCAAATTACTCAAACTGTCTTGGCTTGAGAGGCACCAGTGATCCCCTACAGGACTGTGATCTGATAGCAGTTGAGAGCACAGGGAGGTACTTATCAGCTACTTCAAAGTGACTAATGTTTGGAGCAGAGCGATGAGGTCGATGAGATGGCAGAGGAGAGAGGCTCTTCGTGGAGGAGAGGGAGAGGATGCACACTGTTCAGAGGCTGGGATTTCAACACCTGGGATGTAATCTGGCAAAAGCGCAAAAGTTATAAACTGTTGGTCTGGGAGCTTTGCTTCTGTTTCCTCATAGTTATCCCAAGAAGAGTTTATTTTGGGATGAAAAATCTAGATCAGCATTAATATAGTGATCATGGGTGGCTAGATGTGACTATTTAGATTTAATTTAATTATAATTAATTATTATTATTATTTTAGAGAGAGAGGAAGAAAGAGGGAAGGAGAAAGAGGGAAACATTAATTGGTTATTTCCTGTACCTCCGCATTCAGGGATCGAGCCCACAATCTGGGTATGTGCCCTGACTGTGACCCTTTGGTGTGTGGAATAATGCCCAACCAACTGAGCATACTGGCCAGGGTGAAGGTCTGGGATGGTGCAGGTGCTGGGTGGAAGGAGGCAAAAAGGGGGTGGGGATGAGGGACATCTATAATACAGTCAACAATAAAAATATATATATAATAATAAATAAATAAAAAACAAAACAACCACAAAAAAACCCATAAGCCACTATGTAACTATGAAATTGTTCTAGGGCACATTTCTGAATGTTTTGAGTCACAGGGTTTGGAAATTTTTAAGGAAAACTCTTCTTATTGAAGAATAATGTACATATAGAAAACTAAAAGTTATAATTGCACACCTTGAAAAGTTACCCCAAAGTGACCACATCAGCATGACCGATGTTCTTTTTTACCCAACCGGCTTTTAAACAGAAGCTGAATGTGGTCGCCTGACTCAGGTAGGTTCTCCAGAAGCAGACCTGGGATGAGAATTGTGTGCAAGTGAATTATTAAGAAAAGCTCGTAGGGAAGTCATGGAAAGAAGGAATGGGAGAATCAGAGCAGGGGAGAGGAGAAAGGTCGCTTCAGGGTAGCCCTAGTGAACTCAGAACGGAAGTAGCATCAGAGTTTAGATGCCATTTACTGAAGGGTAATGGGGCGTCTGCTTTCTCATCCCCAATAAAAGTCAGTGGTGATGGCTCTGTGGGGAGAGAAAGCATGAACTCCCAGCCCCCCGGCTCTCTCAGCCTTTGGACAAAGCCTCCATAGGACAGTCTGTCCAAGAAGCAACACAGGTACGCCTGCGCATTGGGAGCCTCACAGAGACGCAGGTGGCGGTGGCTGGGGTTGGGGATTGGTGCACAGAAATGGTAAAGAGGATGTGAGGTGACTTTGGGAAACCTTCACTGCACACCCCACCTGCATGCCAGAGCCCTCCCTGCCCAGAGGACAACACTACCCTGATGTTTTCCCTATTATTTTTGTTGTTGACACTATTACAGATGTTCCCCATTTCCCCCTTTTGCCCACCTCCACCCAGCCCACCTCCCCACCATCCCCCCAAACCCATTCCCTCTGGCCATCACCATACTGTTGTCTGTGTGTATGGATTATGCCTATATGCTCTTTGGCTAATCCATTCACCTTCCTTCATCCAGTCCCCCCCACCCACTTCCCCGCTGACAGCTGTCAGTCTGTCCCATATATCCATGCTTCTGTTTCTATTTTGTTTGTCAACTTATTTTGTTCATTAGATTCCACATATAAGTGAAATCATATGGTATTTGTCTTTATCTGGCTTATTTCACTTTGCATAATACTCTCCAGGTCCATCCAGGCTGTTGCAAAAGGTAAGAGTTCCTTCTTTTTTACAGTGGGATAGTATTCCATTGTGTAAATGTACATCACCCTGATTTTTAACACCATGGGTGAGTTTTGCTTGTTTTTAAACTCTGTGTAATGGAATCATACTGACAGTGCTTCGCTGTGTCTGCTGTTCTTTACTTATCTTGATGTTTGTGAGGTCCAGCCAAGTCACTGCACATAGCAACAACATTGCTCTTCATTGCAGTGTAGAACGCTATTGTTTAAATATACCACCAGTTACTTATTCACTAACTGTTCTTGAACATGACTTGTTTCTGCTTTGGCAATATTATTGAACTATGCTTCTACGAACGTTGCTGACCAAATGCTCTTCTGAAGAGAGGAATTGCTGGGCCAGAGGATAGACAATATTTAACTCTAGTAGACATGGCTGGAAGCAGTTCTCCAAGATGGTTATACCAACTCAAATGCCTGCTGGAAGTTTATGAGAATTTCACTCTACATCCTCATCATACTGGGTGTTACCCATCTTTTAAAATGTTAGCCATTTTGGTAGGCAATGGTGGACTGGATTTTCGTTGTAGCCTCACTTGTATTTCTTAGAAAAAGGCATTGTACCCCTTGTCCTATATTTATTGTTTATTGGGATATCCCCACTTGTAAAATGCATACTTATAACTCTTGCCCATTTTGAAATTGGGATTTCTGAATTTTTCTTACTGATCATTAGAATTTAAATAGATATGTGTATATATTTCTTATCAATTAGACAGCTTCTACTAAGTGGAAAAAACTCCCACTACATTTAAAGTGTGCTTTAAAACAAAATGGAATTAGGAAAAAGGACACATGCATTTGAAAGAACTTCACACTGTGCTGAAAACCCAGTCTCTTGCAGGAATACAATAGCCAATTAATAAAATGGAAGTTAATAGAATTCTCTGTTTAACATTTTAAAAGAGTATGTCAAGGTCAAGAATTCACATCTAAGGCAGCACATAGAGAAGGGCCTTAGAGGTGATATCCATCCCTAGGAAGCTTACACATTGGACAATGCTCAATAGAAACTTTTAGGATCATATTCAAAAGAATCACAAATTTGTGTTTTGTAAGTTCTCCTTCTAAAAGCTTTATGCTGACTATTCTACTCCTTGTCATCTCTATATATAAAAGGCTAATATGCAAAGTGTCCCCTCAGGAGTTCAACCAGGAGACTGGGAGTTCAATTGCTCACTATGACATTTGCTGTCCACAAGGGGGCGACACAGAACATGGCGGATGACCAGCAGCAGCAGCAGTGGAGTGCTGAGGGAGTGAGGGAAGGAGGAGGTAGGGAGGCAGGGAGGCAGGGAACTTGATCGGGCCCCGATCACCGGCCAGGCCTAGGGACCCTACCTGTGCACGAATTTCATGCACTGGGCCTCTAGTTTGTTAATACTAACCCTTATTTTAAAAAAGTGAGAGGCCAGGAAAAGAAATTCTGCAATAAACCCTTGATCATGTATAAAAATGATTACTTCTATAGTTCACTGCAAAGCATGTCTGCATAGTACTACGTGAGGATTAAAATATTTTGTGACATCGGTCTTAAAAATCATATACTGTACAATATTCAATGGCAATAATAGACAGTTAAACACCTAATATCTGTAGTTGACAAAATGTTTCACTGACTAGCATTCATTTAAATGTGTCCTTCTATAGAGGGAGTAAAACAGAGAGTCAGTTTCCCAGGGCAAGTCATAAAAGATTCTCATGTTCCTTGGTTCTAAGAACAAACAATAATAATAACAAAGCTGAAAAAACACACAGCTGTCAGGATGGCTGTTACCAAAGTCCTCAAACAACATGTGTTGGCAAGCATGTGGAGAAAAGGGAACCCTGGTGCATTGTTGGTGGGAATGCAGACTGGTGCAGGCACTATGCAGAGCAGTATGGAGAGTCTTCAAAAAATAAAAAATAAAAAATAAAGGAAAACTACGATATGACTCAGGATTTCCACTTTATTTAAAGAAATCCAAAACATTAATTTGAAAAGAAATATGTGCCCCCTATGTTCATTGCAACATCCTATCTAATAATAGACAAAGATTGAAATTAACTGTACCTCTGATACACCTCCCATTGGCTAATCAGCAAGATATGCAAATTAACCGCCAACAAAGATGGTGACTAATTTACATACTGTAGGCAGATCCCACTGTGCCACCCATGGCGAGATCCTGGCCTGCCCTGTTTTGGGCAGGGTGGGCGGGGCAGGCGGGGCGAGCGGCAATGTGATCTGTGAGAGGGCAGACGTTGGGCTGAGGGACCCCCCTTCCCTGCCAGTGCACCATTTTTTGTGCATGGGCCTTCTAGTTTTTTATAATAGCCAAGATATGGAAGCAACCCAGGTGTCCGCTGATAGACAATTGGATAAAGAGGATGTGATATATATATATATATAGTGGAATATTACACAGCAATAAAAAGGAATACAACCTTGCCATTTGCCACACATGGATGGACCTTAGCAAGAGGTATTATGCTAAGTGAAATAAGTCAGATAGAGAAAGACAAATACTGTATATTTTCACTTATATGTGGAATACAAACAATAAAACAAATGAACAAACAAAACCAGATTGAAACAGACTCATATAAACATCAAACTGATGGTTGCCAAAGGGGAGGGGCACACAGGAGGAGGAGTGAAGAAGATAAGGAGGAAATAGTAGATAATATTGTGGTAACTTTACAAGGTGACAAATGATTACTAGACAGTGTGGTTATTTTATGGTAAGGTATATAAACGTTGAATCACTACATTGTATACCTAAAATTAAGATAAAATTGTCTACCAACTATACTGAAAAATAAAAGATGATGCAGGTAAGGAGGTTATCAGAAAGTCAAACATGCCAAAAGGGATTTCGTGTGAACTAAATGCAAATCAGCAGTACTTGTATAGAAACAGAATGTTCACTTTCAAAAGTTTGCCCAGTCAAACTGTTTGATTAAAGCACTGAATTGAACAGTTTGCATGTCTTTTGAAAATATCAATCTCTAGAATTCATTTGTACTGTAATGAGGCATATGTTTTCTTAGTAAGATCAAACAGTTGCATAAGTAAATAAGCAAGGGAAATAATAATCAGTGAATGTCTTTAAAGCTCTGCTCACATTTTATTTTTTAAAATGTTTAGGGAAAACATTTAAAATCTTTGCCATTAAGCTAACAAAAACAAAGAAACAACACAATAAACCCTAAATAATTAAACAACTAAGCAACACTAAAACTACATTACACAGGTGGATAATTATATATATATCCTATCTAATAAAAGAGAAAAATGGTAATTGGCATACAACGATACCCTTTTCATTGGCTAATCAGGGCTATATGCAAATTAACTGCCAACTATGATTGGCAGTTAACTGCCAACTAAGATTGGCAGTTAACTGCCAACAAGATGGCGGCTAATTTGCATATGTAGGCACAATGCAGGGAGGCGAAAGGGAAAGCAGGAAGAAGCCCCCTGCCACTGACAGTGATTGGAAACCCAGGGGGGAGCTAAGAGCTGGGGGGCAGGGCAAAGGCGGCCCTGGGGCCGCCTTTGCCCTGCCCCCCAGCCATGATCGGAGAATCAGGCGCCTTTGCCGCCCTGGCCAGTGATAGCAGGAAGTAGGGGTGGAGCCAGCGATGGGAGCTGGGCACGGTTGAAGCTGGCAGTCCCGGGAGCTAGGGGTCCCTTGCCTGGGCCTAAAGTGGAGCCCACGATCGCGGGGCCGCTGCAGCTGCGGGTCCCCGCTGCCCGGGCCAGACGCCTCAGCCAGAGTCTTCCTGCAGGGGCAGGGGCGGAGCCTGCAACCGCGGGGAGCTGAGCCGGGGATTGGGGGGATATTATGGTCCCCTTGCCCAGGCCTGAAGCCTGGGTCAGAGGCATCAGGCTTGGGCGGGGGGTGGAGCAAGCGATCAGAGGGAGATGGGGGTCCCCTGCCCAGGCATGATTCCTGGGCCAGAGGCCTCAGGCCTGGGCGGGGGCCAGAGCCAGTGATCAGGGGGAAATGGGGGTCCCCTGTCCAAGCCTGACACCTCTGGTGGAGGCGTCAGGCCTGGGCAAGGGGCTGATCCTGCTATTGGAGGGTGATGGGGGTCAACGCCTGAGGGCTCCCAGTATGTGAGAGGGGGCAGGCTGGGCTGAGGGACACTCCCCCCCCACACACACACCCAGTGCACGAATTTCGTGCACCGGGCCCCTAGTGTATATATATATATGAAAGATGCAAACTTATCGTACCTTTGTGACACCCACCAGCCAATCAGGAGTGAGTATGCAAATTAACCCAACAAAGATGGCGGGTTGATTTGCATACACAGGTACCCAGCCGCTCTGGGCCTCTGGGCAGAGTGGGAAGGCAGAAAGGCAGCTCTGGCTGGAGCGAAGGCGGTGCTGGCAGCCAGGGGAAGGAAGGCCCATTCTTGCATGAATCTTCATGCATCGGGTATATATATATATATATATATATATATATATATATATATATATATATATCTATATATATATATATATAATCTAAATGCTTTTAATTGCATATTATATATGTATACATGCTTATAGTATAACAATATCAATGTATGTTTTTATACAAACACATATATATTCTAAATATAACTCTTGGTGGTTTTATGAATTGCAAGTATTTTCTACTCTCTGACGTACTCATATACTCCCTTAATGGTGTTTACTGATAAACTGAAGGTTTTAATTTTTGTATAATCTAGTTTATCACTCTTTTCCTTTAGTCTATTACCTTTTGTAACTATACTTTTGGCTACTTCATGGTCATGGAATATTATCAAATGTTATTTTCTAGATGATTGATTGTTTATCTGGAATTTATTTTTTGTACAAGGTATGAAGTAGGAATCAATTCATTTTCTTTCCATATGGATATTTTTTTTGACCCAGCATAATTAATTAAAAAGTCCTCCCTGTGCTATTCTCCAGGTCCATCTTATTCATAAGTTTGATGTTCATATTTGTATGAATCCGCCTCTATGCAAGTTTATCCATCTTTGTGCCAGGACCATCTGTCTCATTTGCTATATCTTAAAATAAACCTAGATGTCCAGTAGAGTAATTACTACAACTTAGTTCTTTGATAAGGAGAATAAACTGTTACATAAAGAATGAGCAACGAAGAGAAACAAGAAACCCAAGACTTATGATATCTTGTGAGTTCGGGACCTCCCTTTGAAATGGCCTCCATGCTAATTCAGAAACCTAATATGTTTGTTTTGGGGAGCTAGTGTTGGCAGTGTGGTATCTAGGTTAATATTCATGAATAAAACAAACCTGAGGACAGTTGGAGTGTTAAGAATGGAGACTAAGTCATTAGCTGACTTCTGGCTGTTATATTCTCCTCTCATCTCTTTCCACATACAGGTAGCTTAGTAAGTGACCATACCACCTTTTAACATTTCTGTGTGGTCACAACAAATGGTGGGATGTGGAATACCCAGGATCTGGAGAATAATGGGAAAAGGCTACGAGGTGAGACACCTTGATGCTTCCATTCTTAGCATTCTCCTTACTTCTCCTCTGCCAGCTAGGGAATGATGCTGAAGGAAAACTCTATCCCTGACCTATTCTGGAAGACTCTTTTAAGTTCAGGAAGCCTTTTGTTCTTCTTGGTGGGAAGCATAAGCTGGGTCTGCCTCTCTGGCCTTCTGTCTTTTGTGTGACCACAACTTTCTTCTTCTAAAAGGGATATTTCTTCTTTGTGTGTGCTCCATTTTGATCCTTACCCAAACGGAGTGTTCTGAATCTTTGGTTATTTAGGATCCTTATACCTGCTCAATTTTTGTAAAACCATGATGGTCCCCTACCTATAAATTGACTAAAAGAGAAAAAAGGTCCCTATAGAATGACTGTTTTCCCTTGATGGCTCATGAACCATGGAAGAGAAAACTTAGAAACAGCATTCTCTTGCCTAATGGGGTCAAGGCACCGGAGGAAGATGATGCTTATAAAAGAACTAGAGGCCTGGTGCATGAATTCATGCATGGGTGGGATCTGGCTGGGCCGCCTGGATCAGGGCCGATTGGGGGCGGGGCCGGCCTGGGGGAGGGGTTGCGGGCAGTTGGCAGGCTGGCTCCGGTCCTGGTCGCACTCCTGGTAGAACTCTTGGTCGAACTCCTGGTCAAGGGGACAATTTGCATATTAGCCTTTAATCATATAGGATGGTGAAATCCACCTCACAACGTGTCCAGAGCGTTTCCAAACCTCGTTAAGAACCTGGGGTCAAGTGGGGAAAGCGGAGACCACTTCTGCAGATAGTTGCAAAAATCTCCCGAAAATAAAGACCAGACCCTCACATATTTGAAACCTTTATCCATCCACCAGGACAGGCTGAAGAAACTGTAACTGAAAAAAGCATCCAGGGTATTGCAATACTATTGAGTGTCCAAATAAGCCTCACTCACTTCTGCGTTTTGCTAGTTTATTTCAAACCACTCTTATACTAAAGACCTATAACTCCATGTTTTCCTTTTCTGAGGATGGCAGCATCTCCTCTATGAAATTGTCTGTATCAACATAAGAATAAGCCTTTGAAGTATCATCACTAAAGTGTGTGAGCCCTTAAGAATGCTCATCCTAAAAATCATGACCAGCATTGCTCTTCTACCAACAATAAATGAGCTGAAGACTTTGCCAGGGTGAACTATTTTACCAAAATAATTTCTCTACTGTCCATACCTAATTTTCTTATTATAACATTTTATTTTAAAGTAGTTTAATTCTTATAAGAAGTTGCAAAAATAATCCAGAGTTCTTGGCTACCTTTCATCCAGCTTCTCCATCGGTCTCTCCAATTTTTCTGCAACAAAAATTCTCCCCATTGAAAATAGTTGATGATACCTTTCTTCCTGGTGGGACTTTGAATCCATCAGACTAAGATGACCAAACATCTCTTAAAGTTGAGTTAAATATTCAAATTTATTCTTAGTTTGGCTAGTGACAAACGAGTAAAGCAGGACAGGTATAGAAAAATATATCTCTGTTATAAAAATGGCAATAGAGCAAGTGTAATGATAAATGGCACCTGCTGTTGGGCATCTAGTTGAAAGTCAACAGGGAGGGAACAGTAAGGAGAGGTCCACTTCCATCGGCATCCGCATCTGGTGCAATTGTTAGAAATACACACTCTGGGGCCCCAGCCCAGCTCTATTAAGTAAGAATCTGCATTGAAACAAGATACTTGGTGCATGACTAACATGTACTTAAAATGTGGAGAAATTGCACTGCTGGTCTACAGGATCTCTTGCTAAAGATGTGCCTCAGCTTCAGCTGATTATTGTTAGATAAAATCTGTTGTCCACACTATCAAATTCCCCACCCCTTTTCAGGATAAATTGGAAATTATCAAAAACATATGCAAGATCCTTTGATTTTCAGAGAGTGGATTTATTTTTCTTAAGGGTGTGCATTTCAAAACTCATCTGTGGACTTCAGAAGGCCAGCAGGCTGCTGCACGTGCTAAAAGAGACAAAGAGTGAGGCTTGGCATACACGTCAACAAAGCACATTGGCATCTTGAAAAAGCAGCCATAAAAATGAGAAGATGGAGAAATGTTACATAAAGAGGGAAAATTGGAGATAAGAATCCAGAGTTATCAGTAGTCTTGTGTGTTCAGTAATAGAGGCGATGTGCTAATAAATGGGGAGAATGATAGGAAATGATATTGGGAAGGGTGGCAGGGGCTATATCTGTAAGACCCTGGATAGACCAAGTTAAGGATTTTAGTATTCTCCTAGTAAAAATGAACACAGAGATCTTAATTTCCAGTGTAATTTGTGATTTATAAAGATCATACTGGCTGTAAGGTGGAGGATAAACTGTAAGGTGGGCAAGAATGAGGTCAGAAAGGGCATTTAGGCAGTGGTTGCTGAAATCTAGGTGTGAAATGATGGTTGCCTGACTAGGATGAGAGAAGTAAGAACGATGAACAGTATTTGGGATATTTTGTGAGGAAGCTCCACCCTGGGAAGCTCCATCTTGCCTATGTCAACACGATTGAATTTGTTCAAATTCCAGCAGGTGTTGAATAATGTGGGTCCTTCCTATGCAAATTCAAACAAAATGGCAAAAGGGAATATTTGGTATAGTGAGAAAATTTACTGTGGAAGGCTCAATAAGTATTCTGAAAACTTGCATTTACTTATAAGCTGTTGCACAACCCAAGAAGAGCAGAAGACTGCAGGGGAGTGGACGTCATACAGCTGGAAGAGCATGATCAATGCTCTTGTTCACTGGACAAGAAGGGGTATTGGGATGGAACACATGAGCTGATGTCAAATATTTGAAATGTTATCAAGTGAAGAAAGAGGCAACCTGTTCAGCACCTGCACAAAAACCCAGGACTCTATTAGCATCCCGAGGCTGTTGTCACAGTGACACAACTTGGTGGCTTAAGCAACAGAAATTTATTGTCTCATAGTTCTTGAAGCTAGAAGTTTGAGATCATGGTGTTGGTGGGTTGGTTCCTTCTGAGATCTGGGAGGCAGAGTCTGTTTCAGGTCTCTCTCCTAGAGTCTGGTAGTGTGTTGGCAATCTTTGGTGTTCCTTGGCTTGTAAAAGCATCACTCTGACTTTCTTCTTCACATGGCACCCTCTCTGTGTGTATTTGTCTCAGAATTTCCCTTTTCATAAGAACATCAGTCATATTAGACCAGCCGTGGGCAAACTACGGCCCGCGGGCCGGATCTGGCCCATTTGAAATGAATAAAACTAAAAAAAGAGACCGTACCCTTTTATGTAATGATGTTTACTTTGAATTTATATTAGTTCACACAAACACTCCATCCATGCTTTTGTTCCGGCCCTCGAGTCAAAAAGTTTGCCCACCCCTGTATTAGACTATGACTCACCATAATAATATCTAAGTTTATTCCATCTGCAAAGACTATTTCCAAATAAGGCCCAGTTATGAAGTACTGAGGGTTGGGAGTTCACTATATCTCTTCTGAGGGAGACTCATAACTCAGCCCATAACAAGGACTAATTGGCAGACGTTGACAGAAGGCAGGTTTTTTTTCCAGTGTAAGAATCAATAGTCATAATTTGGCAGCCATGGGAAAGATCTGCCTTTCTCAATGTGAGGTTCTGGTGCCTAGAGATTTTGAAAAAATCTCAGCCAAGGTTGTTGTGAACAGGGATGTCTACATTGCCTGAAATGATCAGTGGTAATGATCTCTATAGCTTTAATAAGTTAGTTGCCTATAATTCTATAATATTTGTCTTAAAATAGTAATAACTGACATTTACTGATGCCCCATTGTGAGGCAAGCTCTAGACTAAGACACTTTTTAATTACAAAAATCTCATGAGGTTACAAGATGGATAAACCTTGAAAACATGCTAAGTGAAAAAAACAGACACAACATGCCACATATTATAATTCTATTTATACAAAATGTTGAAAATAGGCAAATCCATATAAAGTAAATTAGTAGTTGCCAGGAACTATGGAAGATGGGGTAAAGAACAATTGCTAATTGTTACAGAGATTCTTCTTGGGGTGATAGAAATGTTCTGGAATTTGATAGTGATGATGGCTGCACAACTTTATGACTATATGTAGAAACACTTGCTTGGGTACTTTAAATTGTTGAATTTTAGGGTATGAGATTATATCTCAATAAAAACCAGAAATCTCATGAGATAAGCACTATTGTCCCTGTTTTACAGATGTGAAAACTTGGATTTAGATGAAAGACTTTAGCCAAGCTCAGGTGGCAAGGAGCAGAGCTAGGATTCAGTTATTCAGTTATCTTTATTTCTTTCCACTTACAAAATGAAGTTTTCAATGGATTACATGACTTGTATTTGATCACCTGACAGGAAACACCTGCTAGTGATAAATGTCAAGTTCCTTGAGGACAATCTAATTCAGCCTGTCCAATTATGTAAACTGTCTCCCGACTTGAAAAATTTATCTTTTCTTCCTGGTCAGAGGGAGGCAGAAAGAATTTTCTTTCTTTTCATCAGGTTATTTCTTTTTGTTAATCCTCACCCAAAGATATTTTTTTCATTGATTTTTAAATAGAGTGGAAGGGATGGGGAGAGACAGAGAGAGAAAACAGCAGTTTGAGAGAGACACATCAATCAATTGCCTTCCCTTTGCACCCCAACCAGGGCTGGGAATTGAGCCTGCAACTGAGGTACGTGCCTTGACTGGAATTGAACCCGGGACCCTTCAGTCCTCAGGTTGATGCTCTATCCATTGAACCAAACTAGATAGGGCTTATAAAGTTTTCTGATTCTCTATAAAAGAAGAAGGAAAAATCTGTGGTCAGATTATACGGGGCATATGCACCAAGGAATTGAGGTGGGTGGAGGACTTAGAATTCTGCCTACCACAGACATTAACTTATATTGATCTGAAATGAGTCAGCTTGACTTGGTTCTGTCACTTTTCCAGAGCACACTATTTGGAACATGGCTCAGAAAGACCTCCCATGAAATGCACATAGAAAGCAGGACGGAGTAGTGGACATGACCAATAAGGGTTTATCACTGTTAATTCAAAGGCACTTCTGTACAACCTCTGTGTCTGACATCCTCATCTGGAGTTGCCAATAAGGCTTTGTGAAGTGCCACTTAGGAGCAGATACACAAAAATTGTCATATACTTTTTTGCATATTCCAACTGTATTAGTTTCCTAGGGTGGCCATACCACATCCCATAGACTTGGGGGCTTAAACAAGAGAACTTTATTTTCTCACAGTTTTGGAGGCTATAAGTTCAAGATCAAGGTGTTGGCAGAGTTGGTTTCCTCTGAACCTCTTTCGTGGGCTTGTAGACGGCCTTCTTCTCCAGTGTCCTCACATGATCACCCCTCTGTGTGTGTCTGTGTCCTCATTTCCCCCTCGTAGAAGGAGACCGGTCATATGGGATTAGGGCTCACCCTAATGACTTCATTTTAACTCAATTACCTCTTTCAAAAGTCTCTTCAAATACAGTCACATTTTGAGGTCCCAGAGCTTAGAGCTTCAACAGATAGGGGTGCAGATAGAAATGGCTCAAGGCCGAATCATTAATAAGGGGCACAGAGGCCTGTAAGCACCGGGCCAGGGCCACAGAGCTTCCTCCTCTTGGCTCTTGAAGTGCTCCAAACGGCATGGCAGGTGTACCTTTACCTCTGAATACTAAAAACAAGCTATTAAGTTGGGAAGCTGCTTATACACACGGTGAAGAAAGTCCCAGAAGGCTGCGTTAAATCTGCAGCTGTCTGGGACATGAAATTATCCTTGCTTTCCATGCCGCAGGAACGCCAGTCAAAGGCTTTTTGTTTTACCTCATTCTCCTGTTTTATGATGAATTTGTGCGTGAAAAGACTTATTAAGGACATCATTATTCTGCATTTATCAGTAATGAACTGTCTGTGGTACCTATTAGCAGCAAAATGGTCACAGTCCCTTTCTGTATCTGTCTACATTCTTCTTCATTATTTACTACTCAACTCTCATCCATTTCAAATAGATTTGCCTGGATGCAATTTTCCCCCCAATTGTTCTTTTATTTGAGTGACAAATATTAATGGAATTCATAATCCTCGAGGAGTCCACTCTGAATGTTCCAATGTTAAAATGACTTTTGAATGTTTAACACTGGGATGGAGCAGACAGGCTCACCTTGAGAACCCACAGTTGAGAAGAGCCTTTGCATCCATTATTGCACTTACTTTTCACAAGAACTCTGAGATGAATGTCATCCCCTCCATTTTACCAGACAACTATGGGAGCAGAGATGTAGACTGCCTCTTTTTGGTCACCAGACTAGTAGTTTCGTCCACCATGCAGGTGAGGGCCTGAGACTCAAGACCGTTAAGGAACCCACTGCCAAACATTTCCTTGCAGGATACGTTTTCTTTGACTGCCACGTTCACGCTGATTCCCGTGTATCCAGACACAGGTTCAAACCTGGAGCTTATTAAAATGTGTGAGCCCCTCTGCTGATTCTAAGGCTCATGACACGTTTGCTCAGCCCAGTTCATTTCTACTAGTGTTCTGGGCTCCGATGCCTCCTTCTGGCAGAGTCTGTCACCTTTTCTGCAAGAAAAGAGATAATTTTTAAAACAAATCTTCTCACTTCTTTAGTTCCTTTGCAGAGTTTTTCTCTAATCTCCCTCCTCAATTAACATTCCTTTTGAGGACACAGGGGGAGGGATTTCACCAGAGCCCCACCCTGTTGCCTAAATAAGGTTTACATCTAAACCCTCCAGCTCTCTTGCTGTAACCAATTGAGAGAGATGATGTTTCACTGTCTGTTATTTTCTCAGAACAAAAAGGCGCAATCAGTGATGAACAAACCAACTCTTACATATGATTTCAAAATGCCAGCACAATTCTTTATGTGTGTCTGTTCTGCCTAACATTAGAGTGTGAGAATTCTCGTGGCACCTGCTGAGCCAGAGGACATTATCTGAGGACTTGACTCATACTGCATCTGGAGCCCAGTTTACCCTTTTGAAATCTTCAGCTCCATGCATCAATGATCATGAGATACAGAAATCTAATTCCAAGTGGTTCAAACAAAAATCTTTCAAATATTGTAACTATATATTTCTTAGCAAGCAGAATCATAGTAAATAGTCTTGACTGACCTACTGCATGATATTAGTATATTTGTTCCTACAAACGATTGTTCAATGATTTCAATAAAACTCTGCTGAACATTTCTAGGACCTCCAGTCACTGTAAGTCATCCCAGCACAAATCTGAGGCTTTCATAGTCACCCTGACAGAAGCTGGGTTTCAGATCCAGATACGCTGGGCAATATCCCTGCTGTCTTCTGACTGTGTGGTTGTAGGGACTTTGTGCCTTCCCAGATGTGGGAGGTAAGGGAAAACATTATACAGGGCATGAGGTCAATTCATCTCACAAAATATTAAACAAAGGAATTAAGAATTAGGTGTTAACTTTCACTGATTCCCTGAACTTCCATTTTGTGTCCAATAGTTTTCTGCTTTATTTCCCTTTCTTAACATTTATCATAGTTTAATTACTTACAAATGCCTACTTTCCTGGTAAAAGTATATTTTAAAAAGTAGGAACTTCATATGTGCATTAAAGGTGGATGGGTAAATGGATTGGTTTGTCAATCCTTTTTTCAAAGATTATTTTTATTGATTTTTAGAGAGAGAAAGGGGTAGAGAGGAAGAGAGAAACATTGATATAAGAGGAAACAATGATTGGCTGCCTCCTGCATAGCCCTTACCAGGGACTGACCCGACAGCCTGGGCATGTGCTCTGATCTGAAATTGAACCAGCGACCCCTTGGTGCACCAGATGACATCCAACCAACTGAGTCACACAGGCAGTGAGATCCTTTACTTTTCTTGAAAATTTTACTAAATATGTAAATATTCCTAAAAAGTATGCTATTTAGTTTTACTTGTTTCTAAATTTTGTTAAAATATAAATTAGAAACATGCCCTTCTTTGCATTTACATAGTGAGAGTGTGTTAACAATACATTCGACTCAGATATGAGGGAATTAGAGGATGACACCACTGATTCAAAGGAGGGTAAGCGAGACTAAAGTATAAAGTTAATAAATAGTGATGAAATAGAATAGCTACTAGTAAGTTAGAAAAAACCTCTAATGTCCTACGGGTCAATAAACTGTAAACTTTGGGTTTCTCTCCTCTACTGGAAAGAACTAATTTGTAACTTACTGGTCCTAAAAAATTAACATTTTCCTGAGCTTTCTGGTTTACTTTTTCCAGATCCTAATAAGTAGTAAGTAGTAGGTTAAACAAAGGTTGAGTTAGATGATCCTTAGGTAAACTTTCTTGAGAAGTCTCTAGGGTGATGTTGAAAGGGCTTCTTTCTGCCTTAGCAGTGTTACTTCTGTCTTATTTCCAAGTTAGGTATTTTTATTTTAACTTTATATATGTGAAATCATAATACACATATAAAGGTTGTCCCCAAAATGTATACACACATGTTGAATAATTATAAAGGCAGTGTTTACTAAAATACATTTCATTTTTAAAATTAAGCTATCAGCTATTGAAGTGTGTATATATATTTTTGGGACATCCTGTATTTTAATATCATATGTTGGTCTTGTGATGTTAATGAGTTAATCCATGTTGATGTAGATAGCTATAGTTCATATATTTTAACTGTATGAAGACCCACAATTTATTTATTTTACATAAATGTATTTTTAAGTGAAACTACTTCTTTCAGTACTGTATGTTCTTTTTACCTACTGTACTTTAAAAAAAGTTGCATCGTGTGATGATGAAGTATATTTCAACTCTCGGTTAATAGCTCAGTCTCAGAAGCCAGGCTGTCTGGCTGTAAATCTTGACTTTGGCATCTACTAAATCTTTCACGGCCTCTCTTTTCTCTTTAATAGGACAGGCTACTAATAGCATCTATCTTATAGTAATATTTCCACTATAAAGTGGTAACAACACTCATGCCTAGCTTATAGCAAGCATTCACTAAATATTAGTGTTCATTGCTGTTATTATTTTGCAGCTCAAAAGCCTAAACTCTATAAATATCAATCGATAGCCTGCCTTTAAGTGGATGTTCCAGGTGAAGAATTTCTACTGTTCTAACAAATGTGAAGGAGGAATATATGTCTTGGCTTTGGGTCCATGAGACATAAAATTGAAAGGAAGAGAGACTCAGAGAGATAGCGGCTGACTAAGGCATTTGAATTTGAGGAAACATAAGAAATTGGGGGATATATGCATATTCAACTCACCCAGCTATCCCCGTTCTGATTCCACGCTCTCCAATCTACATCCTAAGCACTGCGTAACTTTGCCTATACATCAGCCCAAGGGTGATAACAGCTGGCCTTATGGGTTTAAACGTTTTGATCCTTGTGATTGTTGTGTATGATTATGGCCTATTTTCTTGCCTCTCTGCCTGTATCCATCACACGTATGAATTTGATTAAAGTGAATCACCCATCGAAAGGAACATTTTACTCAAGGTGCTAACATACATTGTTTTGCTGAATCTCCAGGGCTCAGAACTTGGCTCTGAAACATGGCAATGTGAGGACTACTGGAGTTTTACTCCTCATACTTTAATGTATATGAGCATATATATAAAATTTAAAACGTTTTCTTATAACATGCATGGACAAATGCTCAGCTTTTTCTTTTTGTTACGTTTCTTCACTTCACAGATCACTCTGATAAATCTGGCAGTCTTTAGAATGCACATGCTCCCATAATTATGATGTATTGGTAAAAAAGAAAGATTTAATGGACGAAGAGAGTATAGAACTTTACACAATTTTAAATTTTGTACCGGAGCTATTTTTTTAAGTATAAAGTAACCTTTATGCCTAACAACCATTATAACTAATGGTGCCCTTGAACTAATTCATTACCCATCCTATGGTGCCCTTGAACTAGTTAATTGCCCACCATATGGTGCCCTTGGACCTCCTCCCTGGCATTCATGGCAGCATACTGAAATCTTCTGTTTCCCATGACCATGTGAACTTCACAGCAGAGAAGGGGCTGTCTTAGTTCTTTGTCCTCAGCGCTTCCAAATCTTTCATCTACCCTGGTCTGATCTTTGTCCAGCTGTCTTGCACACTGTTTCTCCCTTAGAATACTTTTCTGATAGTGAGTCAGAATGCACAAAACCTTACCCTGGCATTGAATGAGATTGTTCTAAGAGGATGGCATTACTCTAATGAACACTTTAAAGCTTCTTTGAGACCCTTGATAGCTCCAAGATGTAATATTCTCTGCTATTCACTTTTAGTTTCAGGAGTGTGTGTGTGTGTGTGTGTGTGTGTGTGTGTGTGTGTGTGAGAGAGAGAGAGAGAGAGAGAGAGAGAGAGAGAGAGAGAGATATTTCCCCTTCTTCCTCCTATCTCTTCTAATATTTAAAAATTAAGTTAAATTTTGAAAACAGGTGTGGGCATGGGCAGCAATGAGTCACCTGCCCTACGGGGCTGAGTTGCCTGCAGTTCAGTGCAGTCTCCCTAGGTGTATCTCTCACCTGCTTCTTTGACTTAGCTCTGAGCACTTCCCTGAATGGTAGGACAGTGTTTTCAAGGGCAAAATATCCCCACCCCCAATTCAGTGAGGCTTTTACATTGTTAGAGCAGCACCAGTGAGAAACTGAGTGCCCGGGCTATGTTCCCATTTCCTCTTGTGGATGTGGGCTCTTCCCTCTGGATCCATAGCTTTAAATTATCCATCAGGCTGATGACACCCCAGCTTATATCTTCAGTCTTGGAAACCTTCTTGCGCTCGAGAATTTTTGGACAGTTCACTTGACTGTTCCTCTTGGATAGCTGAAGGGGTTTCAAATCTAACAATGAAACAGAAGCCCTTTGCTCTTGCATTCCAAACCTGTTCTTGGGCTAATATCTCTGAGTATGTAGCACCAACAAACATAATGGCTCAAGGTGAACACCTAAAGTTATTCTTGATCCCACTTCTCTCCATCTCTCAGCCAGTTCATTGGCAGCTCTTCCTTCTTGGCAGCTCTTCCTTCAAAATCCATCCTGAATCCCTTCCTGCTTCTCCATCTCCACCCACCTAGTCTTGTCCATACTAACATTACCTCTTGCGTGAAGTAATACAATAGCATCAACACCCCCCACTAGAGTCTGCAGCTATAGAGCGATTTTTAAAGTGTCCCTCAGATTATGTCACTCTTTCACTGTTTCCAACCATCCATGTTTCCCTGTGAGCTCAGAAGAAAATCTGATCCAAGTACCATGGCCCTCACATGGTGAGCACATGCAGTCCATGCCTTTTTCTAAAAACTCATATCGTGTCCCCTTTGTTTCACTCAGTGGCCACCTGGTTTTCTTCTCTCTATGCAGATCTCTCCTCAGAATCCTTCTTGGAGTAACTCAGGGAAAGCAATTTATCTCCCCTGTCACTTCTTATCATATTGCTCTTTTTAATTTCCTTCACAGCACTCTGCATTGTCAGAAATACTTCCATTTTTGCTTCTTTTGTGTTTTCCTCTTCTGCTGGAATATCACTTTAGGAGGCCTGGCAGCTTGCTGTCCTTATAATTTTGTCTACTTCAAGTGTCTCAAACTTGGTGCAAAGTAGATGGTCACAGAACATTTGCTGAGAATGAATGAGTGAATCCTTACTTTAAGTTTAAGATTCATTTTTATAGGTGAGGACTTTGCTGCTATTAGGAAGGTACATATTCTTTCTCAAAATTTTATCAACATCATTGCTTCTTTATGCAACTGGAGTTTCTGATTGGCTCATCTGTAGATTGTCTTACAAGATCCTAAGTATGAGAAAAAACACGTTTTATCTAAGTTTCAAAGAGTGTATATATTCACAGGTGTTCATGGCTATGTTATGACAGGAAATGGCTTCAATGCACACGTGGCTTATAATATAAGGGATAAACGACAAGCATGATGAAAATAGTAACTCTGGTTTTATTGCTGTCCATGGTGTTCCTTATCTTTACAGAGAGTGGGCTCATGCATCTAACCAAGCCTTTCCTCAATACTGCCTACACTTGGTCTAATTTCCATGGTTTGGTTTTATATGTTGGCCCTGCTTTCTAGCTTACTCTATTGGCTTGGACTTTCTGGCAAAGGTGAGTTAGCTTTCAGTTTCTGCCTATGGCCAATCTTTTGCTTCACTGTCTTTTAGACCATGTGCTGTCATTGGAGAATTTAAGGTCAAGGCCTTTGGTTTTGATCAGCATCTCTACCAAATGCAAGCTGTATGACTTTGGGCCAATTGTGCACCCATCCTCAGTAACAGTTTCATTATCTATAGAAGAGATGCTATTATAACAGTATCAGTGCTTACTTGACACCTGTGAAGATGAGGTGAGATAAACCTTATAGAGAACTTAATGTAGTGCTGGTTCAGGGGTCACATGCAATAAGATGGCAATAAATATTATCAGTGTTAATGCCCCAGATTCATCCCCAGGCCACCCGGCCCTCCCTCCTTTCAACAACAACAACAAAACCCCCATCTAACCAGGATTAGAAAGAATCATTGGTATCAAAAGCCATGATGCAAAGCTAACACAATTCTTGGCACATAGGCACTCATAATGCCTGTTGGCTGAATAAATAGATGCTTAAATGCCCACTTTTTAATGGAACCTACTTGTGTTCTTTTGGAACAAAAGCTATTAAAATAGAAGAGTGCCACTGCTTTTAAGTCACTGAGGGTATTTTCTCTAAAATAATTATTCTCTCATTCAAATAGAGTATTTGTTTTGACTTCTTGCAACAAAGAAGTAGAGCAAAATGTTGTGAATTTAGAAATAAAGTTCTACAAGTGGTCATGGACATCTTCTTCTTATTCATCTGTGGAGCCCTCAAAATTGTGTGAATGTTAGGATAGACTCAAGGTGCACCAGGATAGATCTGTGAGCTTGAGCTTCATGGGTTAATTTATGTCCATGTTTCCTTGACAGTGTGGGAAATAGCACCTACCTCTGGAGAGTTGCTAGGCTATGTATAATTCCAGCTTGTTTTTTGGCACATTGGATAATGACTTCCTTATCTGTGAAGCAGAATGGTAGTAATGGTACCTGATGAGTGAGGCTGCATTCTTATTGTAGTGCCTGGCACATGGCAAAACCTCAGTAAATCTTATTTCTCTTTCCTCTTCATCCTCTCATTTCTCTTCTTTTTTATGTATCTTCTTCATTGGGGACACACATTGATAGAATTTATATTAACACAGCAATAGCTACCTTTGAAAGTATTTATACACATGCTTAGAAGGTCCCACCAAAGAAAGTGAAGGTAATAACTACTAAAAATGGACTGGCTACATACCACATATCTGGTACATTCTACTTTAACCTCTAGTTCTGACAATCACTATCAGATAAGCAATGCCATGCCTGCTTTTAGAATGCAAGTTTGTCACACACAGATGAAGCAATCTACCTGGCATACCATCTTGAAATGTTTTGTGACAAAGTTCATATCAATTTATTCCCAAGAGATGTTATTTAATTTCATAGAGCATCCGTATCATTACCTAGTATATCTAGCAACAAGTAGAAACATAATCAATATGAGGTGAAAGAGAGAAGGTCTTGTTTTCAGTCAGGGAATCATTATTTTGGAATTTTTTGACTAATCGTGTCTTTTGAGAATTCAATACATTTCTTAATAATTGTTATTTGCCAAACCCTGTGTCAACATAAAAAATTATCACCAAAAAGTATAGATTGGCAGGCTGGGTGTCAAACTCTTTCTCAGGGGGATAAAGTTGGAGCTCCCCAAAGTTCTGGACTGATAGCAGCACATGGTCCGGGGATCAGGGCTAGGCCAGATGTGTTAGGTCACTGGGCTGGCCAGAAGTGGGATGAAGTTAGACCATGATTGCAGGCTTGGTCTTATTTATAGCAGAGTCTGAAGGTGGAGGCTGATGAGGCTTCATGGGACATCAGATATGAGTAGAGATGGACAGACTGAATAAAAGGTGTGGAGGTGAAGGCAAGATTAGATGACAGAAGAGACTTCACATTTTCTTTTTTTCTCTAGTGATTTCAAATTTAATGAAGCAGTTATGACTGAAGAAGAAAATAGTCATATACACAACCAATGAAAACAAGAATAAGTAGTAAAAATAAAAGTTTTGTGTATCTTCTGAACATGATAAAGTGATGGTGTTTAAAGTCTACTTGGATCTATTTTTAGGAAAGTCAGCACAGAGCAAAACACACACATTCACAAGGCCAATATGAATCATTTTGAGGCTTCACAATTTTCATACAGAGCAAAGTTAGGATGCCTTGCATTGGGCATTGTTTACATTAAGGATTCACTGATGAAGGCTCAGGGTCAGGGTGAGGGTCATATTCTAGCTCTGATGCAAAAAACTCTTAAAGGTTTCAAAACCAGTTGTCTACCCCTAAACCTCCACTGTGTCAGAGCACGAAGAACAGAAACCTCTCGTTATTGTCTATATGACCTTGACTTTGCTATTCTACTGTCTTAATGAAGAAATTACTTTACTTTGCTAGAACTGTCCTCCCCAAAACAAATGATTAGATTGTTCATTTCAGAAACTTCCTAAGAGACCCATTTACTCCTCAATGGAAAGCACTAATAGGTATTTTGCACCTAAAATTCTTTGACTCTTTTATCACAAAGTCTTCCCTTGGTCATTTTCATCAATCTCAGACTGTTGATCATGATTCATACTCAATTCTTATAAAGTCCCCACATTGAAATACTTTTCTTATGCCAAACTTCTAAGTCTCAGTAAATTCTGATCTTACCACCCTGACGCTGAGACATTGCCAAAGCTGTGCAAAGATGGTGTTTTCCTTTACCTCAGTAAGCAATAACCTCATCTTTGTCTTATTGACAGGTTATGTTGGCGATATTTGGATAGCCAAGTTTTGACAGGTTCCTTGAAGGGTCAAAGTGGGTATAACCATGGACATCTGGGTCCTACCTCAAACAGAGAAGGTTTGCTTGTAATTATTGAAGTTCCATGTCACATATGATGAGAAGAAATGTTTTAGCTGATAATATTTTTAAAAAAATTGAAAATCACTCTTGCATTCAAAAGAAAAGTGATCTCTGAGTTGTTCCACCTGAGTCTGGTATATTTCTCCTTCATTTTCTCTATAGTTTTGAGGAAATCTCAACTCCACAGTTTCTTCTTCCCTTTCTCTATGTAATGGGAGGGTTTAACCAGAAATCCACTAAGGTATCTTCCATATTTAACATTTTCTGGTTCTGAAATGTCCTTGCATTGATGTCATCTGTCAAGATGACCTCTTAAGGCATAAAAGTCTGTTCCTAAAATGCTAATTTTTTTTCACATCATCTAATGGAATGCTGGGCACATACCAGTCACTCAATAGCCAGCTGTTGGTAGTTTGCACAATTCAAGCTGGATCCATTCAGTGTCTGGAGTTTTTTATTTTATTTTAACTGTCTGATTCTGTAATGTGCCAAGATAATTTTATATCAGAGACAAAGCTGATTTATGGAGGGAGAGAGAACTCACATTTATTGAGTGCCCACCAATGGTGGGCCCAATGGGTATGGTTTTGTATGCAGAAGAAATCATCAGAGCCTATTCAAAACCTTTGAAAACAGAAGCCAAGGCATCTCAAGGAAATGTTCCAGGCTACTGGTCTATGCAAGAATGGGGTTGAAAACGTGTGTCTTAGCAATTAATGGAGGTTATCAGAACCAACTCGGGCTTTATCAAATGTACAAACCCTTGAATCTATAGGCTGGGATTTACAGATTATGGATGGCACCTAGGAGTGTGGATTTTAAGAAGGAACTCACATGGTTTCAATTCAGATAATGCCTAAGAAATACTTTATGTTGGCTAGCCCGTGTTGCGCAGTGGTTAAGCATCAAACTATGAATCAGGAGGTCACAGTTCAATTCCCCATGAGGGCACATGCCCAGGTGTGGGCTTGATCCCCCAGTGGGGGCATCCGGGAGGCAGCCAGTCAATGATTCTCCTCACTGATGTTTCTCTCTCTCTCTCTTCCTCTCTGAAATCAATAATATATATATATATATATATATATATATATATATATATATATATATATATATATATATTTTTAAAAAATAAATACTTTTTTCTTTTTATTTACTTTATTTAGAAAACATTCAGTGTTTCACCCCTTTATCTGATTGCCTTAAAGTCACCAGTTCTCTGCTACTTGTCTCCTGGTCTCTAGCCTGCATTTTATAACTCTCTGGAGTCAAAAAAACTTCTCAAAAGAAAGAAACCCTCAGCCTTGTCCCACTTGAAGTATCTCAGGAGCCCTAGAGGGAGAAGAGCAAAGTGGAAGATAGAGCATAGACCAGCATGAAATGCCAGGGCGTTGGCCGCCTCTCCCCAGTGGCCACCTCTATGCCATGGGACTCTGCCCCTTAGCACCTCTGATTGACCTGCAGCACTGCCAGCTGTCTCCAGCTGGGCTGCTTTTTCTTCTGGGAATGTCACATGAAAACAGAAGTCATTGGTACTGAGTCATATTAATGACAACAACCTGCCAGGAGTCAAGACCACCCAGCCCTGGACTGCGGTCTAGCGAGCCCTTCCTAAGTCTCGGATCTAAAACTGATCCTCTGATTCCTTCTAGCATCTTCCCCTCATCATGGGAATTCTGTGTCTTGCAAGCTAAAGAACTATAACTATTGCAACAATGAAAAGTCTTATTTTCATTTTTCAAAATTTTTGTTCCTTCTAAGTCTTCCCGATTCAAAATCCCTTTACTTCCAATCTCTCTCTACCCAGCATCTATTACCCAGGGAAAGGAGGTGGAGAACACAGTCCAGACCCTCCTAGCATGATTCCAAGTCTTGCAACCTTGTAATTCTCTGGGGTTCTCCCATCCCACCATATTACACAATATACTCTCCCCCAGTTCCCTGAGGCTGTTGAATTGAGATGAAAACATGGGAGACTCTGGGGCCAAAGCCCTATAAATATTTGAAGAATAGCTCTCTTTTCATGTCTTGTTTGAAGAATATTTTCTTTTTATGTTCTTTTCTTCCTCCTAATTAGCTTATTTTCTGTGAAGTGCTGGGAAGCAAAGTCATTCTGTTAACATATATTAAAATGCATCCCTGATGCTTGAAGAATTCTTTTCAATAATGTCTGTAATTTTCTGTCACTCTGAGTAGTGTGGTGGAAAAATACAAATCAGGAAAATTCAAGTTAATGTCTTTTGGAGATACTTATAGACTTTTGGTATATATAAATTTAGATTCAGTAATTATTTATTAGGTAGGTCTACTATGTGCAGACTATTGTGTTATGCTAATACTGGCTTTAATAAAAAATAATAAAACATAATAATAACTATTCTATAAATGGACTAGGCAGTATACTAAGTTTGTTATTTTATTTAATTCTTATAGCAGTGACAAAAGGTAGTAAATCTACCTTGTAATATCCACTTTTAGAAGGAAATCAGGTTTAGAGAAAGGAAATCGAGTAATTTAAGATCATACAGAATATGGTAGAAAAAGGGTTTTGAGTTAAATTTCTCCCCAGTTTTACTGAGATGTAATTGGCCTATTGCATTGAGTTTAAGGTGCACAAAAAGTTAATTTGATACAAAATAATGTAATATGATTACCACCATAGAGTTAGCAAACAACTCCATCACATCACATAATTATCATTTCTTTATTATAGTGAGAACACTTAAATTCTGATCTACTCTCTTAGCCACTTTCAACTATATAATAAACTTTCAAGTATTGTCAACTATATTTGCAATGCTGTATATTATATCTTCAGAATTTATTCATCTTCTAACTGGAAGTTTATACCCTTGAGTTTGGCTTTTTTAGATTTCACATATAAATGATACCATACAGTACTTGCTTTTCTCTGTGATTTCTTTCACTTAGCATAATGCCCTCAAGGTCCATCTGTGTTGTCATGTATACATCTCACACCTTCTTTACCCGTTTACCTGTTGACAGACACTTAGGTTGTTTCCACATCTTGACTACTGTGAATAATGTTGCTATAAACATGGGAATGCATTTCTTTCTTCAGTATCACTTGGATATAGACCCAGAAGTGGAATTGCTGGATCATATGGAAGTTCTATTTTAGTTTTTTGAGGGAGCTTCATACTATTTTCCATATTGGGTATACATTCTACATCCCCCTCCAACAGTGTGAGCGTTCTCTTTCCTCCAAATCCTCACCACATTTGTTATCTGCTTTTTTATAATAACCACTCTAACAAGTGTGAGGTGATATCTCATTGTGGTTTTGTTCTGCCTTTCCCTAATGATTAGTGATTTGAGAATCTTCTCATGTACCTACATGTTGACCATTTGTAAAATAATCCCATTCAAAATAACACCACAACCAATAAAATACTAAGGAATAAATTTAACTAAGGCGGTGAAAGGTCTGTACACAGAAAACCATATAATATTGATGAAAGAAACTGAAGAAAAGACTAATGGAAAGATATTCCATGTCTATGGATTAGAAGATTTAATATTATTAAAATGTCCATACCATCCTAACCATCTATATATTGAATGCAATCCCTATAAAAACTTCAATAACATTTTTTTTTCACAGAAAAAGAAAAGAAATACTAAAATTTGCATGGAGTTTCAAAGAACTTTGAATAGCTAAGATAATCCTGAGACGGAAGAAAATTAGAGGATCACACAACCTGATTTCAAACTATGCTACAAAGCTATAGTAATTAAAACAGTATGGTGCTAGCATGAAAATAGACATATAGAATAATGGAACACAAGAGAGAGTCCAGAAATAAACCTTCACACATATGATGAACTAATATTTGATAAGGGAGCCAAGGATATGCAATGAGAAAAAGGTAGTTCCTTTAATAAATTCTATTGCAAAAACTATATAACCACATACAAAAAAAAAAACAACAACACAAAAAACATACAAAATTCACACAAATAAACTTTAAATGGATTAAATACTTTAACATAAGACCCCAAACCATAAATATCCTAGAAGAATGCAGGAGAAAAGCTCCTTGACATTGGTCCTGGCAACACGTTTTATTGGTATAAAACCGAAAGCACAAGCAACAAAAATGAAGATCAATAAAACCAAACAGCTTCTATGTAGAAAAAGAAACAATCAACGAAATGAAAAGGCAACCAAAAAATATTTGTAAATCATATAACCTGTTAAGGGTTAATATTCAAACTGTATGAAGAACTCATACAACTCAATAATCAAAAATACCCCAAAACAACCTGATTTAAAATGGGCAGAGTTACTGAATATTTTCCCTCAGAGTCCAGTTTTAATTGATTCCAATTTTATGTTTTTTACTCCTAAGGCAGAGGCTGTCAGTGTACCTCCCACCTCTGCTTGTCCTGACAAATTTCCAACTTTTAGCCCCTGCTCTCTTTTCTCAAAGTCCTAAGTTATATCAGAATCCATGATACAACTAACTAGAAATAATAAGGAACTTATGCCCACTACCTCAGAAGTTCTCCAAGACCGTAGCAAACCATGTTGAAATGCCAGGTCACTTGTCCTTCCCATGGGCTAATTCTGAGAAGCATGTTCCACAGAGTTTCAGAATTCTCCAGTAGTCCACAGTGATAACAAACCCTATTGCCCTTTTCCAGGTTCTCTCCTCTGGTTTCCTCTTTGTGCTTTTTACATGCACCTGAATCCTTGCTGCTAAGGCTTCTTGTGGGCAAACCCAAACTAAGATGACTTCTGTGCTGACCTCTGATGGACAACCAGCCTCCACGACTACAAAGGCAACTTTAAGTCCACAGAGCTCTAATGAGAACACAGTCAGGGTAGTAGGGTGGTATATTTAGGGTGTATTTTTTTCAACCTTCACCTGAGGATATGTTTCTGTATTGATTTTAGTGAGCGAGAAAGGGGGAGAGAGAAACATTGATGTGAGAGAGAAACATCGATCCACTGCCTCCCATACAAGCCCCGATCAGGGATCAAATCTGCAACCCAGATGCATGCCCTGACTAGGAATCAAACCAGTGACCTTTTGGTGTATGGGACAATGTTCCAATAAACTGAACCACCCAGCCAGGGTGATATCTTCAGTTTTTAGATAACTTATTCACAGGGGAGCCCAGCTAGAATGAACTAAGAGTTAAAATCCAAGCATTGAAGACAAGAAGACAGGAAATGAGAGAGGCAGGCGAGGGGTCAGGGATGTATTCCATGGGGAGGAGAGACTTGAAGTACACTGTGAAGACAGGAAAGAAGATGTTATAGAACCAAGAGACCTCCTGAGAATGAACACAGAACAGAGCAGAGACCAGCATCATCGGTGCAGCCAGTCCTTCAGTGATGAACACATTTGCTAGCATACATTCATGTATTAATGTTGAAATGCATCAGGTTGATAGAAAAGGTCTCTTATGTGTTTGACACAGAGCTCTGAAAATGTCACATACACCACAAGGCACAGGCCAGCAGTTTATGGGCCATAGCACTTGAATTGTGGTGCTGATAAATAATCTGATGTTAGTAACCCTAGTAGGTAAATCTTTATTATTTCATCCTTTAATGAGGAAAAGCAAAGCTGCCAGAAACAGAGCCAGAGGTTACATAACCAATCTGTGCAGAAAACTGGATACAACATTGAACCACAATGAAGAAAATCATTATTTTGAGCTACATGCTAAGGATTGGGGTGAGCTCTCTATAGTGTAAATTGTAAGCCATTTGAGAATCCCAGCAGTTGGTACTCATTTCCATTTTGCTGATGAAGAAACTAAGGCTGAGGATAGTTATTTGCAGAGCTGATGACTCATGGGCATCTGAGAGTGAGAGAAGGGAGATAACTTGGAGCCAGTTAACTCCCTTGTCCCTTTCTTTTTTACAGATCATGTGATTTTGCATGTAGCTTTGACACAAAATAATTTCTCCTCTTCTACTAAGACAGAGGTCCCTATCTCCTTGATCAAGTGCTTTCTTCAGACTTATCCCTACCCAGGGAGCCTGTGTGGACACCTGGCTGCGTAAATTCTGCCAAGAGAGGGCTGTTGGGCCAGGGCCTCTGACCATCTAGAAGTAGAAAGACCATCATCTCCTCTGGCCACTTACATTGACTCCTGTTTAATGCAGTTGGGCCATGGGCCAGGATGAGACTGACCCCTCATTGTCTGTGGGAGATTCTGAACTCTGCCAGCACTCAATAAAGGCAAAACATCTACAACCTGCCTGCCGTTAGCAATAAATAAGAAGCTGTTGGTAGGCCCCCTCCAGACATGCCCCCATCCTGATCCCCAGAAGGATATCACCTTACAAAGTGAAAAGGACTTTGAAGATATATAAATTAAGGATCTTGAGATGGAGAGATTATTTTGGATTATCCAGGTTGCCTCAATGTAATCCCAAAGGGTGCTTAGTAGGGGGAAATTGGAAAGGTCAACATCAGGGAAAAAAAAACGGTGATAATGGAAGCAGAGGTGAGTGATGGCCTTTGAAGATGGAGGAAAGGGCCATGAACCAAGGAATGAAAGTGGTTTCTAGAAGTTGGAAAAGTCAGGAAAACAGATTTATGCTTCTTGAGTTTGGAAAGAGGATAGCCCTACTGATTTGTTCTGGACTGGAAGATAGCAAGTATGTGTTGTTTTAATCCCTCAGTCTGTGATTATTCCTATAGAAGCAATAGGAAACTAACGCACTAGCTAATAATGCAAAGTCTCACATCCTTTAATGAGTCAATTATTTCCTCATTAAAGGATGAAATAATAAATATTTACCTACAATAACAAATATGTGTTAGTACCAAGGCCAGAAGTAGAGTGCAAAGTGCAAAAATCAAGAATGCAAGGTGAGATGTCCTGGATTTGAATCTGTTGGGGACTAGTTCATGATCTTGGGCATATTAATTATATTCCATGCATCCTAAATTACTCATCTGTAGCTCAGGAATCATACCAGCTTTCTCCTACTAGAGGTATTATAATTTTATATGATATATTAAAAATATTAGAGAATGGCATTTGCACTATACAAATGCTTTATTCTCATTTCATTCTGTTTCATTGTCATTCAACAAGAAGTATATTTTCTCGGGATAACCAATTAGGCATCAGAAGTTTTGTTAAAATTCTCAATAGATTGACCCCTCTCTTGGTTATGCTTGAGAAAGTTCTTTGTTTGGATTTCATAAAGATAAGAGTATTAGTTGAAAAATAGCACACCTTCTCGATGTATTAAACCATTTATGAATTTCAATTGGAATTAGAATCTGACAAATGTATACAATCTCCAAGTTCTCCTTCTCAGGTCCTGATACTCTGGGCTGTCACCCCCAACCTCACTAGTTCACCTTAGAGTGCTGCCTCCCTTACTTCTGGTACCTTAACTGATTATAGAATTCTCTGACTGCTGAGCTGCAGGTGCTCAAAGGCCAGCACCCATGACCTTGGTGTGGCGGAGTTGCTATATGGTTGTGAAAATTCACAGATGTGGAACTTTCAGGAGGCTCTGCATTTCCCCTGCACTGTCCTCCCTCTGTGATTCCTCCCAGGTCTCTGCTTCCCTCTTCTGTAGGAGGAAATGTATTTGCATCCTTAGTTACAGGAGAGAAAAATGACACCTTTTAGGATAAGCCCTATCGTCAAGACTGTTCAATTATCAAAAGCCTTTTTCCTGCTGGTGTTTCCTGTCTCTGCTTGCAGTGGTGCTGGTAATACTACCCCAGAGCTGGGTTAAATCAGTTTCTGCCTGGGGCTCCCTTGATAAGCCCATTCAGGTTGCCTACAGGTGGATCTCAACATAGGTCTCTTTCTTGTACCTGCAGGAAGAGTCCGCCTTTGATTCATCTGACAAATGTGCATTGATACTTCTCAAATGCAGAGCGGTCCCAAGCTATACTGAGGCCATATTCAGCAGCATCAGACACGATCTCCTGATTCCAGGAAATCCCACCCCTCTTATCAGCAGGGCCCAGGAGAACAATTGCAGGCCCACATGCCATATGTCTTAATATTTAAAAGTTAGAAAAAAATAAACTAAGTGTTATAATCCCTACCTATTTCTTCCATATCTCTGGTACCAAGGATTAGAACACCTGGGCTCTTGTAATTATTGCAAAACTTTTCCTCATTATGCGATCATTGAATCCATTCATGTCATCTGAAAGGAACGATGTAACAAGTGAATCTGTCTTTTCCTAGTCCTTCCTCTGCTCAAGTTCTCCCTGGATTCTGAGGCAGCATCCATGTTCAAAGTCAACAGTTGGCATAACCCACACACCAAGTCATTTGGATGCAGTCATCTCTTTTTCAAGGACATAGGTCAAGAGATAGGGGACCCATTTCCCTGGGGCCTGAAGAGTGTGAATCATGAGAGAGGATGTTTATGGGGAAAGGTCATGCTATGTCAGCATGAAGTACCTGGTTGCAAGTACCAGAGGCATTCTTATTTCCTTGAATAAATGTGTGTGTGTGTGTGTGAGTATGTGTGTGTGTGTGTGTGTGTGTGTGTGTGCTTTGAGAGATCCTTTGAAGCAGATAGATCTGGGGAAAAAAACCTTCTCCTGCCCTAGTTATGATTTGAGAAACATACTTTTCCATGTGTTTATAATCTAGTTGAACAAATAAAAGTCAGAAATATAGAATCATTATAAAGCATGACAAGACATCACATGACTTAGTCAACAAGTACTGACAAGGACAGTAGCTTTTTTAATAGCGTGGAGTTGCAGGCCTGGGTCACTCAGGGAAGACTACATTTTGTATATGGAAAAAAATTGATTGAATTGGAGAAACAGCATAAAAATTACAGTGCATAAAATTCTAATAGAAGCATCACACTTTATTTTATACATTTGTTATCAGCTAGGATGAGAATGCACATCAGAGCTGTGACATTGCTCAACATTATACAGTCACCAATGCACACCTGGGAGACTCAAACTGGAGATGGGGAGGAGGAACCTGGTACTGGAGCTGGAGGACGCAGGTGCAGGAGGAGAGGGATTATGCTGGAGTGAGCCCTAAGAGGTCTGAGCAAATCTAACATAGTATTGCATCAGCCTTGAGATGCGAAGAGAGAATAAGAGAATAAATTCCAAAAAATAGCCACAGGAAAGTGTCCAACACTCAATGCTGAGATCAGTGGAGCCTGACAAAAAGGCAGAAACTTCCAGAAATCATCCAAAAGGAAGGTAGAAATATTTGAAGTGGTGCAAAATCATAGTCTGTATGAAAGCAGTTGAACAGGTCCAGATGCTGGCATGAGAGAATTTCACTCTTACCCTAAGCACGAACATGAGAGATGTGTTCAAAGACAAAAGTAAGACAAGCTCATGGCAGCCACTGGACCTTCCTGCTGAGTTCTACACCCTGAGAGCAAGACAAGGTGCAGTTACACATACACAGATGCAAAGATCACTTTTAATATCGATAAAACTGAAATGGAAGAAAGTGATGTGTATCAGTCAGCAAGGGGGCTTCCTGATGCTGATCTTTGTTAGACTGATTCATCCAGCCCAGCACAGGCAGTACCAAATGCTCCAGTCTTGCCCACATAAGGCCTCCCATGGAGAAGCAGCGCGAGTCATGTGGTCCCTATGGGATCTTGACCACCCAGTGTATTAGTTCCACTGTGGTTGCTGTAACAAACTAGGGGTAGGGGGTTTGAGGTTAAAACAATAGAAATCTATTCTCTTACAGTTCTGGAGGCCAGAAGTCCAAGTTGAGGAGTCAGAAGAGCCACACTCCCTCTACCATCCCATTGGGGGAATTCTTCCTGGTCTCTTCCAGCTTCTGGTGGCTCCTGAAATTCCGTGGCTTGTGGACCCATCACTTTAATCTCTGTCTCCATCTTTGCATGGGAAAGAAGTTTTGATTGGTTCAGCCTGACTTTTCACCTAAATGCTAGACAACAGGGCAGTGGCTGGGCCCTGGATAGGCTGCCCTGGTCCATCAGCTGTGTCTCTTGGCACTGCCCACTTCTTCAGGTCCCTAGGGTGGTCAGTTTCCCTTCAAAGGGGCTGTTGACATGGCAGGCACTGTGATCACCATGTCTTCTGTATAGTTCATGCAGGAAAGAAGAACGCTTTCCTTAAGAAATAGTATACAGTACATGGTAGGTGCTGAGAGCTAAATGGATTCCTTGGTCAGCAATCCAACATGGATCTTTTGACCACAAAGAAAGAAAGAACAGCCTGTCATCAATGGACAGTTTATTTTGAGATGAGGGGTTGGACAACTCACAGAAAGATCCTAATGGCCTTTCCTGTAGAATATGGCATTAAGAGAAATGGTCAGGTTTTTAGCATGAATACCTCCCTTTCAAGGACTCAATATTTATTTTCATAATGTATATGGAATTGTTTTTACTTTGGTAAGTGATTCTGAAGTGCTGTCTTGGGGGAACTGAGAAAGAAAGCCTTCCTTGACCTACGTTAACTGGGTGCACCTCTCCACCAGTTCTCCAGCGGTGGCTCCAGAAATTTCAGACACAGTTTGCCTAATTGGGGAGACTGCACAGGAAAATAAATCGTACAGCTGGGACCCTTGGAACTGCCTGGACTAATTAACAGGAAGTAGCTTTGAACTTTTTGCATCGTTGGGCTTCTTGGTAGTTACTAAATGACTGGATCAAGTCCAAAAGCAGCGAGAAGGACCTGAGAGTTTGAGGACATGTTTCCCAGGGGTGTGCTATGAAGAGCAGGAGGACGGAGGCTATTGTTAATCCAGGAACAGAGGACTTTGATTTTTAAAAATTTATAGCACATTTATAGGTGGGGGCTGGGAGGTAGGAGGGGCAGTCAAAACCTGTTAGCTCAGGGAAGACCTCATGGACTGGTTACACATTCTTGGTTTCAGCTGAAGACAGTTAAGAAGGATTTTAGAAAAGAGAGTGTATGATTTGAAGGCAGAAAGCCTTTGTTTTCATCTCCTCCTCTTTTCTATCTCCTGAACCTTTTTTATTCTAGGCCAGGATTCTAATCCTGGTTATCCCACTTACTGCCTGTCTATTCACTTCTGTAACCTTCATCTTTTGCCATCCATAAAATGGGTCCATTCATACCTACTTTTTCTATTTTTTTTTTATGGCTGTTGTATGTTTTGAATGATGCTGTAAGCCTTTCGCAGTATTTACCCATCCTACTTACCATCCTCTCATATTCCTGATGGGTAAAAACATTTATTTTGTCATTCTGTTAATTTATTCTAAGGAGGCTATTAATGACTGGTACCCATTTATGACATTTGATCCCCAAGCTGTATGGAGCAGAGACTATCAGGTAGTACCCCAGTCCCTTAAAAAAAAAATATATATATATATATATATATTATTGATTTTTTACAGAGAGGAAGGGAGAGGGATAGAGTTAGAAATATTGATGCGAGAGAAACATGGATCAGCTGCCTCCTGCACACCCCCTACTGGGGATGTGCCCGCAACCAAGGTACATGCCCTTGACCGGAATCAAACCTGGGACTCTTCAGTCCACAGGCTGACGCTCTGAGCCACTGAGCCGAACTGGTCAGGGCGGTGGCCCGGTCCCCTTGATCATTATCATTCCCAGCAATGCCATACAAATTCCACCTCTCAGCACCTTCATTCCTTTACCTGTGGGGACGTTCAAGTGACCCCAGGGAGGAACAGAGATTGCAATGCTAAGTCGGAAGGGGAGAGAGTAGGGTCCATAAACTTATGCTTTGTGCCTCAAGTAACAGATGTCATAGATGAATGTTTACTGAGCTCCCCCTGTCTGGTAACCTCTTGGTGTTGTAAGGTTCAAAATTGCTCAAGATGGCTCAAGGGGATTCCTGTGGAAGTCCAAGGATGGAGTGGAGGGTCTCCAGACCAAAGACTCACTCCACAGACCCAGCAGTGAACCCTTACTCAGTGCTCAGCAATAGCATCACGAGGCACACCATCCCCTCCTGCATCTGCTTATCCTGGCTCTTCCTGCTCTGATTGTGAGAGTGGGTCCAAAGGGGTAAGCATTAGAAGTGACATGAATTCTCTGAGACATTCTAGAATCTTAGTAAGCCCCAAGAAAATAAAAACCAAGATAAAAAGATATTCCCAAAATCAGCCAGAGGCTGGAAAGGATGCCTCAAAAACAGTGGGCCATCAGTAATAATGATGGCCAATTTCTCAGAAACAATGTGAGGCAGAAGACAGAGGAATGACAGCTTTCAAGTACTAAAAGAAAAAAAAGCTTTCAAACTAGGATTCTTTGTCAAGAAAAAAATGTGTTTCAAGAAAGTGTATAAAAGACATTTTTGGACAAATAAAAATTGAAGAATTCCAGCAAATATTAATTATAAGAAAGGTCAAAATGATTTTTGTATTAGAGGTCCTAATCAGTGCAATAGGGCAAGAAAAAATAAAAATAAAGGACATGAAGTTTGGCATGAAAGAAGCAAAGCTGTCTTTTGATAACCTATGTGCTTTCAAATTCCAAAGGAAACTACAGGTCTGAGATCTGACAGGTGAATTAAGAAAGGTCTCAGAATACAAAGTCAATACACAAAAAAATAAGATATATTTTTCTATATCGGCAATAAACACCATAAAGCCATAGTGGTTCAGGCTGTGTGTTATGGACATGAATATAGGCAAATAAATCAATAGAAAACAATTAAGAGCCCACAAATAGACCAGATATAAACTCCTGAAATACATTGTGAAATGATCTTTGACTAAAGTATCAAAGCAATTCAATGAAGAATAGAGAGTGTGTTCAATACCCATGCTGGAAAATAGGGAGATCTGTATAAAAAAAGAATCTCAAACCATGCCTCAAGCCATGCACAGAACTCAAAGTATGCTGTAGCCCTAAATGTAAGCACCAGGACTCTACAGTTCCTAGAAGATACAAGAAAATATCTTTGTGTCTTTCATATAGGTAGAGTTTTCTTAAAATTTCAGAAGCAGTAACCATAAAAACATAAAATTAATCTACAAACTAGACTACTAGACTTAATAAAAAATGAAAACTTTAGATCATCTCAGGTCAACTTTGAAAATGAAAAGGCAAGCCACAGGTTGGGAGAAATAATTTATAACCATTTATCCGCTAATGAACTTGTATCCTAAAAAGAGCTTCTGTAGCTCAATAATAAAAAGACAAAAATCTTGAAAGAGAGCAGCAGGCTTGGTCAGATACCATACAAAAGAGGATACACAAATCTTCAATAAGTCCATGAAAATATATTTATTAAGGTTAGATATTAGGAAAGTGCCATTAAAGCCACAACAATATATCATTATACACCAACCAGAATGGGTGAAACATAAAGATTAACATTCCCAAACTTTGGACAGGATGTTGAGCAATTGCAACACTGACACACTGCTAGTAAGACTGGTGCACTCTGAAAGACTGCATGGCGATTTCCTATCATGTTAAATATACACTGACTTTGTAATCAATTTCTGTCTTAGATATTTCCCCCAAAGAAATGTAAGCATATGTCTGTGGGAGAGACTGATAGAAGAATATTGATTACAGTTTTAATCATAATTGAAAAGAACTAACTGGAAACAACCCAAATGTCCATCAACAGAAGAATGGATAAACACAGCATACAAATGCATGCAAATTGGATGAACAAGAAAGAGAGACACAAAACAATTATATAATGTTTCCTTTTATATGAAGTTCAAGAAAAGGTAAAACCAATCTATGGTGATTGATGTCAAGGAAGCGACTTCCGCTGAAGGTGGGCTGCGGGTGAGGTGCTGGGTGGCTCTAGAATCAACTGCAAAGGGGTGTGACTGAAGTTTCTAGGACAATGGACATGCTCTCTATCTTTCTTGTGGTTGAAATTACAGGAGTGGATTCATTTGTCAAAATGCATCGAATTTCACACTTTAAGATCCATGCATTTTTCTAATGATATTAATACCTCAATTAAATATCTATATAATAAAAGCCTAAGTGACTATTATGGTGGAACAACCAGAATGACTGGTCACTATGATGTGCACTGACCGCCAGGGGGCAGGCACTCAATGCAGGAGTTGCCCCCTGGTGGTCAGTGCGCTCCTATAAGGGGAGCACTGCTCAGCCAAAAGCCAGGCTCATGGCTGGTGAGCACTGCAGGGGTGGTGGGAGCCTCTCCTGCCTCTGCAGCAGTGCTAAGGAGCCATGAGCAGAGTGGTAAGGAGTGAGCAGGAAGATAGGGGGATTGGGCTTAAGCCAGCGGGCAGACATCCCCCAAGGGGTCCCGGACTGTGAAAGGGTGCAGGCCATGTCTCTAGTATATAAATAAAATGAAAAACAAGTAAACAAAGGACATAAAAGCAAACAGTCCTATTTAATGACACTGGTACCACTATGTATTTAGGAAATTTTATTCTTTTTGTCTATCTGAACAGCCAGAGATGCTATGATTATACATGACTTTCCAGAATTATTTATAAAAACTCACCAACTAAAAAGAAATGGGTGGGGTTTGAACTGGGACACCTGACATATGCTGGTTGGTGAGCAGAGTGATGCAAAGTGCCTACTGAGACAAGAAGCAAGAGGGAGCAGTTTTCCTGGAGCATTGTGTGAAAGCCACTGCTTGCTTGGCTTTTGCCCCTCCAGTTGCTTTCCTGTAGAAAGCCACATTAAGAGGTGCCTGGTCTGGTGGGGGAGATGGACAAGGTCAAAAGTTGAAATTCAGTATGCCTTATCACTCCCTGCTCCCCCCCTTTTTTTAGCTGTCTTGGTAAAAATGCAGAGCCCACTAGCTAAATGGAGGCTGGGAAAGGGAGAGAAGGGGGTCACAGAAAAACAGCATTAAGTCATTGTTGTCATAAGCAAAATTCCTTTGCTGTTTCTGGGACTTGTTGTCTAAATGGGGGCAAATAAAGATGTCTATTTCCTTAGCATCACCATCCCTCAGTCCCATGTGCTCTAGTTGGAGCCATTGAGCTCTCTGGAAAGCTGTCTTCTATACATTTGGTGGTTGCTGGGAGGCTGCATCTTGACTGGGTTTCAGGTGTGTTGTACTGAGGTAGCTCATTTTCCCAGGCCAGCTCCTCTACAGTCCTCTGTGGTGATATCAGCAGAAGCTCTGGCTCACCCACTGGTGGTGACATAGGTCCTGGATGGCTCTGACAGAGCAAAGACTTGGATTTGAGTTTCAATCCCAGCTCCCACTTTACTTTGACAAACATTTCCTAGACTGTGAAATGATGGGTTAGCTCAAGGATGAATGGGAATGAGAAAGAGCAAGGTTTTGGGAAGAAATGGATCTAAACCCTGGTTCCACTGTGAAGTTGGGCAAGTTATTTTACCATCTGTCCAATTGTTCCCATAATTTCGCAGTCAAGAGTATCAATGCCTGCTCCACAGTTGTATATCAATGCCTACTTTATAAGGTTGTGATAAGAATTTAATTATATTTGATTTATCTTATCTAATAAAGAGGGAATATGCAAATTGACCCTCACACCATTACAAAGATGGCAGCACCCACAGCCAATAAAGAGGGAATATGCTAATTGATTGCCCCACCCTCAAAGATGGCGGCACCCACAGCCAATAAGGAGGGGATATGCTAATTTCTGCCTCACCCTTAAAGATGGTGGCACCAACAGCCACAAGATGGTCAGAAGGAGAGGGCAGTTGTGGGATATCAGGCCAGCAGGGGAGGGCAGTTGGGGGTGACCGGGCTGGCAGGCGAGCAGTTAGGCATCGATCAGGCTGGCAGGGGAGTGGTTAGGCGGTGATCAGGCAGGCAGGCAGGCAGGCAAGCAGTTAGGAGCCAGTGGTCCTGGATAGTGAGAGGGCTGTCTGACTGCAACTTTAGGCAGGCAGGCAGGGATTGGGCCTCAACTGGCAGTTGGACATCCCTCTAGAGCAGCGGTTCTCAACCTGTGGGTCGCGACCCCTTTGGCAGTAGAATGACCCTTTCACAGGGGTTGCCTAAGACCATCATGCATATCAGATATTTACATTATGATTCATAACAGTAGCAACATTACAGTTATGAAGTAGCCACAAATATAATTTTATGGTTGGGTCACAACATGAGGAACTGTATTTAAAGGGCCAGAAGGCTGAGAACCACTGCTCTAGAGGTCCTGGATTGTGAGAGGGTGCAGGCCAGGTTAAAGGACTCCCCCCTCCCCTGTGCATGAATTTTGTGCACCAGGCCTCTAGTCCTATATAATAAAAGCCTAATATGCTAAGAGTTTGGTCGTCTAGTTGGCTGTTCAGCCAATCAATACATAATCTACACTAATAAAATACAAAGATGCTAATTGACTGTACCTTTACTACACCCTAAGCCACATCCACCAGCCAATCAGAGAGACTATATGCAAATTAACTCAACCGAGATGGAGGCTGGCAGCCACGACCTGGAGCAAGCAGGAGGCCTGGTTGCCCAGGCGATGGAGGGAGCTAAGCTTCCCGCCTGCCTGAGCTGGCTGTGGCCTCCACTTATGGCAACAAAGTTTCAATTATAGAAGACAAATAAATCCCAGATACCTGCTTCCAGCCAGCCTCCTCTGGGAGATTGGGTGGCTGGGGGTTGTGGCCAGCCTGCAAACAGCCATCAGCCCCTCACTCAGGCTGGCCACACCCTCATGGGGTGAGGGTCCCTGCTGGGGGGCTTAGCCAGCCTGAAAAAAGCCCTCAGCCCCTCACCCAGACTGGCCAGGCACCCCAGCAGGAGCCCCGACTCTGAAAGGGCTGTGGCCAGCCTGCAAACAGCCATCAGCCCCTCACCCAGGCTGACCAGGCACTCCTATATAATAAAAGGGTAGTATGCAAATTGACCCTAACAGCAAAACGACTGGAATGACTGGTCACTATGACACACACTGACTACCAGCAGGAAGATGCTCAATGCAGGAGCTGTCCCCTGGTGGACAGTGTGCTCCCACAGGGGGAGCTCTGCTCAGCCACAAGCCAGGCTGACAACTGCCAGTACAGCAGTGGTGGTGGGAGCCTCTCCAGCCTCCTTAGCAGCGCTAAGGATGTCCGACTGCAGCTCAGGCCTGCTCCCTGCTGGTAAGTGGACATCCCCCAAGGGCTCCCAAGATGCCAGAGGGATGTCTGACTGCCAGGGTAGGCCCAATCCCCCAGGGAGCGGGCCTAAGCCAGCAGGTGGTCATCCCCCGAGGGGTCCCAGACTGCAAGAGGGCATAGGCCGGGCTGAGGGATCCCCCCGAGTGCACAAATTTTTGTGCACCGAGCCTCTAGTATCCTAATAATATGCTAAGGCTGTTTGATTGCTTACTGTGATTTGCACTGACCACCAGGGGGCAGACGCTCCAACTGGTAGGTTAGCTTACTGCTGGGGTCCTGCCGATCGGATTGAGCAAGATGGGCCAGACACACCCTGGAGCCCTCCTGCAGTCCTTCCACAGCTGGCCAACCTCCTGTGTCCCTCCTTGGCCCCAATTGTGCACCAGTAAGGTCCCTCAGCCTGGCCTGTGCCCTCTCAAAATTCAGGACCCCTCAGGGGATATCGGAGAGCTGGTTTCAGCCCGATCCTGCAGGACAGGCTGAGGGACCCCACTGGTGCATGAATTCGTGCCCCAGGACTCTAGTATAGAGAGAAGAATCAAATGATGGCACCTGGCATTTTGTTGATGTTCTAGTTACCTTAGCTGCTATGGTACTCCCATTTTTTTTTTTCCTGTGGACAAACCCATCTGTGATATGCTAAGTAACTGAAATGGTTCATTTGGTTTCAACAATGCCTCCCCACCCCTCTACCGCCCAAGTTCATGTACTCACTCACTCACTCTCTCAGTCACACATTTCAGGCATTCATTAACTCAGGCTCCCCACTGCCAGACAGACTACTGTATAGAAGCCAAGGACACAAAAGCATTCTTCATACAGAGATTGCTCAGGGACCATCATTCTCATTATTGCAACTTACAATAATGTATAATAGTAATTATACATTATATGTTGTTTTCATATGGTTATCCCTGAATTAAGTGAGAGTAAGAGGACATAATGATGAAGTGGAGGCAACAATAACTCTCTGGGTTGACCTGAACACCGTTGGCCCAGGATCACCCCAAACATGGGCTGACATCTATTTAGGACAAGTTTCAGTTCTCATCAGATGATGAGGTCGAGGGTGGGGAAGATGCATATCTTTCTCAAGATCACATGATTAGTAAGTAGCGAAGTCAGAATTTAAATGTAGATATTATAAAATTGAAAACTATTATTTTTTTTTAGAAGAACGAACTGTATTATAAAAGGGTCATGGAAATGTCTGCATTCCTTGTTTTGTTGGAATGTTGCTGGGTTAAATATTGCATTGGCTGGAATTCAAACACTTTTTCATATGTAGCTTTTGGCTTAGGCTTCATTGTAATTAGGCTTAAGAAGCACCATAACTATCTTTGCCCACTGGGGTACTATTAAGTGCTCTACAGCATTATGGAAATGCAAATTTCCCCAGCTAGGAGTAATCTTTGCTACTGGATTGAAATATAATCTCTTAGCCTGATATGTAAGACCCATCATTATTAGACCAGAACTTCTTAGCTCTTCCCTCCATGCTCCCAAAGAGAAGGGAGCGTCCACTGTTCCCCTCCAGAGGGATAGTGTGTGTGTGGGGGGACATTCCTAGCCCCTCTCTTTTAACAATCTTCTTCATGCCACCTTAAAAGACTTATTACACATGGAGAGAGAGCCAGGGCCTGTCTTCCAGAAGCTGGTGTGCATTCCTGAGCAGACTGCCCATCCTGGCAGCTCTATATGCCTGCAGGGCTGATGCAACAGCCAGATCCAGCCTCAGAAGTCCAGCAGGATCAGGGGGAAGAAACCTTCACTTTGAACTCTATTAAAACCTTCCCCAGAGACCTCTGAATGGGAAGTTGCAGACAACCTGTGAAAATTTATAGAATTGATACTTATGTACCTTTTGGTGAACTACCATGTACTTAGGCTTTGTAGAAAAAAGTAAGGATAAAGGGATTGACACCCTGCAGCCCACAGAGCCCCTTTAAGACACCATTAGCATATTTTGTTATCAAGTCCACAAAATAATTTGTCATTCTTAAGCACAACATGAATTTTGTGTTCCCATCACTTTGCCCTTTCCTGACATGACTGCGGATGCCACTTATGCCAGTGTATTAGTGTATCAGGACTGACAAGACCAAGAACCACAAACAGGGTATCTTAAAACAACAGAAATTTACCCTTTCCAGTTCTGGAGACTGAGAGTCTGAGATCACAGTGGTGGCAGGGCCATACTCCTTCTGGAGGCTCTGGGATAGGATCATTCCCTGCCTCTTGCTGGTTCCTAGTGGTTGCTGAGTGTATGGTGCTGCCTGGATAGTAGATGCATTGTTCCTATCTCTGCCTCCTGTGTCACATGGCATTCTCCCCTGTGGGTTTCTGTGTCTTCACATCCTTGTAGGACACTAGTCATTGGATTTAAGGTCCACCTAATCCAGTAGGACAATATCTTAACTTGATTATATCTGCACAGATCCTGTTTCCATGGAGGTCACTCACAGGTCTTTGTAGTTAGGACTTGAATATATCCTCCTGATGAACACAATACAACTCAGTACAGCCAGTACCCTTCTTTTTAATAATATGGCTCTCTCTTGTCTCCCTTCTCTTCCTGCATCATCAGTCATCTCCCCATCTCTACACAACTCTCTTCATCATCATAGAACATGGGATTATTTCTTGCATATTGAAATAAACAAACACAAAAGCAAACAAACAAACAAACCTTTCTTGATCTCTGTATTAGCCATATTCTACAGGGAATCAGAATATATAGGATGAATATATAGGAAGATATTTATTATAATAAATTGGCTTACATGATTATGGATGCTAACAAGTCCCAAGATTTGCAGAGGGAGTTTGAAAGCTGGAGACCCAGAATCAATGGTATCATTTCCATTCCAAAGGTCAGCAGCCCGAGACCCAGGAAGAGCCAATATTTTTATTCAAGTTCTGAAGCAGAAAAAAGTCAATGCCCCAGGTCAAAGGCTAGCAGACAGGAAGCATGATCAACTTCTCAGGGGAGGATCAATTTTTTGGTCTATACATACCTTCAGCTATTGGATCAGGCCCATCCACACTAGGGATAGCGATCTGCTTAATTCAGTCTCCTGATTTAAATGTTAATCTCCTCCCAAAACATCTTCACAGAAACATCTGGAATAATGTTTGACCAAATATCTGGGCAGCTGTGGCCCTGTCAAGTTGATGCATAAAAGTAACCATTACAAACTCCCTTTATTTTCCACTATTTTTGTCTTTATAGCAAAACTTCTCAAAGGTAAAACTTTAATTGTTGTCTCCAATTGCTCTGTTTCATGCCTGGTCACATTTCAATTAGACTTTACTCCACAACTACAGAAAACACTTTTTTTGGTTTTGTTTTAAATATGGTTTTATTGATTTCAGAGAGGAAGGGAGAGGGAGAGAGAGATAGAAACATCAATGATGAGAGAGAATCATTTATTGGCTGACTCTTGCACGCCCCCTACTGGGGATGGAGCCAGCAACCTGAGCTTGTGCCCTTGGCGGGAATAGAACCTGGGACCCTGCTGTCTGCAGACAAATGCTCTGTCCACTGAGCTAGGGCCAGAAAACACCTTTGTAAAGAATCGGTGGTCTCCACACAGTGAACCCAATGGTAAAATCTTAGTTGACCAGGAGGTAAACTCCATTAAAGCAAGGATGTTTATCTGTTTTGTTCATGAGTAGCATTTTCATCTCTTAAGAAGAACAGTGACTAGCACATAGTCAGTCTTCAACTAGTATTTGTTGAATTAACAAATAACTCCTCCTTGAGTCATCCTGGCATTGGACATATTTGATTTTTTTTTTCTTTTTAAAACTTCATCTCCCTTCAGCTCCAAGCCTGTCTTGGTTTCCTTCCAGACTTGCTGGCTCTTCCTTTTTAATCTTCTTTGTAGATTCCTATTAATCTCCCGGCTTCTTAGTTCAGAGTTCCCATGAACTCAGCCCTTGCTCTCCAGGGGGTCTCATTCACTCTAGCATTTAAAACCCTACCTATAAGTGAGCAACTCCAAATCTTATATCATCACTTCTTTCTTGGGCACAAGACCACTCTACTTAGGTGTTTAATTGATCTCAAATTAAACATGTCCAAATATCAGCTTTCTACCTTCTCCCAAAGGTTCTTCTATTGATGCCCCATTTTTATCCCATCAACAAATACTATGAGCTCTAACTTCAAAATATATCCAGACCTAAACACTTCTCATCACTTCCTTTGTTTCCATCATGACTCACTCATATTCTCCAGATTCTTAATCTTTGCCACCATATTTACAATCTCAATTATTTTACTCCCTAAATATCAAGGAATGAAAATCCCTATCCCCACCTTACCATTTTTCTCTATTCCACTTATCACCAACTAGTATATATCTATATCTATATCTATATCTATATCTATATCTATATCTATATCTATATCTATATCTATACCTATACCTATACCTATACCTATACCTATACCTATACCTATACCTATATCTATATCTATATCTATATCTATATCTATATCTCTCTCTTTCTCTCTCTCTCTACATATAACACATATAGGGTATATGTGTGCGATTGTCTAAATGTTTGTGTTTCCTCAAAATTGATATATTGAAATCCTAACCCCCAACATGATGATATCAGGGGTGAAGCATTGGTGAGGTGTTTATTGTCTATCTCTGCCATTAGAATGTAAGTTTCAGCAGGGGTACATTCTTTTATTAATGATTGTATCCATGGCATCTAGAACACTGGAACATAATAGTAGATCAATAAATACGCCTTGAATAAATACATGTCTTTCTTTTGTTTTTTAGGAAATCAAAGTCCTAACACATCCTTCAGAGTACTGCTTATATAATCACCTTTTACCTAAGGAATTTTTATGTCTCTTCAACTACAAATAACCACTCCTTCCTCTGGCCTTCCATTAAACCTCATTTTTTATATTTTATCGAATGACTTCTATGCCCTAGACTCACTTATATTCTCTCATTTAATAATTTATTCTAACCAGTGCACAATGCCTATGGACTTACAATAAATGTTTTGCAAAGAATAAATAAATTCTCACTAAAGCCTATAAGACAAAAAAATCATTCCTAATGTGACAATGAAAATGAGTTTCAGTAGCATTCAGTATGTTGTGGAAGGTTTTATGGCAGGCAAATGAGACTCCGAATGAAAATCCAGGTCTCCCACTCTAACTCTTGTTCACTTCAGTTCACTCATTCAACCCCAGGGTCATGGCTCCCAACCAGGTATCAGGGAACAAATTTTCTGCACGGACTGTCACATAAATATTCTTTATTCTACAGGAGAAATATTGAGCTACTTTATGACTTGGGAACAAAAGGTTGTTAATGTTGTTTTGCTAAATCAAACCTTCTATTACCTTCCAGTTTGCCTTTTATGATTTTCCCTGGTAATCTTTTATTGTTATGAGAGAAAATAAAATTAGAGGCAGTAAGTGTGGTGAAGAAGGGAAGACTGGTACTGCCAGATGTCAAATCACCAAGAAATGGAAACAAAACAAAACAGGTAACAATAGCAAAAATGAAAGTAATAAGAGAGGTGAAAGGAGCGACCAACATTAAGGAAATGATAATAGAAAGAATGTTCAAGAGAGAAAGCTAAGTCTTACATACTTTTCTAATAACAATTTTGCACTAGAATATCATGTAATAACTGATTTAAAATATTCTAGCTAATAATGGGACAGAAGCATGTATAATACAATTTTTAAAAACAATCCCATTCTATCATCCTCTCACACATGCTTTTTTTGCATCACTAGCTCTTGGTTTGATCTGAACAGAAATCAAATCCCAAAATCACGTTGGAGAGACTTCATCTGATCCCGGTGAGACAGGAAGAGCAGACCCATTTTCTCTCCTAGAAACACCAGCAATTAAAAATAGACACAATGGTTTTCAAGACACTGCATATGGTTTCTCTCTTTTTGTAAAGATGAAGATCCTTTGCCTTTTATTTTTTAAAAATATTTGTTTGACTTCAGAGAGGAAGGGAGAAGTAGAGCGAGAGAGAAACATCAATGATGAGAGAGAATCCTTGATCGGCTATCTCTTGCACACTCCTTACTGGGGTTCGAGCCCGCAACCCCTGGGCCTGTGCTCTGACCCGGCATTTAACCGTAACCTCCTGGTTCATAGGTTGACATTCAACCACCAAGTCATGCCAGCCGGGCCACATGGTTTCTATCTTTATTTTTCTTGTATTCCAGTGGCAGAGACATATAAGAAACATATAAAGAGGACAATTATAAGTGAAACATTTTATGCAGAGAATCAAAGGGTGGTGAGAAAGTCACCAAAAGGCTATTTATTTGTTATGAATTTCTTATTTTTTTTGGTTGCACACATGTTTAAAAAGTCAATGAGAGAAAAGAAAATATAGGGAAAAAAAGGTAATTCTTCCTCCTTCTTCCCTTCATTCAAGATTTGAACTCACCAGCTCTACCCAGAGATGAGTAGAAGTACCCATGTCTATGTGTCCTCTGAAGACAGTCTACACATACAAAATTATGTATGTGGATGTTTTAAAATTTTCTCCACAAATGGCAGAATTATGAAATACATAGTTCTATATCCAGATATTCCCACTTAAAATATATATTGTAAAACATTCCCAATCAGCAGGTAGGGCTGTCTCGTTCTTTTTAATGTATTGGACTTAATGTATTTTATTAGTTTTTTTATTAGTGGAGTTTAGAAAATAGCCAATCTGTTGCTGTTAAGGAGACAGAGTGGCATTGACTACTATTGAGCACCTGTCATTTCACACATGCTCAAGTTGATGTGATTTTTTGAAACTGAAGTTGCTGAGTCAAAAGTTATTTGGGTTTTAATATAACAGGACTTGTTATCTATTTTCCCCTAACATGATAGCAATATAAACATTTATCAGCAATTATGAAAGTGTTTCCCCACATGTGAGTATTATCAAACTTTTAGGTCTTTGCCTACAAATTAGGTTTAAAAATGATATTCTATATAGAGTTCAACTATAAAGTTCAATGGAAGTGTATTTATTATGAGAGGTTTCAAACTGTTAGAGACTTTTCTGTCTTCTTTTCTCAAAATGATCTGTGCACAGCCTATATTCACTTCTCCACTAGGTCCTTGGTAAATTTTGATTCCTTTCTGAGTTTTAGGTGATCACCTCATGCTTAGGACACCAGCCATTATGTGACATACACTGTCGATATTTTTACCACTTTATCATTTTCCTCTCATTTTTTTTTCAGGCAGACTGTTTTATTTTTTTAATTACATTTTATATTCAATATTATTTTGTATTTGGTTCAGATATACACAGGGTGGTTAGAGAATCATATACTTTACAAAGTGATCTTTCCGGTATTTCCAATACCCACCTAACACCATACATAGATATTACAATATTATTGCCTATATTTCCCATGCTGTACTTTACATCCCCATGACTATTTTGTAACTACCAACTTGTACATATTAATCTTTTCCCCCTTTTTACCCCCCTCACTTCTGGCATCTATCAATCTGTTCTTTGAATCTATGATCAGTTTCTATTTTGTTTGTTCATTTATTTTGTTCTTTAGATTCCATATGTAAGTGAAATAATATGATATTTGTTTTTCTCTGTCTGACTTATTTCACTTAGCATAATAGCCTCTAGGTTCAGGAAGACTTTTAAAATAATATTAACCAGAGGACATGTTGATAGAGGGAGAGAGAGAGAGAGAGAGAGAGAGAGAGAGAGAGAGAGAGAGAAGAGAGAAATGTCAAATTTCTATACATGCCCTGACTGGGGACTGAGCCTGCAACCCAGGTATGTGCCCTGACCAGGAATCTAACTGGCAACCCTTCAGTGCACAGGATGATACTCAACCAACTGAGTGACTCTGCAGGGCTCAGGAAGACTTTTACATTTATTTTATGTAGTCAAAATTTTATACTGAGCAAGGTGTGAAGAGAGTACATGGGAGGATGCTCGGATGGATAGTTGAAAGGAGTTGGAGGATTGCTGACTGGAGAAGGTGCAAGGCTAAATTACTGGATAAGGAATCACGAGGCTGAATGAGCTGATAGATCTAAATGTACCACAGAGAATAGGATGGTGTCTCACCCAAACTCGCAGAGGGGCATTGGTGATGATAAGGTTAGGGCATGACCATGGGAGTGGTGGCTGGCAGAAAGTGGATGCCTGAAGATGCCCATGTGGAAGAATGGAGAGAACTAGGTATTAGGAGAAATTCTCCTGTGAACATTGAAGTGACCGGTGTATGGGTAGAAAGGAAGAGTGACATGTGGGGCTGAAAGCAACATAAAAGTATTTAGTAAATGCTCAATTGCAAGGAGAAGTTGAAATGAGGCACGTAGACAGAGCTTTATTCCATTTTATTGCTTCAGTCCGATGGGGTGTAGCAGTGTAGCACTGTGGTTGGAGGCCTGGATGCAGAGTCAGAAAACAGATGTCTCGTGTGAGACTTTTGTGCTCTGAGCCTCGGTGTTCTCATCTGTTAAATTAGTCTGCTGGACTGAGAGGATGATGCAATCATGTCTGGCTCTACTGTTCTCTGACTCTGCAGTGGCTTGGGCAGCGTCACCACAGGCTGACTGGTACTTTTCCTATCAGACACGTAATGGGACGGACCTGAAACCCCAGCTCCCTCACCACACTGTCAGAGGGGGTAGACCAGTGCTCCTGATTGGCATGGGGCCATCTTCAAAGCGAGGCTCTCTCGGAGGAGCTTTTGAAATATTGACAGCCAAGTTGGACCCAGGCCCAGAATTGAAAAGAGATCAAAAGCATAGCCTTAAATAAAACCAGCTGGAAGCACAGCTATTAAAAAAGGAGAAAAAAGAACCCGAGATTCTCTAGGCCGGGACCTTTATTTCAATATGTAAAACACAAACCCCGGAGACGGAGAGTCAGGCCCTTCCAGAGCATTTCTGGAAGAGGGTGAGCCAGCATTTTGATTTGCGTAATGAAAACCGGCTGTTTAAACATGTTGGGTCTCACTTGCTAGAAGGAGAGACGCCTTCTCTCTCGTGCCAGACAGGACGGTGGCAAATGCTTTTTGCTCCAAGTACTTGGAGGTGAAAGCGATAAAGCTGCCTCTACATTATCCCATTTAGTTTTTATAGGAAGCCTTCAAAGATGAGAGCGTACAGCACAGAGAGGTGCAGTGTGTTTCCGAGTAATGAAGCTCAGAACATTGAAATAACTCGGACGAGTGAATGTCCCTGCTGAAAACCTGAGGCCAGAGACCTGGCAGCAAGGACGAGATGCAGGGCTTGGAGTCCTGTCAGCAGAAGGGCTGGGGGAGGTCTCCTCATGGGGGCGGTCCTCTGCATTGTGGGGTGTCTAGCAGCATTTCTGGCTTGGTCAGTCCTTGGTCAGTACATTCTCTCTCCCAGTGGGGACAACCAAAAATGTCGTCAGATATTCTTCAAATGTCTCCTGGGCCGGGGAGGGTGGAGTTGGGAGGCAAAATCCCCTTCAGCTGGAAACATTGAGCTGCAAACTGAATTGGCTTTGAAACTGAACGTGTGAGATGAGGGCATTAAGAAGGCAGCTATTTGACTGCAAGGAAAGAGTCTTAATGGATAGGAATCGGTTGCCTCTACTTGTGGGTTCACTCTGATGTGTCGATCTGTCTGATCAAGTCACTTAGCCCCTCTCATGCTCCACTATTTAATATTTTAAAATAGAATAGTAGTATGTCACTTGCACACATGTGGAGGGGCTTAAAAATAGAAAAGTTTTATATAAACACATGGGCATCTAATAGCCTTCAGTGCACTTAGGAGATGAGCGTGTGAGTGTCTGTTTGCTTGTTCATTTAATAACAGAAGTTGTTTAAGTGTAGGAATAATGTCCTGTCATCTCTGTAGTGCGTTCTCCTCACCGTGTCTTGTACATATGGGTATGCACTAAAAATCTAAAAAAATTTTTGAAGTACTTTTTTTCTACTAGCCTTAGAATAATTATGTTTCTAATTGAAAGTAATATTTCTTTAAAAAATCTTGCATTTGGTCCTGCAGGTGTGGCTAAATGGTTAAGTATCAACCTATGAATCCAGTTATGGTTCGATTCCCCATCAGGGCACATGCCTGGTTTGTGGGCTTGATCCCCAGTGTGGGGTGTACAGGAGACAGCCGATCAATGATTCTCTCTCATCATTGCTGTTTCTATCTCTCTCTCTCTCTCTCCCTTCCTCTCTGAAATAAAATACATATTTTTAAAAATCTTTCATTTGATGTAAAAAATGCTAGTATCATATCACTAAAAACACAGGTTCTCACTTTTTTTACTTTAGAGATTTTGCTTAATATATTACTCTATCATTAGAGTGGGCCCTGCTTTATGAGGATATAGAGTAACTGTGACAATGCCTAAAATAAGTACTGTCTTCCCCGCTTATCCACGATTTCACTTCCCACAGTGTCAGTTACCCTGTGGTCCAGAAATAGTAAATTGTGCACATTTCTCAGCAGCATGAAGAAATCTGGCACTGGCCATCTCGGCTTCCATGCATATGAATCCTCCCTTTGTCCAGTGAGTCCACACCGTAGGCACTTCCTGTCCCTTAGTCACTCAGACACTGTCTCAGCTATCCAGTCAGTTATTAGAGTGAGAGGTAGGCCACTCTCCTGTAAGTTTTATTTCAGGGTGTTGTTATAATTATACTATTTTACTGCTAGTTATTGTTAATCTCTTACTGTGCCTAATTTATACATTGAACTTTATCATAGGTCTGTATGTGTAGGAAAAAGCATAGTATATATAAAGTTTGGGACTATCCACTGGGGTTCTTGGAACAACCCCTCCCCACCACACACAAAGGTAATATGGGACTACTGCATGCAGTGGGTTCCACAGTGGACAGACACAGAGACTTCCCACTAAAGTCCAGGGAAACACAGAAGATGCTAAGGCTGATGGAGAATGGATGTTCAGTGTCATGGTAGGGTGATATGAAGCAGGGGCTTGTCAGGAGAAGCACTGTAGCTGTCAAGGTCCAAAGAGAAAAGATGGCATATGGAAATTATATCTCAAGCAGAGTTTACTTCCTCGGAGACTAATGAAGGTGGGATGTGGTGCCACAAGGGCACCGCCAAGACCCAAGTGATCAGCAGTGACTCTGGTTGTTACTCTGCCAGGCCCACAGGGACAGGGAAAGTTTGTGTGCAGAGCAAGCTGCAGTGACCTGGCAGGGGACACGGCTAGGCTGAGGTGACCTCACTGGGAGGGATTCAATAGAGAAATACCTGAGTTTTCTCTCTTCTTCTCTTCTATCTCCTGCTGGGGCTCCCTATTGACTGAACTCAATGAGGTCAAAGGGCACAATACAGTTACCCAAGAGGTCAGCCATCCAGAAGTGGATTTGGATGGTCAAGTGGAAGATATGGCAGAGAGTTGCCAGTTCAGAGAATGGCCCAGAAGAGGTGATAGTGTAGTAGGCAATGACGTGAGGTGGAGTGATTTGGAGTTAATCTTTGGAGTTTGTCTTATGTGCAGGAATTCAGGACTTGCTTTGCCAAATGTAAAATGGCAGGCATGGACAACAATCTTTTCTATTTCATTTCAACCGAAGTCTATTTTTTATTGTATAAAAGTAAGTGCACCTGTAATGGTGGAACCCCAAGAGTTGGTTAGTTGGGGTTGCATTGTAAACAGATTCTAAAAATTCTCAAATAACCCAGGGTCATATGTTTGTTTGTGTATATTGCACATTTTCAGAAAGACTGAGCCCATTTATTAAAAAGTAACTGTAAGCAAGTTATCACCAGATGCAAATGGAAGTTACTCTTTTATTGTATCGTTGCTAAGCATTGTGATGTAGTCAGATACACCAGTGGGACATGCTGCCTTCTTCTCTGCAAATCTATCCCTTTGCTGGGAGTAGGAACATCCCCAAGTCTGGATGGCAGCTCTCTGGCCCCCTGCTGCCCTGTGTCCATGGCAGACACCACTAATCAAGCATAGTGTACTCATCTTACTCTTAAACCCAGGGCTTGGCCTGCAAAATGAAAGTCATTTGTAATTTCTGCCTTAAATTGTGCTCAAAACATGGTAGTGTTCATTTGGCCTGTTCTCTACAACTGGGAGTATATATTTGAGAAGGTAAATAATTAAAAAAAAACCTCATTTATACATTCACAAACATTTAATGAATACCTACTATATCATAGGCTCAGTGCCTGGAGTGAGCTACATACACATGTACAAGCTGTGGTCATTGTGAAAACACTCACAGCCCAGTGAGAGATACACAAGCCAACATTGTGAGTTTAAAGCTACTTTAATCGAGGTTTATACATGAGATAAGACTCAATTCCACCTGAGAACCAAATGCCAAAAATGCTGTTTTCACCTCCAAGAATACTGTTACCATGATTTCTAAATGGGCCTTGTGTCCGTTCAGGGATGACCTTACTCCGGTGGAGAGCTTTACCCTTTGACTTTGGAAAATAGAGTATGATGTAATAATCTAGGAAGAGGCCAAAAGATATTCCACTTGACCCCAAGAGGTGACTTTTCTCTTATTCTGAAGTCAGAGTGCAGACAATCTGGGAAAGCTTACAGGGGATTCTTTCTTTCTATTTATTCACGCAGTTGTCATCATCATTATTACTGCCGCATTTAATATTTATTGAATGTCAAGCCACCTTGGGCAAAGAATACAGTAGAATAAAGGAGAAAGCTAGGGGTCTGACATACGGAGTGAGTCTCCAATGGAAACTGGGAGACTCTTTTGTGAAGAGGAGACTCACGCGAAAGAATTGGATTCAGGACAAGAATAGACCCAATGAATGGGTGTAGCTTCTACTGTGGACGATATGGCTCTGCCTGGATTCCTTTTTCAGAGATGTTTTCCATTTCTTCGTAAAGTACCAGTGTCTTTGAAGCCAATCTCTGTTGAACAAAATGGTTATTATACACTCACACTTCGCCCAGGAAGGCAGGCTGGTTTTATACAAGATAAAACAAATATCTATTTCTCGGAGGAAAAGATAACAATATCATAATCAGACAGGGGAGGCTGAGAATAAAACAGTGTGTTTTGAGTATGATTTAGTTACTTAGCTTTTAAGTTTCTAAAAAGTGAAAAAAATAAATAAAATAAAAGAGAAGAAAAAACAAAGGAAGCCCAGTTCTTCCTCACCAAGCTGGTGTCTCTGCTGCAGGAAGAGGGTTTATCTCAAGGACTGAGGCAAAATAGAACAAAATGGAGAAAACTGGGTGAGAATTTTCAGGAGATTAAAAACAAGTCATGTTCCTTCATCTTCACAACCTGCAAAATGGATGCATGTCTTTTTCACCAAAGACTGCATGGGGCTTCCAGACGTGTCAGAGAGTTCCATCGGCTGCCCTGCAGTATCAGATTCCCTCTTTCTCTATTTGCAACTCCTTGATTTCCACGGGAGGACCCACATGACTGGGGAAACTGACTCCCACCTATCTTCGTGCACGTGGCTGACATTTGATACAGGAATGGAAATGTGATTGAGCCTAATGCATGGCCGAGGGTTCACGCTGAGACTTGCTCAGGCTGCTGGGACCCGGGGTCCTCTCTGTCTCTGAAGGTTGAAGTTGTAGACATGAGGCCTGGACTTGCCAGGCCAGTGTCGGTGGGAAGCCAGTCCAAGAGGAAAGCACAGTGGAAGGCAGACTCAGTGTTCATAAGGGAAATGAAGTGGAGATCTTGATGATATTGTGACCCTTTGAACTGAACTGTACCTGGAATCATCCCAATCTCTAATGTTGTAATTGTCATAAGCGAGAAATGAAATGATTTTTATTTATTTTTATTTATTTCTATATATATATATTTTTTATTGATTTCAGAGAGGAAGGGAGAGGGAGAGAAAGATGGAAACATCAATGATGAGAGAATCATTGATCGGCTGCCTCCTGCATGCCCCCTACTGGGGATTGAGCCCGCAACCCTGGCATGTGCCCTTGACCGGAATCGAACCCGGGACCCTTCAGTCTGCAGGCTGATGCTCTATCCACTGAGCCAAACCAGCTAGGGCTGATTTTTATTTCTTAGTCAATGCAGATGCAGTCTTTATTAGTAATCACTAAAGCAATCTCAGCCAATACATGTTTAGAAATGGCAGCTGTATTTACGCAAACTTCCCAATGTACTCAACTGGGTGCGATTTATGAGAAGTTACAGAGAATTACATATTTTCCCTAATCCATTGCCCTCTTCCCCCCCAAAGCTTGAAAGATTCCTGCTCACCCCTTATGGCTCAGTGCAGCTTCCCCTCCTGAATGAAGCTGGCCCAGTCTGCTGCTGACCTTAATGAAATGAATCATTTCCTCTAGGCTGTCGTCACATCAGTGCAATTGTAATTCACATGGAGCTCTCACCACATTGTCTTCTGGCTGGTTGTTACATGATTGTCTTCTCCAGACAATCAGGAGTCTCTGAATCTGAAGTGCCTGGAATTGGACTTTGCCCATAGCATGTGCCCAATAAATATATGCATATATTTCATTTATCCCTCCATCCTTTCTCAACCGTCAGTCAATATACGAAAAGCTTGAGATTCAAAGATGAATGCCCTCATCTTGGCTTCTGAAGAACTTACAGTCTAAGGACATATAATTTTAAAAAATTGTATATATCTAGCAGTTTACGTATTATTTGTTTCTACATATAACAATAATTAAACACAACTGTAATAAATAACTTTATACCTTATATAGATGCACTGCTCTGCTAATATATTATTCACATTACAAAACTTACAACATTGGATGAGCTAAGACTAAGCATAAATCAAAGACCTACTAATTTATTGCTGTATCCTAATGGATTGCCTTGTGTGAGTCCTGGGTCCCCTTCCCCACTGTGAAGAACATTGGTGCACTGGCTCGAGATCAAGGGGAAATAGACCGATGGGATTCCATGTGAGGCTTGACTAGCATGGAAAATGAGCCCTAGTCGCTGAGCTGGAGGCTCTCAGGGTGGTGTGAAGATCAGGCAGTGAGCTGTTCCGACGGCTTCACTTCTTAATCTTCATGCTCTGAGCCTTCAAAGGAGGAAAATAAACATATTGTCCAGAAACATATCGTGTTTCCTCTTCTTCCAGTGTAACCCATAGAAAGCTGGCATACAAGAGAATGTCACCTGGTGAGAATTGCTCCTGCTGTTTCCGGAGCATTCTGCCTCCAAGGTTCCTGGTGACACTGATTACAGGATGCACCTGCAATTCTACCCTGCCCAAACAAGGGTCTTTTCTAACATAGCCAGTCACTCTGTGTCCATCACCCAGACTGAACACAAAGGGCTTGACTTTACCCTCGACGCCAGGAGATCTCTATTAGCTCCCTGACTCCCAATGTCTCCAGCCAGGCAGAACTAAGGGGCTCAGTATTTCATCTGCCCTGTGCCCACTGGACATTTTCCAAAGGGCAGAACAGATGAACTAGAAAACACTATTTAATGTATTCTTTACCCCCCTAACAATCTCATGAAGCACATATTAACCCATTTTACAAATAGGACAATCGAGGTCATGCAAATTCAATGACTTGCCCCAAAGTCAATTAACATGCTGAAGAACCAGGATTCAGACAAAAGTTCTCTGGCTTCTATTACCTTTCTTGTGACACTGAACTACTCCATCTCATTAACGATAGTGGAATTAATTGCTATAAGAGTAATAGATTCTGTTGAATATAGAAATGGTGCAGCTTCAGAAATAGCATATTCCTCTTGCTTGTTACATGGAAGTTCTTTCACCAGCAAAGTGAACTGACCACCTGGTGGTGGAATTAGGATTGCAGTCTTTCCTTCATGCCCAAGTCCCTTTTCACCATTCTGTATGCCTTGTCTGGTTCTTCAAAAAGAATGAGCTGGGCTTGACAATTGTAACACATACTAACATTACATAGCATCTCAGAATTTAACCAGTGCTTTCACCTACATTATTCCTCTTAATTCTCATCACCACCCCGTAAGATAACTATTATTTTACTAGCGACCTGGTGTACGAATTCGTGCACCAGTGGGGTCCCTCAGCCTGGCCTGTGGGATTGGGCCAAAACTGGCTCTCTGACATCCCCCAAGGGGTCCCAGATTTCCAGAAGGTGCAGGCCAGGCAGAGGGACCCCACCGGTGCATGATTGGGGCTGGGGAGGGGCGCAGGCGGTTGGCCAGTCAGGGAGAGACCCTAGGGCATGTCCGGCCCATCTCGCTCAGTCCTGATTGGCCGGACCCCAGCAGCAAGCTAATCTATTGGTCAGAGCGCCTGCCCCCTGGTGGTCAGTGCACATCATAGGGACTGGTCAACCAGTTGACTGTCTGCCCCCTGGTGGTCAGTGCACATTATAGCGACTAGTCTACTGGTTGATTGTCTGCCCCTGGTGGTCAGTGTACATCATAGCAAGCGGTTGAGTGACTTTAGCATCATTAGCATATTATGCTTTGATTGGTTGAATGGATGACCAGACGACCAGACACTTAGCATATTAAGCTTTTATTATATAGGATTCTTCTTCCTGGTTTACAAATGAGAAAACAGACACATTTGGACTGGGAAGCCAGGACTCTAAAACCGCTAGATCCTGTTGTCCCCACCTAAGTACACCTTATGGTAGTGTTTAGCTTTATGTCACTGTAGGAGTTATAATCCATGCATTCTTTCAATTTCAGACGCTGCTCTTACCAACTCCTGACTGGGGAAGACAGGGACACAGACTCATGCTGCCGTGGCTCAGCTCATACTGAGAATTACTGTGGAGTCTGCCTCTTTATTTTATTAAGGGAGCAAAAGGAATCTGAGTTATCTGTTGATGAGACATTTTACTTAATTACTACATTCAAACAACCATTTATACTTAATAAAAAATAAAAATAAGCCCGGACCAGTTTAGCTCAGTGGATAGAGCGTCGGCCTGTGGTCCGAGGGGTCCTGGGTTCAATTCCGATCAGGGACATGTACCTTGGTTGAGGGCACATCCCCAGGAGGGGGTGTGCAGGAGGCAGTTGATCAATGTTTCTCTCTCATTGATGTTTCTAACTCTCTATCCCTCTCCCTTCCTCTTGTAAAAAAAAAAAATCAAAAAAATATATTTAAAAAAATAAAAATGATGGAAGTATTATAAAAGTTTAACAAAGTTAAAGACATGAGAGAACCAGAAGAGCTTTTACCTAACTCATAGGGATGACCTCATAATGTCCCTCTTATAATGCTGATGCTAATGGTATCAATAGACACATTTTGGGGGCCTAAGTATGTTTTATACATTATACCCTTACATGCTCACAAAATCCAATGAAGTAGGGTGATGTTATGATTTTGACTGTTCTGATTTTATAGAAGGAGCAGTTAAGCTGGCCGGGAGTGCATAGGATCTGTCTGACCTAAGACTCGATGAGGGTAGCAGGGCACAAGTACTGGACTGCTTCTCCGATAGTCTCTCCCTTGAGTGGAGGGTTAGCTCACCTTGGGAAGAAAAGGTGTTACAGGGCTGGTCATGCCACCACATTTTAAAAATGATTTCTCTGGTAGTTCTACACTCAAAGGGCAATTCATTTAAATGTCCTTTGGGTTAAAATACTTATCAAAGAACCTGGAAGACTATAACAATGCCTTTTGCCATTATTTCTTGATCCAGTCAAGATGGAAATGCAAAGAGTTTATATTGAAGGCTAGGGCTAAGTATAGCCTTAGATATTTAACATGAAGCACTTAATTTTCTCTGTAATTTGATCACGCTGAGGCCCAGAATGAGGTAGTGCAGCTCAAGAAAAGCAAGGAAGAGGCAGAGAAAAGTCAGGTTTAAGAGAGGTCTATCTGGACCCCAAAGCTGTGTATGTCCCTCTTCACAGCACAGCCAACCCTCGATTTGATATGGAGTCACTGACATTTCAATCAATTTCAGCAAATGTGGAATACCCATTATATGTGAGAGCAGTGCACCTATGATACCCCACTGCTGGACCGAGTCTCAGCTGTTCCCAAATGTGCTGGGCTCTGTGAAGTCAAAATGCAGCCCTTTTCAATAATTTAAATGTCCAGACTGGTGCAATGATCAAAACTCAAGCCTTAGTCCAACTGATAAACTCTTCTGCTGCTCTGAATCAGGCCAACTTCAGGTTTGGGAGCCTTGGGTGGCTCCAGGACCGTGAGTGTCTTCTCTGATTTCCCACACTGCTGTTCTGATTCCTCCTGCACTCTCTAGTCCAGATTTCTGACCCTTTCATGGTCAAGAGCAGGAGGAGGAAAAGGGCCAACATGTGAACGGATGTGTGACCAGGTGCTGGATCCTGCAGCACATGGTATTGGTACTCCTTGCTTAGGAGGTCTGTGTGCCACCTCCAAAAACTCAGCATAAAAAGGAAACCTTTTTCTCCTGCTCTTCTATTCAAATCCTTTATTCCTTTGAGGTGAGTGACCGATAGTTTCAGTTGTACAATTTTGTAGCAAATGAGGCCTAGGCCTATATTTTGAACCTGGCTAATTGGTACCTATTGTTGTGGTCTTGGGGAATTCTGCCAATAAGGAGACAGGAGTGGTCCCATTTATCAGCCTCTCATGCTAACATTTATTCAAGGCTTACTACATGCCAAATACTGCGTTAATCTCTGGTTATTTCATTTAATCCCCAGAATGGCCTATTGGGTAGGCATTGTTTTCCTGATGAGGAAATTTCAACGCAATAATTCAAGTTAATGTAGTTATCAGCATTGGAGGTGGACATTAAGTCAGGCAGTTTGGTGATTTCCAAATGGTTAATCACTGTATTGAACTTCTTCCCCCACAATAGCAGCAGGCTTGGGAATCATGCCAGGTCAACATATTAGAAGGAAACCTTGCTCAGATCTCACTAGTGCTGAGCACAGTGGCTGATTAAGCAGAGCATAGAGGAGTCAGAGGAAAGAAGGTAAAGAGGAAATGGGTAGACTTCCTTCAAAGGCAATGAATGGGGCAGGGTGTAGAGAAGGAATATACATTTGAAGTCCAACAGTTCTGGGCTTATCACTGACATTTTCCTTGCTAAAATGACCTTGGGAAAATTATTTTACAAACTTTAGTCTTGGTTTCAATTCCATAAAGTAAGGATAATAATATATATCACAGGACTGATCTGAGAAATGAGGTGTTGTAAGTGCTATCTAATAGTGTGAAATATTAGATAATTGGAGGTTGTGATGATGATGATGATGATAGCTAGTGGCAATAGCTAATATTTATTAAGCAGTTATTACATGCCAGATGGTGCTCTAAGCACTTCACATGTATTTACATGTTTAATCTTCAAAACATATAATGAGACAGTACTATTCCTATTTCTTTTTACAGAAGAATAAATGCAGGCAAAGATGAATAATTTGCCCAATGTTAACACAGCTAGTGAGCAGCAAGCTGGGACATGAACAGAGGCAGCCTGTGAGTGGAGCCTGGGTGTAACCAGCACTGCTCTGGCAATATCTAGAAATCTCAGAGAGGACCATGATTCTTCTCAGCCATGATATATGGCAATGTCATCATTATAATTAGTTTTACATAATTCTTTATTTTATTTTTTCTTTATTATTATTTTTTCTTTATTTTATTTTTTCCATTACCATTTATCTCCTCTGTACCCTCTTCCACTCATCTCTCCCTTCTCCCCCCACAATTATCATATTATTTATGTGTATGAGATCTCTCTTTTTTATCTTTTTTGCTTAATCCCTTTGCATACCCCACTCCTACCCCCCAACAGAGCTGTCTGCCTGCTCTTTATCTATGAATCTGACTCTACTTTGCTTGGCAGTTCAGTTTGTTCATTAGATTCTACATATGAGTGAAATCATATTTGTCTTTTTCTGTCTGGCTTATTTCACTTAGCATAATGCTCTCCAGCTCCATCTACACTCTTGCAAAGGGTGAAATTATTTATTTTCATTTTTTTAAAATTATATTTTATTGATTTTTTTACAGAGAGGAAGGGAGAGGGATAGAGAGTTAGAAACATCAATGAGAGAGAAACCTCGATCAACTGCCTCCTCCACACCTCCTACTGGGGATGTGCCCACAACCAAGGTATATACCCTTGACCCGGAATTGAACCCAGGATTCTTTAGTCTGCAGGCTGACACTCTATGCACTGAGCCAAACTGGTCAGGGCTTTTTATTTTTAATTTTATGGTAAAATAGTATTCCATTGAGTTTTAGATAGTTTTCTTTTAAATATATATTTTTATTGATTTCAAAGAGGAAGGAAGAGGGAGAGAGAGAGACAGAAACATCAACGACGAGAAAGAATCATTGATAGATTCCCTCCTGCACAACCCCTAATGGAGATTGGGCCTGCAACCTGAGCATGTGCCCTGACCGTGAATCGAACCATGACTGCCTGGTTCATAGGTCAATGCTCAACCACTGAGCCACACCAGCCTGGCTTAAACAGTTCTTTAACCAATAAGAAGCCCATTCAACTAGAGTATTTTTGAAATAGAGAAATATTATCAGAGTATTCTTGAGGAATAAAAAGTTGTTAGATATATTAATAATTAAGAGAAGGCCAGACCTTCATTGTCCGCTATCTGATTTGTCGTATAAGCTATTTGAAAACTACTTGGTGAACATAAGAGTTAATCTAACTTTTTTACTTTTGATATGAAAGAGGAAAAAAGCACCCATAAATGCTCTGTGATTTGGCAGAAACTCAAAGTTTCTCCTGGATTGTGACACGTGGAGTCCAGAGAATGCCTTGCCTTAAGGTAACATTCAGCAAAAATGCATTAGGAAGCAGAAATAGATTTCACTCTGCTACCCCGCTCACCAACAGACATAATCTGGTCACGGTGATTTAATCAGCAACAGTGACTTGTTTGTGGAAAACCTCCTACATAAATCAAAACCTTTCAATAGGCGTTTGCTTGTGATTTCTGGTGCCCTCTGGCCAGATGGGTTAACCATCTGTAATTCCATTGGATGTGTATGTGTGTGTGCATTATATAACAATAAACTCTGAATAACCACAACAACAAACAGATTTTTTTTAAAAGTCTGATAATCACTAGCATTTCAGTTGATTCATGTGTATTCTGGTGTTTGGAAAATGCATTTTCTTTTAAATGTGGCTCTTGTTCAAATGAAGGTGAAAGGGTCCAGGAAAATGAGCAGAAGAGTAGGAAGCCTCTTATAGCCTAGGCTCTGACCTGGCATGATACCACCTCTACCCTATCTGTGAGTAATAGTAAGTACCTCGGTCGGCCCAGATTCAAAGTGGGGAGTGGAAAATAGATGTTACCTATAGCATGGTCACAGTGCTGAGGGGCATAATTGTGGCCATTTTTGGGAAACAATTACACAGACAGAAATCAAAGCCCCATTTACAGCATCAAACTGGGATGAATCAAGTCCACTCATTTCCTTCTTTCTGTCATTCCACCCAAGACTCAACACTCCCTACCCCTAGAATGGCATCTTGATTGGCATCCTGATTTAATGCATGTAAATTGGAAAAGAAAAGCGCTCAAGAAAAAAACAACAACACACAACTGTAGTCCTATTGCAGCGACCTGGGCATGGGAAAGTGATGATGAGCAGATAAAAAATAATAGCTTTCACATAGCACTCAAGGACCTGAGTCTTTGGGGAGGTAGAGGTGTACACCATTGGTCTGTTCTTGTTTAGTTCTTCTTACACAAGTTCATGGGGTCTCCACTTGAAGATTCTTTGTTGATGATAGAGTAAATACTTGATGGATAAGAAGTGTTTACTGTGGAGATAAGAAAACATTTTCAATAGTAGTGTTAGTGAGGAACACTTCCTCCTTATTTCTAGTATTTTTTGTCTTGTAAAAGAAGCTCAATTAGAGCAACCCTGGGTCTTTCTCTGCCCCTTTGGATTATGAGTTGGTAAAATGACTTACCTGGCTAAGATATTTGAAAATAATAACCAGGGATGCACATCTCAGCTAAGCCATGTATGTTTCAGGAGTTACGGGCCAGGGGCCCTGTCCAAGTCCTACACTGCTTGAGTTTGCATGGGAGGGATCCTTAGATCCAGAGTTTGCTATTATGGCCCACTTGACTAATTTACTTAAGAATGAGTCTTACCACAGTGCAGTCATCCTGTAACTTGTATTGTTAAATATTCACACTTATATATAGAAATAATTTCATTTTCTAGCAAAAGTAGTTTATTTTGATTTTGATATACTGTACTCAGGCATTTTCCTAGAGCATTAGGATATCCTAGAACACATTAAACTTCTCAAACTTGGAAACTGATATTTTTTGTATCTGCGTATGCTTTACTCTTTGCTTCATCAATTAATGGTTTGTGCCTATTAAGACTGACATCATTTCTTAAGGTATATAAATGTCTATTCACTCTGTTTTACATCTGAAACTAATATAATATTGTGTCAACTATAATTTGAAAATAACTTTAAAAGATTGACATTGTAATGAAAGAGTCTCTTAATAAAAACAAAGTTATGTGTTAAAAAAAAAAAAGAATGAGTCTTCCACCCTGACCTCCATCTGTAACACATAGCATGTTGGGCCCCCTCAGCAACCTCAATAGAAGGAAGCAATGTGATCAAAAGATCAGCAGCCTAAAGCAATTGGGAGCATTTTGGAAACTTTATGTGTCAAATACCTGGACTAGAGCTATAGGGTGGGACCAAAAGCTAGAATGACAAGTGAGATGGCATTAGGTGAGAATCTTTTTAAGTGGCTGATGTTGTTTAATTCATGGGATGGATATGAAACTATTAGTGTTTTGAAAAACCCACTCAAGCACCATTGTTGAGAATGTCCTACCAGAGCCTCAAACAAAATGCTCTCGAGTCAGATCATATGTACCACCCTCTAGAGTCCTGTGGACAGGTGATTTTGCTGTTCATTCTTACCAATTGATATATTGGGCTTAGTCCAGCTGCTGAGTACTGGAGACCCAAAATAACAGTCTCTTCCCCATACCAAATTTCATCTGTTCATGTTCATCTCTGGATTTAAAAGGGCTCATAGATGATCCAAACCATTTCTCACACACAGATTCAATGATGTAGCCAAAGCCCCATAGTTCACTTTTTAATATGTCATTTTTAACTCCCCAAACTAGCTCTTCTTCCTGTGTTCAATATTCCATGTCTATGTCCTAAAAGCCCTACTGATAGTGCTATCCCCCCACTCCACCCCCTCCTCCTTCCTCCAGTCAAATTTGTTACGTTGTTCATCCTGCTTGAGGAGAGTTGTCATTGTACTTCATTGCAATAAAGTCTGTTATCAATCTTGTCAGTCCCCTACTCAGAAGCTCTCATGCAACAGGTTGTAATGAGGGCATTGATTTGTGAGCTCCAGGGTGTCTTTTGCTGCATATTCCATGCTTCCTTTCATTGACACATCATATATGCCCAAGGTGAACTGGGTGTGTAGGGGGTTCCCGACGGGGGAACTTCAGCTTAAGACAGCAGCCGACTTGCTTCAAACCACTCCCCATTCTTGCCTTGGTTTATGCTATTTCTTCTACTACTGCTGCCTTTCTGTCTGCTAAATCCTATAGCTTCTTTGAGCCACCAATCACTTCTTGTAGTTAAACTTCCCATAATTTTCCATTCAGAAATGGGGTAGGCAAAATATGGCTCACAGTCTGGCATCCTGTATTCATAGATTTATTACGACACAGCCACGCCCACCGTTTACATGTGGTCCATGGCTGTTTTCAGGCTACAGCTGCGGAACCGAGACGACAGGACGCAGACCCTGCAGTCCACAAAGCGGAAAATATTTCCCATCTCTCCATTTAGAGGAAACGTTTGTTGATCCCTACTTTAGAAGGTTAGCAGTCAGCACTTTGCTTTTACTGCTCTTAATAATAATGGCTTTGAACAATAGCCACCGCTGATTGAAGTTAGATAACAGGCTGAGTCCTTTTTTTTTTACATTATAGCAGTCAACTTTCATGATATATCTAAAGACCAAGTACAATTCTTCACATAGTATAGAGAAATAAAGGACGAGGAGGGATTGGGAACCTTACCAAGAGAGTGCACAGTAAGTAGTCAAAGTGGGATTTGAACTTTTTTTAATTGATGCTGAAATCTGTGCTCTGACCCACTGTGCAGCTGATTGAGTGTCTCTTCTCTCCTGGGCTGCATTTTAATTTCCTCTTTGTACAGCGCTTAGCGGATTGTCTCATATGTGGTATAATGTCAGTCTGTCTAGGTACTAAGTAAATGCATGGCTACATTCAGGCATGCGGCAGGAAGAAGAGACTAGGGACATTTAACCACCAGCAGTTGCTTGGTATTTGGACTGTAGACAGGAGTCTACATTGTTTTTGCTGTTGTCTTATTAGAATTTAAGCCCTTTGGGGGCACAGATACATATTTCCATAGGAGCAACCACGAACTAGTTCATATCTGGGCTTGGGGATGCTTGTGAATCAGAAGACTGGAAATTAAGTCTACCAGTCAGGTTTCAGCTGCAAATTGAGTATTGTTTCAAGCAAGTCACACATCTCTCTAAGCCTATTTACTAATTTATATAGCAAGATAATTTTATTTGTTGATTTCCAAAGTTTTATTCCAAAGCCTATTAAAATTTAAGGCTTTGTGAGTGTGACTATAACACTTTTGGTGTATTTATCTTAGGACCATGGAGTGTAAGACAGAGCAGGGGAAAGGGAGAGAGATGACTTGTATAAGGGTCTACTATGTGCAGGCACAGGTATGAGTATTTTTCATGCATTGTCTCGTCTAAATCTTGGAGCAGTCGAGGAGGCTGCAATATTTATTATAATAGTTTAAATGGAGGTTCAGAAAGATTCAAATAGTTTCCTTAGATCAAGCACAAAAGGAAATTCCCAGCAGGGATCTGAATCCAGGTCAGATTGATGACAAATAATATACTGTTCCCACCACGTCAAGGTTTGTTATACCAGCCATTCCACATTGGGCCGTACTGAAGGCTGACTCATGTCTTTGGCGTTAGTCCAAAGCTATTGATCTGGAAGTGCAGGGAAGGCAAGGGTACAGCATAAGCATAACACATTATGCGTGAGACTTCAGTTTTCAGATCTGCAGAATCATAAGCTGCCTGTTTCTGAAATCTGTTGTGATGTGAGAAATGTTATTATTTCTACTAAATGAAATACATTAAAAAAATCATCACCAACAGCATCTGAGTGTGGGCCGTTGTGGCTTTAATGTGATCATTTAGGACAGGCCATTAGAGATCTCTCTACCCATCCCTTTGGACAAATCCTCAGATTTTTCCAAACGGTCTTCATATTTATCAAAATTGATAACATCACCCCCAAATTAGGGCAAAAGCTAAATGCTTAATTTAGCACTTACTTTATGTTTCTGAAAAGAATAAATATTTTTTATACCAGCAAATTCTCTGCTGATATATTTAGTGTTACATGGTCCTTTCAACTCTGGTATAAAAACAGACTCCAACCAAAGTAATAGTAATGACCGATTTGTAAATAGTTCATAATGTCCATTCATATGTGTGACTATAACTAGTTTCCCTTCTCTAGCCAGTGAAGTAGGTGTACTGATCCATATTTTATAGGAAAAAACTAGAGGCTCAGAAAAGTTAGAAGACTTGCCAACTCTAACTAATCTTTGCTGACATGATTATGGCAGGCACACTTCCAAAAAGTTAACATACATCAACTCCTTGTGTCTTCATGAGGGGTAGAACAGGCTTGGAGCCACGCTTCCCAAACCACATCCCATCCTTGTCCCTCACACATCGCTGCCCAGCCATGGGTGGTACCTTAGATAATTTCCTCCTGTTTTTCTTATTTTGTGGGTTATTTTGCTTTTTTACTAAAAAACAAAAAATAAAGAATACAGCATGACCAATACTTGCATGCTGCTTTATAGTTGATAAATCAACTTTGATAGAAACGTTTTGTGTTTCTTTTTGTCTTACAATGACTCAGGAAGTAACTATCATTATACTAAAAACTTACAGGTTTAAACAAACAAAAACAAACCAACCTGGAAGCTCAGGAAAGTTCCAGCACAAGGATTTCTATACCCCTAGTTCTAGTCCTTCTGATTTCCTCTCTTCTTGTTGCTGTCTCTCTCTCTGCTCACCCATTCTAAATAACCAATACGTCATCTTGATTCTATTCTCACCCATTTTTAGAAGCTGATCAGGTGACAGAGAGGAGACCAGTCGACCTAATGGCGTGAACACATAACCTGCTCCTTCCTTCTCACTTCCACAGGCAACTCAGGTTTCTGGAGCTGCAACGAAGGAGATTTGATTTTATGATGAAAATTTTTCTCTGGAGATTTGATTTTATGATGAAAAATTTTCTTGTGTTCACTGAAAGCTTGTTTTGACTGTTTCAATGGTAAGGAACGTTCCACTACTAACTGCTTGTCCATGACTCACCTCCAAAGTCTCCACCTGCAACATCTGTATAATTTGTCTTTTCCTTCTAAAATTGTGATGCTAATTTTACATTGAGGATGCTTTAAAGCAGAACCCATGTATTGCCATCTTACCAGGGAACTGTTTCAAACAAGCACAGAAGTTGAAATGTGGAAAATATTATTATCACACCCCAAAGTTTTCCTAAACTTGAGCATCATTCCCAATGGAGGAACAGAGCTCAGAGTTGAATTGTATGTTCTCACTAACTGAACTCTTGGTAGACAATGCACATGAATTCATAAACCATGGACCTAAGCAGAATAATTCATCTCTTTCTTTAATATTCAGATTTCTTCACTCAAGTTCCCAGTGAAGCCTTGGTGTGCTGTCCCCCCATCAAGTGTGAGAGCTAGTTCTCCAGTATGATATTTTTCTTTTGCCTTTGTGTCTGCCATGATTAATTCATTGTCTCTGTCATGGGGTATATTCTCTGAGAATTTCTCAATAACCTTCCTGAAGCTAGCATAAATTATCCTCCTAAAAATGTAAGAAATACTGCTATCTTAGGCAATTCTTTAAGACCTCTGACCTTATTTAAAACTGATCTCACATACATTTTTATTTCTAAAATCTATGTTTTGCATACCAACATATATTATGACGGCATAGTGACTTTCATTGTAAACCTTATCTTAGAGGTCACGTGCCTACAGGTGCGCTACATGGGTATAGGGACAATGTCTTATTCATCTTAGAATTCCCAGCCCCTCAAATCAGCCGATCTAGTGATGTATCAGCTCTAATTAGTAAAAATGATTAGCATCAACTTCTGGACCAGTCTCTAATTAGCTATTTGAACTTGTACAAATGTCTTTATCTTCCTGAGTTTCATTTTCCTCGTGTAAAAAAGGACTAATAATGGCACTTAACATATATATTTTGGTGGCATACTAAATAAAGCTAAATGAGTTAATTTATGTTAAGAGCACAGACAGCATAGTAATTACAAAAACTAGATATTATTAGAGAAGGGAATTATTAAAAGATCTTCTGAATTTCTTTTGAATAAAGTTGCAAAACATACAATTATATGATGCCCAGAAATTTCTGTTACTATAAAATTTTAAAGAAGTCCTTGAGGTGTATTGGAAAGAATAAATGTATGATCAGTCGCCCTGGCTTTGAGTCTCTGCTCAGTGACTTATCAGTGGGAAAGTTTTCCCATCACTCTGAGGTTTGCAGACCTTTGTGGGTAACATCAGATCATACTAATAACCACTGCATGAGTTTGTCATGAGGACTGTATCTGTGGAAACATTCTCCAGGGCAGGTTTTAAAAAATATTTTAACTCAAAGAGGCCTTTGTTCAAAGAACTTTTATTCACAAAGAAGCCACCAAAATAAGCAAAGAAAAATAATACTACCAGAGCTGAATTTGTGGACTTAAACCAAGGGTGGGGGAGAGTTCAATGTACAGATCCCGCCACCTCCCACCCCTACACTCACCCCATTCCTCTCCCAGCTACCCCACAATTAGAAAATTATTTCTTTAGGGTGAATGCATCCTGAACCAATGAAACAGTGATCACGCCACAAGGAATTAGTGTGTTGGTAAGTTTTTCCTCTGTCTCTTCTTTTGTGGTTCTAAATATTTCTGCAATGCATCATACTTTTCCTGGATTTTGGAAGAAGATCTCAGTGACCCTAACCAGTGGAGCTTTGCAAAGACCAAGACTTTTTGTAGGGCTCCACAGTGATTAGACCTGGCACCAGTAACCACTGTCCGGGCGGTAGATGGTAGTGAAAAGTGTGGAAAATAAGTGTCTGGATAGTCAGTTGACTAAGAATATCCCATAGAATTTGGAATTTGGTGGTAGAGACCTGGTGTTATGGAATTAGTCTCTTTCTGTTTGTCAAGTTCTATTTGATTGATATTTCAATGAATATCAATCTATTGGTGAGTGATGCATTTGATAGAGAAGGAGGGGACAATGGAATCAAAGAATTAAAAATGGGAAAGGAATTTCAAACAAATTTTTCAAGTCTTTCATTTTACAGACAGAGATGTTAAGGTTCAGGGACTCAGAGACTTCCCAAAGCTATCATATGTAATCACATTACCTGGCTCATACTGAAGGTGGGATGGAGACATTGGTTAGAAAACAAAGTCATTATTAAGATGGTGAGGTAATCTCTGTGGGTTTCACATCTTCTGTGTAAGAGAGGAGAAAACAAACACATATCTAACTTTGATGAAGGTTTGATCAAAGACAGACAAATAAACAGACCAGTAATGAGCATCATTGAGAACTTGAACTTTCCATATGCTAGGCACTGTTCTAACTGCCATATACATAATGCTTTATTTAATCTTCACAATAGCCCTATATGGTTATTTCATGTTATTACCCCCAGTTTACTGAGAAGTTAACTCTCTTGCACAAATAAGGTCACCCAACTAGTGTGGGAGTGGAATGAAACTCAGACATTCTGACTCCAGAGCCCTGATTTCTGACCACCTGTCATTCTGCTGTAGAGACCTTAAACTATACAGAGAGGAGGGAAAGTGGTAGGGCGAGGGTGGGACATTAGCCATGACTCCTGGGTGTGATGAGCTGGTCCCTGGCACTCTCTCCAAGTGCTGTCTTAAGACGCATCCCTTCCTGTATGGTCACTAACCTGGAGCTCTTTGTCTTACACACTCATTTTCTTCCTTGTACACCACATTCTCTGAGCCACACAATATTTGGGTGCCTTGAACCACCAACTCTACCCCAAATTCCACATCCTCTCTCTTCCCAGATGTCTACTCTATCCCGGGTCTCCTTTTGCAGCTCTTTCTTGTACACATCGTGAGTCCCAGTTATCCTGCCCCTCATCTGTTTCTATCGCTGGGGTGGGGAAGCTGAAAGCTGTGGGACCCGAGGCCAGCCTTCTCACTAAGAATTGGAGGGGCAGCTGGCTTTTCACATAGTTTTAGTTGATGCGAGAACCCATTAGGATGGTAACTCTGGTCCGTGCTTTTATGTTTTGCTGGGAGGGGGTCACATGGGGAAGATTGTTGCATGGGTAATTGTAAAGAGCTGCCATGCTTGGGACAGCCATGCCTTAGCAGTCCAGGCCACTGACTGAGGTGGACTCTGACAGAAGAATTTTTCCTTCTAGCCTGAGGATGCTTCCTGCCCAAGGGACATTGGTGGGGAAGTATCCTGGCAATGAGGGGTGGCAATGGGGATGGGGGACACGTTTCTGTGGCTGACTGAACCTCACTGTATAATCTCCCTGTCTCTCTGCAGTGCTTCTGGACCTACAAGTTTCCACTTTGCCTGTGGAAGGATTTTTCACTGTGACCTAACAAACAAACAACAAACAAACAAACAAACAAATGAATAAATAGACAGTTACAACTGTGCCATGACTGCTAAAATAGAACATTGTTATGGTAATTTGGGGTCATAAAAGAGGACTGAATGTAGGAATCAACCAAGACTTTTTGCTTTAAGTTATTACTAGCTTTTAAAATCCCTACTGTAGCTCTCATTCATGTCTCATGCTGGTGTGCATCAAGCTTGCATCTGGCTCCCATCTCTTGTGAGCTTTGTCTTTGCATCTACACCAGCTTGCTGATCCTGCTAGTACCTGGTTGTCAGCAATACTGCTCAGAATTTCAGTCTCTCCAATATCCTGAGTAGAGAGCAGGCTCCAACCTTCTGGTGAAGCCAAGTGTGGCTTTTGCTACCCCCTTTCCCAGGAGCGGTAGCTCTTCTCATTTCTCTTTATCCTGGCAGAACAAACCCTTCTTACGACAGGCATCATTCTCTGCCTTGAAAAGAATATTTAAAACATATTCTGGCAGGAGAAAGCTACTTTCAATTAAGTTACAATCCTACCCAAGATGGATTGCCCATTTATAGAAAGACTTGGCTGCAGATTGGGTTCCCAGGAAGCAGACCCTGAGACAGAGGTTAAAGTGGAGGATATTTACTAAGGACTAGTGACCTTGAGATCAGTGCTTTTGAAGGGGAGATGGGAGAAGCAGCTTCGGGCAGAGAGAGAAGTGGAGGTACAACACAGCTTATGTAGGACCAATGCGGCTGGCACCATGAAAGCTGGGGGCTGGAATGGCCCTTCAGACTCATCCCAAGTCAGACCAAGATGACCCAGCCTTTACATTTCCACATTAATCAATAACCAGATGTGGGTGACTCTGGGTTGTTGCTTGACCTAGGACAAGGTTGCTCTCTGCAGCTAAAGCAATCCCTGGTGAGATGAAGGTTGTGTGATAGCAATGCTCTTAGCACAAGGGTCCCATTGAGCTACATCCTGAGTCTGTGATAAAGCAGGAGAGAGGAGGAGTCACCATCTAGTCCAGGGTCATTGACCCTGATCAGCTGTGCTTGGTATGGCTGTTGATGCCCAGTGGAGTGAGGAGTATGTATAGACCTTGGGTGATCCACTCACTTGGGTGCTCAAAACAGTGCCCTGCTCAGGTGTGACTATCCAGTAAACCTGATCAAAGTAAGGAATGGTTCTCAGGGCTCAGGCCACTCAGGAAGTAGGTCTGGATCACATTCCCAGGTAAGCCTCTGTGATGGCTAATTTAATATGAAAACTTGGCTAGTCTTCCATAGTCAGTTATTTCATCAAACACCAATCTAGATGTTGCATTGAATTATTCTGTAGACATTGTTCACATCTACAGTCAGTTGACTTTAAGTAATGAAGCTACTATTGATAAGGTGGGTGGGCTTTGTCCATTCAGCTGGAGGGCTTACGAGCAAAAATTGAGGTTTTTCTTAGGAAAAACACATTTTACCTCAAAATTGCAACATCAACTTCTGCCTAAGTTTCTAATTTTCCACCTGCCCTACAGACCCCAGACTTACCCAGCCAGCCCCTCAATTTTCAATTGTGTAAGTCAATTGCAATCATGTCATCAAATTCCTTCAACTAACTCTCTCTCTCTCTCTCTCTCTCTCTCTCTCTCTCTCTCTCTCAATAGATAGATGGAAAGATAGTTATAGAGATAGAGACGTAAAGAAAAAGAAGAGAGAGGTAGAGAGATAGATATAAATATAGTTAAACCTCTTTAGATCTTGATTCCATTGGTTATGAGTTTCTGAATACCCTTGACTAGTATTGCAATGAAAACTAGCAGATGTGATATCTGAAGGAATGGGGGGAATTAGAATGGATAGCAGAGATGAGAGTGAACATCATTACAGATAGGAGGCTGTAGTCTCCTCAGGCCATGCCCTTCCTGGCCATACTTTAGCCAATGATTGAGTGTCTCAGCTGTACAGGGGCCTGGATATTTCTGCTCCACACCAGGCTTCCCTCCAGATTTCTCAATGAGTTGGCTGAGATTTTGAGATCTGTAGTATAGCTGAGGGTCTCCTGCCTAGTCTTGGTTCCACCCCCTTCACTTTCACAGGGGCTGATCAGCACCAGTCTGAAGAACTTTTCCTGCCCAATCTTTCTCCTGCCCCCTTTTCCTTTTATAGGTTTTATTCCCCCAAGACTTGCACTCTTAAATCCATCTCACTATCTCTCTGCTGCAGGACCCCAGCAGCCACGTGTCCTTCTCTCCTGATAATATACTTCCCATTTCTAAGTTAGCTTAAGTTACTATCTAATATTTTCAAGACAAAGAGGTTTAATTTGGATGGATATTATATTTCTATTCCTTCATTATGTTTTTGGGACTTGCTCACATTCATTTGCTCGTCTTAAATCTGACATGACCTATACCCAACCTTGCAATTGGTGCCTGCTTGCTTTATATGTGTGGTTAGTCATTTACATTTGCTTCTATTATTTCTCTAACAAGGCTCTAACCTACAAAATAAAACTGAATACAGCTGTTACTTTTAAAATATTTATATTAAGGCCTGGAGCAGTGTGTGTGTATGTGTGTGTGTGTGTTTGTGTGTGTGTGTGCAGGTGTGCACACACACACACATCTAAATTGGAGAAATAAAATGAAATAATGAAGGTAAAATCATATTAAGGCAAATGCCAAAACACCATTGCCTCCTCACTGAATCAGAAAGCAGACTGCACTCAGATTTGCAGACAGGCCATTCCCAATTTACTTGGAAAAAGTTGGGGGGGAATTTTCTCCTTTGGGGACAGAATTCCAAAGAGTTATTGCTTATATAAACCTTTTAGAATAAATATTGACACCAGCCACATAACAGTAATGTGCTTTCATGTGTGAAAAGGTCATACATTTTCCCAAAACATAACACAGCACAACAAAACAAAACAAAAGTTCATGCAAACACACCATACCATCAGAGCAATGTGTTCTGGTTTTAGCTTTTCAGGCAGATGGCCCACATTTTAGGTCATGCAGGCCCAAGCTCAGTTTAGAAGCGAGTCAGATACATTCCATTTCAGCTTTCATTTCTGAACTAGAATTCAGAGCGCCAGGGACAGTTACAGTACAAACAAATAGGCCACACAGGGCTCCCACTTAGAATCATTCATCAGCAAATATGGTGATCACCTCCTATGCATGAGGCTCCTTCCAGGGCATGGGATATGGAGATGTTATCCAACAGACACACCCCGAAGCTCTGAGGAATGGGTAGTATAGTAATACAGTTTTAAAATTAGCTGTATGGTCTCTTTTGGTTAATAAAGGTATTCAAAATTAGAGTTAATAAGAGATTCTGTTACCTGAGCTACATACTCAGAAAGTAAATTAACTTGCCTGAGCTTCTTCCTTCATCTTTAAAATGTGAATATAAATATCTATTGTCTAAGATTGTGGTAAATACAAAATGAGGCAATGCTATGTAGGATTCATGATAAAATATAAGATATCTGGATTATTTAGAACCGTGGTCGGCAAACTGCGGCTTGCGAGCCACATGCGGCTCTTTGGCCCCTTGAGTGTGGCTCTTCCTAAGTCTTAGGAGTACCCTAATTAAGTTAATAACAATGTACCTACCTATATAGTTTAAGTTTAAAAAATTTGGCTCTCAAAAGAAATTTCAATCATTGTACTATTGATATTTGGCTCTGTTGACTAATGAGTTTGCCGACCACTGATTTAGAATGTACTCTTCCCTAAATTCTTGTTTTAGCTTCCATCTCTCACATTCAATTATCCAATTAGACAATCAATATATGTATAGTGCTGCAAATGCACAGAGGTGGGTGTATCTATGAAGAGCTAAGGACCATCCTGTGACTTATAGAACACACTAGTCTCCTTTGCAGTCCCAATTCAGTCACTAGGTGTGTTGGCTCCAAGATTCCCTGGCAAGCTCCAACTTGCTCACCCATGCCAGGGATTGCTGGTGTAGACAAGTTATCTAAAGTCCAATTCTTTTAAAAAAATATTTTTATTGATTTCAGAGAGGAAGGAAGAGGGAGAGATATAGAAACATCAATGATAAAGGAAATCATTGATCAGCTGCCTTCTGCAAGCCTCCTACTGGGAACTGAGCCCACAACCCTGGCATGTGCGCTGATCAGGAATCAAAACATGATCTCCTGGTTCATAGGTTGAGGTTCAACCACTGAGCCACACCAACTGGGCTAAAGTCTAATTCTTATAAACTCTGATTTCATATTCTTCACAGGGTTTCTGCTTCCCTAATTGAACTTTGACCTGCATGTGTATTACATTTTACTTATAATATGTCTTATGTCTTTATATGGATTTTTATTACTCATGAAAGATGATCATTTCCACAACTCCATGGACTGAATATGCTTAGCTATCTTTCAATGATAGGGAAGCAGCTCAAGGCTCAGAGAGGTGAAGTGAGCACATGTCCTGTGGTGGGGGCAGGTAAGCACTTCACTTAGAACTCCTGACTACTGAGTTTATTGCACGCTGCAGCTGCCACAGGAGCTGGTGGGGAAAGGATTCATCGTTGGAGCTGTAAGTTATAGCTATCACTCTCGCCCACTTTCTCTAGGCCTCTTTTGTTCTCAGAGGCCTTAGAGTTTTGATTGAGGTCATTGTACAAGGAAAGAGTAGGTCCTGAAAGATGGCGCTCTGATTCAGACCAGGAAAACCACAGTGAGCACTTCTTGTAAGCGCCACAGCTTGTGTTCATTGTGGTCAACCACAGCATCATGCTTGCAGAGCCTGTTCACTGAGGAGCAGTCAGAGAGATGGGGGTGTGGGCTTCACTGTGCCAAATGTTGAAGAGATGGCCTCTGAGTCAGTTAGGCCGTGTAAGTGGCAAGTGTGGACACACACACACACACACACACACACACACACACACACACGCACACACACCAGTCAGTTCAATCAGGGAGGCTTATGGAATGAGGGTTTTATAAGAATTAGACCTTAGACAACTGGTCTACTGGACCGCCTGGTATGAGTGAGAGGTGGAAGGCTTGCAGGGGTACCTCAGTGCTAGCACCTCTGCTCAGTGGGTTAAGACAACAGAGGAAGCTGGTATAGAAGTCTCTGGAAGATTTTTGGCAAATTGCAGGTCTATCTCTGAATTTTCAATAAAACAACAAACACACATCCACTTACTACCTACTAAAAGTGACTGTGAAAAACTCAGGCTTTTATCATTTGTTTGTCTCTTCTGTTTTGAGCATTTGACATTGGATTTTTCTGGTTTTAAGAGCTAATTTTCTGAGAAACAAGAGTAATGAACTTACTGCAACAAATGTGTCTTACATTTTAATGGAAATCTAATCTTTCTAAAGCACTTTTACATTTGGTCCTAACCTCAATGGGTGGGAAGTGTGGCTGCAGAGCTGGCCTGAAAGTTATTCCTCATTAGAAGAGAGGGAATCGAATTGGCAAAGTGACTTAGCAGATTCAGGACTTGAAGGCAGATTCCAGGAAAGGTCTCTCGAATGAGAAGTTGTCATCCACTATCATGTTGCTTCTCTTTAAAAATGAAACAAAATGAAACTAAAATAAACCCCTGTGTTTGAACGTTCTGTATAAAATAAATATATTTTATAATATCTAAATGTAAAGAAATATATCAAATATTCTTAGGACATATAAAAAATGTATAACAGATGCCTTATGTAAATGTTAAATAAATACAACTAGTATTTATCCTGGGTAAGGTAGCATTTGGAAATTGACTTCAATAAATCAACAATTATATCTCAAAGAAGACTTTTTAACTAGGTGCCCATCCATGCATTGACTTCTAGAAGTTTTAAAATCTCTTAACCTATATGCAACATGTCAACCATATGCACACCCAAGAGAGGCTTCCATGTAAGAGCTGGTACCTGGTGAGGTCTGGACCTTCTTCTCCGACACCTTCTGGGCACTGACCCATGTGGCTTTCTGGTGGGAGAGTGTAAGCCTGGGCGCATGACACTCTCCTTTTCTGAAGCAGCACAAGTTCTAGAGTCTGGACAGTCCTCAGGCCCTGAAGGACCTAACCAGCCTGCTATATTGTGCTCAGCTCCCTCTCTTTGGCATTGGAGGCATGTGATGGGAGACAAGCACATCCTTCCGCAGGAGCTCTGCTTGTCCGGCCTCTCCCTGCTTATTACAGGAAATAGGCAATTTCTGTTTCTCAGCTGAGAATACTGAAGACACACAAAGCAGCCCACCTGCCAAGGGCTCTGAGCACAGCCTGCACCTCTCCAAGAAGGCCGTCTGACCAAAAGGGTGGAAATCCTAGGAAAAACTTGTGCAGGTATGGCATACAAGTTTTACATTTCAATGAAATTGGATGGGGTTTGCTTGCCTTGGTTACATTTCTAAAGTGTTTTCATATGCTGCACCATTTCATCTTTGTACCAACTTGGCTCAGCAGGAAGTTTTTATTCATTTACAGGTGAGAAAAATGGGACTTAAAAGTTGCTTGCCCTGGACCTGGAAGTGTGATGAGGAATGTGTCCCCCCTGGCTATAGTCCTTCACAGTAAGGTTTGGACCCTCCCCTGACTTTCCTAAGATGGCATGTCCTTAATCATGAGGTAGCACCCCTAGGGGAGGATCAAGGGGGCTGGAGAATAGCTTCCTACCACTCCCACACAAGCCCTTGCAGGACCACTCCCTTAAGCATAAAACTCCCAGCACAGTGAGGTTGTAGCCTGTATCAAATAATGTGAGGAACAAAGCCTCGGGTCTGTTGACCACAGAGAGAATTTTGGTCAAATTAGAGATGACATTTAGGCCTCAGTTGTGTTTTAGCTCCAGGTCCAGAAAAGCACAAAAGTAGATGAAGCGATACCATGGCTGACCTCAGGACCCGCTGAAATGACTAATGACCTCCTATCCTAATGCCGACCAATCAGTAGAGACCATGAGCCTGAAAGGACACACCAGGAAAACTGATGAATATTCTATTGAGATTCTCCTCTAAAATTCCTGTGTAAACAGATAAAACCCCTTAAGATAAAGGTCCCAGTTCTCTTCTCTCTCTCTCTCTCCCTCTCTCTCTCTCACACACACACCCATACCTTTTCCCACCCCCTTTTGTTCCCAAGTGCATTCTCTCTGGAGCAAACACATGCTTTCCCCATCCCCACCCCACCCTCCTGCTTTGCCTTTCTTCTAAGCTCCAAGGGCCCTTCTTTTGCCTCTGTACCTTGTTCCCTTGTTCCTCCATGCAGCCTAGCTGGCTCACTTCTTCCACAGCTCACTTTCTCTATCTCTGTGACTTTCTAAATCAACTTTCACTTGCAGTTGAGTTTTGGCTCTGAATTCTTTCTTAGCCAAACTCAAGGACTGAGGTCTAACATCTGGTATCATTCACCATTAACAATTTTAGGTAGGTCATTTCTCTATCACAATTTTTATTTCTCTATTGTTTCTTTCTCTCAGGTCATTTCTACCCTGTTGGCATCCAAGCATATTTTTTGAGTACAGTTGTGTGTCTCCTGTGGACTCTGGGCTGGCCCTTTTCCATGACCTTTGTTTAGCTAGTATTATGCATGATTTTTGACATGTTGGAGATGCTCAACAAGTGTTTGCTCAGTTCGATAAAAATGCATCCAGGATCAGAGAATGCATATTGTCATAGGAATTGAAATAGATCTGGTGACCAGAACACATATATGTTGAATTTTTTTTTAGTAGTTTTAGGTTTATAGAAAATTAAGTAAAATATACAGTTTCCGTGCAGCCCCCTTCCAACTGTCAGTTTCCCTAGTCTCATACTTTTTTTCATACAAAAAAGAAAATGGGATGAGCATGAAGAGGTATCACAAATATCTCCCAAATTGCTCCTGACCCAGTAATGTGTGTTTGGAAGTGGCCTAGAACTTTTCTGAGGCCAAGGCTGCCACAGGGGAGGTTTCATTTCTCATTCCACCAGTTCATAAGTTGATGTTTAGGAAATGTTTGTTGAAAGAGCTAAGTGTCAAGAACAGCAGGAAGAAGGACAGAGCCAGCTCCCTGGGAGTTTTGGCTTTGTTATGCTGAGCTCACTTTGTTGCTTCCACTCCCACTTTCTAGTGCTTTCTGATGAGGTGGTGTATGGTGTTAGTGCAGGGAAAATTTGGGGGTCATGTCACTACCAGTGAACTATGCTTATCAGCAATCAGGAGCGCTGGAGCCAATCAGGGTGAGTGTACTCCAAAAAGCTCAAGACTGTCTATGCTGCTTTGCATTTTTTCAAATGCCCTCCTCTCTAGGGAGCTTAATAAACAAAAGAGCTGACCTAAAAAAATAACTTAAGAAATAAGGTGAAATATAACAAGTGTCAAGTGAAATATGGAGAAGTTGGGGGGACACAGGATTTCAGAGTGGGGAGACATCTAGCATGAAGAAGGAAGTGGGAGGTAATTCTGGTAACCTGGTAAGAATTTCAAATTGCCATTAACAATGGCCGCGGATATCTCAAATCCCTTCATCCTTCTGCTTTTTGAGTGGCACAGACACCAGATACATCAGTGGTTCTCAACTGTGGTTGCATATCAGGATCCTCATTGGGACGGTAGAAGATCAAAGGATTCCAATGCTATCAGGAGAGAGAATGACTGAGAAAGAGAAAGGTGTGAGGGAGAGAGAATGCTGGTGGGGAGCTGGTGAGAGCAAATACCCAGAGGCAGATTCACAGTTAGGTAGTCAGGGAGGAGGAAAGAAACCAGTAAGAGTGAAGAGAATAATATTGATAATGCAGCAGCAGAAGATGAGGTTGGAAAGTTAGTTTTGGGCCAAACTTTATGCAGCCCTTACCATGTTCCTTCCTCATGTAGCAAAAGAGGATCCCATTATTTTTAAGCATCACATAAATCCCAGACACATACATTTTACTTTAGCTTTTTGATCTTCACAAAGTATTAATTTATCCAGGCAATAAGTATATATTTAGTGCCAACTGTGCTCCAGGCAGTCCTGCGGAGAACCGAACAGATCTGCTCTCTCCTTAATTCTAGTGGTGGAGACAAACTAAAGTGAAATAGACACAAGTGAGTTAACTAATTAATTTAAAAGCCAAATGAGCAATTAACAAACTGTCCAATAAACTCAAAAAAGGGTCTGGAAGTTTTGGCTCGAACTAAATGATAAACAATTATGCAAGGGTCTTAGAGTTTGCAAACTGGGAGCACAGCTAGACAATAACTCAGAAGTGTTCCAAAGAAGAAAGATAAGTGTTCTTATAGTAAAAAAAAAAAAGTGCATGCTAGAGAATTATTAGTCCTACATTCTTAGCCCTCGGATTGGTCCAGGATGGGTGCCGGGAAGTCTGGTCACTTCCAGTGGTCTGGATAACGGAAGTCAAGTGAATACATGAGTCCTTCAGGGGGTAACCAGAGGGTTAGCTGGAGTTGTGATGTATATCCAGCATTGATGCAAGACTGAAAAGTTCAAAAGTTTAAGTTTTCAGGCTAGTTAGAACATGAATAGAATGGCTGAAGTGACTCCATTTCATAAATTTCTTATTTTCACTCTTTGCTCAAAACAATAATTTTTCCACCAGTAATAGGTGCCATGAATGATTAATGTGATGGGAGAGAAGTTTTCAGTAGTGAAAAGTCTTTTTAATATTCTTAATATTCTCTCAATTTTTTCTTTTCTTAAGGCACAAATTCCTAGTTTCTTCAGAAGTTCCCATAATACATTTCCATGACCCTCCCAGTGCAGGGCATGGCAGGTACATGAAAAGACAGTTCTAGAAGAGTGAAAGATCTTGTCCTCTGAGGTCTAGTTTGAATGTTGACTTGCATCCTCCATCTGGGGGCTTTTGAGAACATTCTCTGTCTCCTTATCATAAAAACGAGAGAGAAATCTCATTGCATAAGTCCAAATGTCTGGATTTAAAGGCAGGATGCGTGCAAGTACACAGTTCTTCATACATAGAGGATGTTTAAAAAACACCTTTTTTATTCATCCCTTCTTGACATGTCCATACCAAGCCCACAATCACACACACACACACACACACACACACACACACACACACCCCTGATTGTCAGCACCCTGAGGGCAGAACTGTTATCTCTTTGAAAAACAGCTGCAAATACTGAGATCACACAAAAGAGCTCAGGATTTCTATTTTGTTGCTGAAAAAAATTAATTGTAAGAAAGATCATTTACAGAGCAGGGCACCCCACGCAAGTCCTTCTACAAACTAGGAATGTATGAATGGGTGCGACTTGCTGCCCTGAGCTTGAGAGGTCATTGACCCCACCAGGAGGGTGGCCGGAAGGACAATGATTCACAGCCTCACTCACCTTTAGGGCTGATGCCCAAAGGTTGGTTTATCACTAGATGTAATGAAAGTGTCTTCTAAAGTTGCAGGGACACCACCTCTCCTAGAAGTGATTTTCTAGGGAGTAATGGGGCATCTGAGAAACCAGGCCAGCTGGCCCTGTTGGCCTGTGTGTTTCTGTCAGGCCGGGTACCTTGGAAACATGGCTGATGTAATCACAATGAAGTAGGTGTGTATTAGGGGGGTCCTATCAAGGTATTTCTTAAAGCAGTGTTTTTCTTCCTACAGAGAAGTAAAGTTCGATGAGAATGAGTGAAGTAACCAAGAGAGAAAATAGCACTTCCCAGTTAACCATTATTATTTTATGAGTTTTGAACACTGACATTTTTCAAAAAATTGGCTCAATGACAATATCAATTGTTAATATCCTGATATGAAACTGTACACTACTTCAACATGCTACCCTTGGGGGTAACTGGCTGAAGGGCACACAGGTCTTTCTATAATAACCTCACAACTGTGTGTGAACCTATAATGATCTCAAGATAAGAAATTTAATTTTTAATAAGTGACTTAGGAAAACATGTCACCTAGATGCCCTGTGTAGACTTTGTCCAGATTTTGATTCAAACACAAACTGTAAAAGGGCAGTTTTGAGTCAATCAGGAAACTATGGACCAGATATCAGATTATTTCAGGGAATTATTGTATATTGTGTTAGAAATAATGTCATGGCAGTAATGTTCTTTTTTAAATGTCTTTATTTGTTGGATATGCATAGTGAATTATTTATAGATTAAAAAGGCTTTGTATCTGGAATTTGCTTTGAAGAACTCAAAGAAAAATTATGGAGACAGAGAGATGAAACAAGACTGGAAAATGTTGATAATTGAAAACACTGAGTGATGGTTAGGTACATGGTGGTTCATTATACCTTTCGCTCTACTTTTGTATATTTAAAAAAATTACTATTCAAAAAGTTAAAAAAAAACAACAGTTAGCTCAGGACCGGGCATAGGGTGTGTCCAAATTCAACTAAAAAGGCTGTGACTGGACTTGGCTGGCGGGGTATTGAGGGGTGAAGCCCAGAGGTAGTCACTGACTGTTCATTGTCAGCACGTGATAGAATAAGCCACGCTGGGTAAAGGGCCATGGCAGTGGCTTTAATGTTGCCAACGAAAAATCCTGAGTGGGACATGGTGTCACCCCATTGCAATCTCCACCAGGGTAGGCACCTCATCTGTTTTGGTTATCTTTAAAAATGGAAATATATCCATGGACACAGGCAACAGGGTAGTAAAGACCTGGAGGGGTGGGTACAAGCTGGGAGGAGGGTCAGGACTGGGGGGAGAAGGGGATGGAAGATATCTGTAATACTAGCAACAATAAAAATATGTGTTTTTTTTAAAGAATACACAGAAACTGACAGAATTATTCCTATGATATACATCTTATAGAAACATAGGTCTATGTGCTCTGAGATAAGAAGAATATTCATCCTATATAATAAAAAGGCTAATATGCAAATTGAATGAATGGCAGAACAACCAGTTGCTATGATGGGCACTGACCACCAGGGGGCAGTGCTCCATGCAGGAGCTGCCACCTGGTGGTCAGTGCACTCCCACAGGGGGAGTGCCGCTCAGCCAGAAGCTGGGCTCAAGGCTGGCGAGCGCAGTGCTAAGGAGGTCTGACTGCCAGCGTAGGCCTGCTCCCCATGGGGGGTCCTGGACTGTGAGAGGTTGCAGGCCAGGTTGAGGGACCCCCCACCCAAGGGCACGAATTTCATGCACTGGGCCTCTATTTATTTATAATTGTCAATAAATATAAACACCACAAATGTCCAAAAACAGAATAAACTATGGTCTAGCCATATGACAACAACAAAATTGAAATATAGTTGACATATAACATCATATTAGCTCCGAGTGTGATAGTTGGTGTGATAGTTATATAGATTGTTAACTGATTGCCCCAATAAGTCTAGTTAATGCCCACCACCTCACACTGTTATACATTTTTTTAATTGTGATGACAACTTTTAAGATCTACTTTCTCAGCAGCTTTCAGATATGCAGCACACTATTATATGGTCCTCATGCTGCACATGCCATCCAAAGACATCTGCTATATAGCTGGAAGTCTATGCCTTTAGTTTTGGGTATTTCTGATCACAGGGACTAGCATCATGCTGAGTCCAAGCCATGAGCTCCCACCTTCCATCTCCCCAAATCTATTTGACTGTAAAACTCCCACTTGCACTTTCTATTGATGCATCAGTAACTGATTAGGGTCTATTTGACTGTGCATAGCAGATGCTTACAATGTGGTCACTGGCCTCAGGAGCTCGGCCCCTGAAGCCTGTACCAACTTCTTCAACATTTTTGAAACCAGGGATTTTGAGTTTCTGTTCTTCTCTCTGCACAAGATTGTTTTCATACAAGTGTGGAAGCAGAAGATGGGAGTAGGAGAAAATACTGTCACCTCCTGTGACCTTGCCTGATGACCTGGCCCTGACCACCTGAGCGAGTTAAACTAGAAGGACACTCCTCTTCTCTGTCTGCAGCCAGGGTTCCTCAAGTGGGTCCCGTGTTCGCTCTCTCTCAAACTTGCCTCTCTTTCTTCTGAACACCTAAGAAGGTTCCCTTCTGCCCACTTAGTTAATTTTTATTCAAGGTTCTGTTCAAAATTTTACTTTTAATTTTTTTAAAAAAGACGGTCAATATAGCAAGCCTACAAAAAGTGTACATAATAAACATGAACAAGGTAAAAAGAACAAAATGAACTTCTGTCTAACCATAAAGCAAGTTAAGACATTACTTGTGCCTTAGGAGGCACTGGGTGTGACCCCTGAATGTATGAGCACCAATTACATAGTCCCCGCCAGTGTGAAAGGCAGGACAGTGTCACAGATGTATAATGTTTGGAAAGGAAGGAACAAAATTCTTATTAATAGATTATAGGATTCTCTATGTAGAAAACCTTAAAAAAAAAAACAAAATACAAAACACCAAAAGATAAATTACTAGAATTAAAAAGAGAGTTAGCAAGTTTTCTGAATACAAGAATCAACATGACAAAGTAAGTTGAATTCCATAAACAGGGTTTGAAGATGTAACTTAAAAACCTAAAATGTATAATACTCAAATATATATATAAAACACCCAGGAAAAAGTCTAATAAACTTTAGGCAAGCCCATTATGGTGAAAATTACAAAAATCTTTTGAAAGACATTAAAGACCTAACAGAATGGATAGAGACACTCCATACAGGGGTGGGCAAAATAGGTTTACAGTTATGAGTACATGAAACACAGAGTTTATTCTTGTATTATTATTTATTAATTATTGTAGTATTTTCCAGATGAACAACTGTAAACCTACTTTTGCCCAACCCTGTATTATAAAGATGTCAAACATCTCGGGAAATTGAACTCCTGATGGAATGCAACTCCATTGAAAATGTCAATAGGGTATTTCATAGAACTTGACAAGCTAAAAAGCAAAATATAATTGGAAGTGCTAAGGTCAAAAGTTCCAGGAAGAAATAAAAATATGTGTGGCCTCTCCTTTGCAGATATCATGAATTAGTGCAAAGTTAGAGTAACTAAGTAACGGTGACATCAGACACGGGCAAATAGACAATGATCAGAACAAAGCACCCACCGAAAGCCCAGACAAATATGGAAACCTGGTTTATGGCAAGGCTGGGGTTACAAATCAATGGGAAAGGGTAGACTTTTCAAAAATGGTGCTGGGACTCTGGGTTATCAATAGGGAGAAAAGAAATTAAACCCCTAATTCACCTTATACATGAACATCAATCCAGGTGGATTAGACTTCAATATAAAAGGCAAAACTATAAAACTTTTAGGGAACATCATAGGAACACATCTTTAAGATCCCAGGGAAGGGAAGGACTTCTTAAACCAGACTCAGAATGTGCAAACCTAAAGGCAATGATTGACAGCCTAGGGCTTTGCAGCTTGGGGGCTGCCTGCCCCCCTCCACTCCCCAGGCAAGCTTGAGACTCCTGGAAGACAGGTTGGGGAAGAGGGCCCCTGGAAGCAACATAAACTGTGTTCCGTGCATGGTGATTGTGAAAGTTATTACGTTTGTGTTATAAAGCAATTAACCAACACTTACAAATGATTCAATAGAGAAGTAGGTTGACAGTTTGCATAGAGTGGAGGTGGAGGAGGGCATAGGGGGAATAAATGGTGATGGAAAAATAAATGAGTGTCTTTTAGATATTCAAAGTGTAGGAAGAACATGATATCCTTTTTGAGTCAACAAATATTTATAAAAGTTTAATGAATAACCCAGAAGACTAGTAGAATTAGATTGTAGCACAATTCTGATTCCTACAAGCTTGGCGCACAAGGCTTGATCATGGCTATCCCACCTAGTACATATGTACACGTGTCAATCACTTCATTGAAATTCATCTTCTTTGCATATTTATGTTCTGTACCCAGTACAGCTAGGTGTGCCTATCTTTGCTCACATTATGTAGTATATTTTCTGTTCATTTTAATTTTGAAGAATTTCTCTTATAAACAATAACAAATATAACAAAAAGGAAAAATTTTGAAGGTAAAGATAGATTTGGAAGAAATTCATAAATACTAAATTCTAGAAATTGCAAGACATTTGGGTCTATTGGGGTTGATTCTCACAGCTTTCAAATGCTTCTGCAGTCAAAAAGTTTCCACTGATACAACTTCACCTGACAATTTATCATAAACTAGAGGCCCAATGCATGAAATTCATGCAAGGGGCTCAACTGTCGCATCCCTGGCTTCGTCCAGAAGGTCGTCCAATGGTCATTCTGTTGTTCAGTCTAATTAGCATATTAGTTCTTTATTATATAGGATTTTAGAATCTTTGGTAAAGACTTTCAAAGACATTCCCCTGTGGATATCAGAGAACCGGCTGAGTGATAGAAGACACTGAGACCAGTTCATCCTTGGCTTCAGGGGGAGTGCCAGGTCTTGGGGAAAGTGAGGGTGTCATGAAAACATGGCTCTTTACATCTCCTGTGGTAATGGAAGACTGGCACTTTTTGTCATGTCTCCAGGCATTCTTCTTTGAGATCTGACTCTTTTTTCTATACAAGCGTCCATCATTGGTGGTTATTTTCTACTGTGATTAGCTTCATCTAAAACTTCATACCAAAAGGAAAGATAACTTGGAAAAGTCTCCTCTGTCATCAGCTATTTCAGATCTACCGCTTACATGCAGGAATGTGTATTACACCACAGGTATTCCAGCATCCAGCAAAAATGTGAAGGCATTAAGATAAACAAATGCATGCAGTTGTGTGTGTGTGTGTGTGTGTGTGTGTGCCGGGGGGCGGGGGGGGGAGGGCGGGGTGGTGGAGAGGGGGAGTGTTCCACTGTGTAAATGGAAGTTTTCCAAATTACCTCCATGCAAATTTATTTTAAATTGATTAAGGGAGAAATAATAAAAATATCCTACTATGCAACCTGTATGTACATTATTAAAAACTAGCAAGAAACACAGCAATTGTTTAGAACTTTAAGCAAAATACGATTTTGAAAGGAGGATTATTGTTATCACTAACCCTGTAGAGTTACTCGCATTTGGTAACCTATGTGAAACTTCAGTGGGTTTTATTATTATTATTATCAGTACTCTGAATACAATACTTTAATTCTTGCCCCTGGGTAGACCACTCTGACTGCCCACTGTTGATTCACCAGCTGACATAACATGAAACAAAATAACCTTAAGATATACAAAGATTTACATATCGAATTGTTAGCTCTTTAATTTAATGCCGGTTCATGAATCTTCCAATTAGAGTCCTGCTTTGGAATTCTTCACTGGTAGTGAGGTTGAAAGCAGGATGTGCACTTTGCCACCTTGAAACTTCACAAGGAGGAAAAGTCATTTTCACTCAGACAGAAAAGGAACTAAAGAGTATGAACACAAGAATAAAGTGGGTTTTATTGTTTTGTTGTTGTTGCTGCAGCTTCAGAAGGCTTTTATGTCCTCAGCACAGCCCTGGGCCTGCTGGTCCACTGGGGATGCTGGCTCTGTGCTCACTTACCCCATAGACTTGTTACTTCCACCAATGCTCTTGACCTCTGCAAATTCCTTACTTTCTTGCCAACTGAGACAGCGATTAAAACTATTTTCACACTATTTTCTGTCTTGTTTTGCTTCTAAGCTGCTTTCATTTGAAGAGTCACTAGGCATCTAAGGAGCCAGCCCTTTGAACACCCACAAGTTCTGAAGACCCTTTTCTCTGGTTCCTCCCACATGACCCCTGCTGCCCGACTGGGTCTTGTCTCCCTGGTGTATGCACAGCTCTCTACTTCCCTTTGCACAACAGGTCTTTATATTACCCATCTGTCTTCCTTAGCAGACTGTCTGCTTCCCCAGGCTCCTCTGCACTGTGTTCTGTGATGTCACCCAAGCTTCACCCAGGCTCTGCAGCTGCCCTTCCTTTTGTCCTACACCGCTCTCCTTCCAAATCCTTCTCTCCATCCTTCCTTCCTTCTTCCCTTCCACCCTCTCCTCCTTCCTTCCTTTCTTCCTTCCTTCCTTCCTTCCTTCCTTCCTTCCTTCCTTCCTTCCTTCCTTCCTTCCTTCCTTCCTTCTTTCTCATAGGGGGGTCTTATAATCTAATAGAGCACCTGAATTAATCTGAAAAATAATCATATTATTTTAAATCTTAGAACACATATACTTATGTGAATAGGGGGTTAAGTTTCTCATATGTGAATAGGGGGTTAAGTTTTTCTTGAAGTTTTCTTTTCAGGACCGTGAGAAGCTATTGAGGAGGTGGCTCAGCTGTGAATCCAGCAAGCAGAACCGATAAGCATGATCAGACCGACCCACCAGGAGTGAAAACATCATCTCATCAACATCATCTCATTGCCTGATGACTAAAGGACAATAGCTGACATCTGCAGACTCTCAGGGCTGCATGCTGCACCCTAGCCCCTTCCCCTTTATAATCCTGTCCCCTGTACCTTGCTGGGAAGCAGAATTTGAATGCTCTTAAGCACCCTGTCTACTTGGTTGGCTGGCCTTCTCAAAAAATGCCTTATGTGATTCAATCCTGGCTTCATTATTGGACACAGCAACAGGCAACTTGAGCCCAATGGGGGCGGGGGGGAAGGGGGTTTCCCAGTAACCCTTCCTTCTCTCCTCCCTTATTCCCTTTTTTCCTTCATTCATTTCTTCCTTGCTTCCTTCCCTCCTTCTTTCTTTTCTTCATCAAATAGTTCATATTCTCCAAAACATGTGCCTGATCTATTTAGATAATCACTTAAAATAAAGTTTCCTAAGTGTTATGGGCATTAGAGGCTGATATATGGATGGGGGTCTTACTTAAACCAGACTTGAGAAATTTAGGAAAGGCCACTTAATAACTTAGAAGTTGGCCACTGCAATAATACACTCACAAACTCTCCTTTTTCTGCCTTTCTCCCTTCCCTGTCCCACTGTCCATACTCTCTCTCTCTTACATTCCCTGGAATTATGTGCCAAAGAAACCACCTGGACCACTCTCTTGCCTCAGACTCTGCTTTCAAAGGAAACAAAACAGGGACACAGATGGACCATCATGCCAGACTCTCTGCTCTGCACTGTGAGTTTTAGTTCCAGATCCTACTGCTAACTACCTCATTTCCACCAAGTGTTCACATTACATTTCTGACAGAGAATCTTATCTTCTCTGATCCATTTTTCCAGACCAGACTCTTCATGCAATCATTGGGTGCCAATGAATGGGCTGTGTTGGGGTTAGGAAGGTATGCTGTGGTTCAGTCCACTGTGGTTGGCCACATAGTGGCTGCCCTCAACAGACTCTAGTGATAGAACAAAGACTTTAGAGGGTGGAAGACACCCTGAAAATGTAGCATGAATTGAATTTTTTCAATCTGATTATACAGAAGGTGCTAGTGTTCCCACTATCAGATAAAACAACAACAACAACAAACAACTGAGGCTCAGAGAGGTTAAGTGACCAGCTCAGTATCTCATACACACAAATGGCGATGTCTGGGCTTCCATCCAGGGCATTCTAACCCCAGAGTTCTTTTCATTACACCAGAATGCATCTTCAGCAGGAATGGTCAGGAAGACTGTACATTAGATGTGGAACCAATGTGACCCCTTTTCTTTCATTCGAATATGTGAAAAGTAAATTGTTTCCTGCAATGAGTCCATGCCTGTCCTTTGCCTTTCTCCATTGCAGGGCATATGCATTAGAGAAAAGCCAAAAGATACTGCCCATAAATTACATCTTTGAAGAGGACCCAGAAAGGCTGGGGGCTAAGTGGTGGGGTAGGGGATCATTTTAATTAAGGTCAAAACTCATCAAATATGTTGACCAAATATCTATTTTGGTATGCAAAGCAATGGGCCTCCAAAAATACACACAGTACCCAGCTAGGATGTTCATTGCTTCAAGAGGAAGGGAATGTATCGCCTCCTGTAGGAGAAGACCCCTGCGGGGTAGATGGAACTTCAGATCCCTCCAGAGCCAGGATCAAATGGCAATCATGGAGACTCAGCTCTTCTAGCCCTTAGCTTTGCCTTGGGTTGGTTAGATGTTAGTGTCTGCCAGATGGAAGCAGCCACTTCAGACCCAACCCCTCTCAGGTTTCACATCCTTAGGATCAGAACCAAAATCTGTTTCCTGAGGACCTCAGCACAAATCTCAGTGAACACTCTTGACTCTGATGGGATGACTTGCCCATCCTTGAACCAATCACTGTGGCTAAAAAAAAAAATGGGTTGTCTGATTGGCTGGGCCTGATTCCCTGGCTTGGGTGTAGTGTTAGCTTCACCTAAAACACTCCAATGAAGAGGGATAGGTCTCAGAACCGCTAACACGATCAAGGTCCATTTACCTCAAGGAGAGGGAGTGAACTCTGGGTAACCTACACACACACACACACACACACACACACACACACACACACAGAAACACCCCCTACAACCTTAATAAAGACATGTTCAGAAGTTCCTTGGACTTCAGCTAGCCTCAGATATTAACTATAATTGATGGGTTGTCAGGTCCCACACATGGAATAATAAAAGTAAATGGCTCAAACAACTTCGGTCTAGATTGCTCTTATAAGGCTGACCTGGCAAACCCCACTCATTCTTCACCCCTGGCTTATTTGCAACCTTCTCTGGGAAGCATTCCCTCATCCTCTAGTCAAGGCCCTTTCCTTTCATAATAACAGTGGCCATTTACTGTGTTGCCAAGAGGCTTCTTACCGAGCAGCCTCTTAGCAGAGCCTGCTGCCCACTTACAGGATGGATGGATTCGGATTCTCTTCTTCACAAGAGAAAGCCAGTTCTGGGAACTAAGTCACACTTGGGTCTCAGAGGAGGAACCCAACGTGTTAAAGTATTCATATGCTTGAAGAGAGTGTGCGCCAAAGCTTTCAGCAGCCAGGTGGGAGTGCTAAGAGCTTGGGACTTTGAGCTAAGAGCCGTGGCAGCTTGCTTGGAAGACAATAAAGGCAAATGTCATTAATTAATGACACCCTCTTTCCACAAACGGAAGTGTGGCATTTGGAGTCGGACAGACGGGAATTTTTATCTCAGCCTCCACTTACGTGACCTTTGAAAAGTTACTCAACTTTTCTAAACCACAGTCTTATCTTCATTTACAAAATGAGAGTAACTGTACTTTCCTAAGAGGGCTGTCGTGAATACTAGTAGATCGATATAGTACAGAGGTTACAGAGTCTATGCTATTCAGTAAGTAGAATAGTGTAGCTAAAGGAGCAAGGCACATAGGACCCCTGACTCCTCGAAGCAACTGTGATGGAGGTGGCCTCGCTCCTAATACTGGGTTACTTGAGTTTGTTAGCCAGGATGTCTTCTGTGCTGGGATCAAAGACTCTGGGTGACCCAAATCCTTCTCAATATTCCATCCCTTTCCAAAGCAAACATTGCCACATTAATACTTCTCAAGATGAACATGTCGCTTAGATGGGTGGGGCGTGTGTGTGGCATGAGCTTGGCAAGACCTCAACACAATTTGAGCCCTAACTTCAAGCAGGCTATTTCCAGGAAGTTCTCAGCAAATGGGTAATCCTACACAGCAGTCTAAGTTCTAGAATTTTCCACTTGATGATGACACTTCTGGACTTTCAATCCTTGACATTAGTATCCAAGGTTAGCATAATGTCTCCCAGACTCCTTAACATCTATAATAATAAAAGCATAATATGCTAATTAGACCAGACGTCCTTCCAGATGACCTTCCAGATAAAGCTGGGGCTGCGAGGGAAGCCCCAGTTCCGGGTGCCAGAGGGAAGCTGGTGCTGGCAGCCAGGGGAAGGAAGGCCTACTCTTGCACAAATTTCATGTATCAGGCCTCTCGGTTTATAAAGCCCTCCGCACTCCCACCCCTGGCCTTTGCACAACCATCCCCTCTGCTGGAGGAATCTCTGCAGCTGCTCAGCTTAACTCTTGACCTTCAGGACACAGTAACCTGCCATGTGACTACCTCTGTGACCCTCCACCCAGCCTCCACCCAGCCTCTACCCAGCCTTCACCCAGACTATACCCAACTTTCACCCAGCCTATACCTAGCCTACAGAAGGTCCTAGGACCAGTGTGCATGTTCTACCCACCACTCATCCCACTTTATATTGCTTTTAGGACTTAAAGACCAAAATGTGCAGTTACTTTTTCATGACTTTTGGATTGAACAAAGATAATCTGAATTTATACAGAGAACTGTACTAGACATGATGCGAAGAGGCAAGAGAGTGGCAGACTAAGGAAGAATGTGAATTAGACTGGGCAGCCCAGGTGGTAAGATCAGACCTGTAAATTTCCCTGCCAAGGTGCCTGGAGTCCCCATGGACCCAGATACACGCTGCAGCTGCAGTGATGAAGAGGCCAAAAATAACTCCTGGCAATGTCTGCAAGATTCAGCCTTTTCCTTGAACTTGTATTCATCCCTAAACTATCCAACCCCTTCTTCCCTAACTTGATTGAGTGAGTCTGTTCCTTGCCACTAAAAGAGAGTCCCCGCTAAAACACACATCAAAACCACAACCCAACCTCACATAAACCAGCCCCTGGCTCAGTCAGAGATTCTGCTCAGTGCTCTGTCACTAGGGAGTATGGCAGGCACATTCAAAATGCAGACTCAGGAGTCAGACCACCTAGATATAATTCCCAGCTCTCCAAGGTGCTTACCCTCCCTGTATCTCAGTTTACTTATCTCTAAAATGGGGATAATAATAAAGAAGTTCACACACAAATGTGCTCAGAACACTACCCGGCACAGCGTAAGCTTTCTAAGTGTGTGTTAGTCATTTGACTTAACTGCAACCTTGCACTCCTCTTGCTGCCCATGAGTTTAGACATAGGCACAATGGGCCCAGCACAGTCAGGTAGGGAGAGAGTGGCCGCACTGTGGCTGGACAGCCACTGGGAAGCCTGCAGAGTGGGCAGTAGTGACAGAGGCCTGCAGCGGCAGAGGATGCCTGTGGGAATGATTAGCATTAGTCCCTGCCACATACTCTAAATCAAGTACACCGTGGTTTGTTCCAAATCCTTCCAGGGGGCTGAGATTGTTACACTAATTTTCATCAACCCTAAATGGATAGAAGGAAGACTTGAAGATGGGTGGGCTGGTCCTAAAGGTTGGTGTTGGTTCAAGATTTAGTGCCTCAGATAAAATCTAGGGGCCAGTGGAGGAGTAACAGCCTCACCTCACCAGGGGTCCAGTCTGATTCACCTCTAGCAGGGACTCTTGTTAGTTCCAGGTTCTTGAGGCTTCTTAGCACATAAATTGGGCCCAGTGAGGCTGGAAGTACTCAGCCTCTGCTTCAGGACATCATGCTCATTTATGCCCAGCTGGGAACTTAGTTCATTTATGCCCAGCTGGGAACATATTAGAGACAGTGCTAAGGGCCTGCTTAGTATGAACCTCAGAAGGGCACTGTTGGAGCTTACACTTCTAGCAAGTGGGAACTGGCTGGTTTTGCCTCCCCATGTCCAAGGATAGCATCATATTAAGCTACTAGAACTTGCTTGCTGGGCTTTGTCTATATCCTCAACTTCCCCTTAAGCTCTGTAAGGACAGAAGCAATGTCCCTGGGGCTGGAACTCTGCCTGGTCCCTTGGTCTCCTCTGTTAGACTGTGATGCTCCTCAGACCTGAGACAGGGCCTAGCCCACCTGTTTGGACCCTTGGTTTATGACTCCTGGAGGCTGGGACAGAACTGAGTTGTGAGTGGATTTGGTGCTCAAAACCTATGTATTTGGTGCATTTGTACACAGATGAAAGACTATGATAAAACTTTTTCTTATTCTGCTCATAGGCCACCCCCTCCAAACCTGAAACACTCAATAATTTGTTGCCTATTAAAACGACCAATCCTTTAGATCCCGGCAAACACATATCATCTTAGAGGAGTGGTCCCAGACTGGCTGATTAGCCAATCTACCCTGGTTATTTTTTTATGTTGACCTCTGTAGCAAATCATGATGATTATCAATGAGTCAATTATGTGATTCTATTTTATTTCATATGCCCTCCCCTAAAGACTTCATTATGCTAGAAGCACATTATTCTTGCTCATCATAGTATCTTAAGTATCCAGCAGAGTGGCTGAAACACAGAATACCTCAAAAATATTTGTCAGATGAATAAATTACCAAATAAAAAGACTGTGCACAACAGATATGTTTACTGCAACCCTGTGTCATAAAGAAAGATTGAAAAGCCAATAGTTGGCTTTTGTAGATTCCAAGGTTGTCCAAAAAGCAGCTGGAAGAGAACTGGCTTAGGAAATGAATAAGAGTTCTCCAATTACCTTTGTTAAGGGCATCCATTTATCAGACAATTATGTTCCCTTGTTTCCCTTCCCGTAAACAAACAGGTTTCAGAAGGGAGATGCATTTGAAAAGATGTTTGCCTCTTTTATAGATGGATTTTTTTTTCTAGAGTTGATGAATGAATGCATATATTTTTAAAAATGTAATTCAAATGGAGGGAGTTTTGTTTCACTGAAGCACTTGTTTACTGTGGAATTTATTTTCTCAATTGCTTGGAGAAAATGGAAGGCTTTATGCAATAATTAGAGTCCTATGGACGCTGATTTGTATAAATGCACCAGCAGCTTTTAGGGAAATGACTCAGGTTGCTCATTGTTTCCTTTATCATTATTTTTTCTATGTAGCATGAGCCACACTACCTGCTTCCCATATGCACGTGTTTGGCAGCATCCTCGGAGCTGAGCACCAATCCCAGATATTATCCGCGATATCTGGACAACATGCTGATGGACGGGTCATGGATCTACCTGTAAAGAGAAGTTTCAAAACAAAAAAGATCTTTAGGGGATGAAAGGGCATACTTATGGACATATTTTGCATTTCATAGAAACTACTAAACCCAAGCTTTGCTTTTTGGTCTTATTTGCATTACTCACAGATTTTTTACTAACCTGTGCCACTGTTTTCCAACTGGTGCCTTATTGAAAGAATTGTCTTACCTTCTTTTTTGAAAGCTCAATGGTAAAACTGGAAATGCAGAGAAAACCATTCATTTATTTGTTCCTCTATTCATTTTTTCATCTGTTTCTTCAAATATTGTTCATTTAGCCAACAAGACTTTATTTAAAACCCACAACCTGTCAGCAATGGTGTTGGGCTCATTAGGAATCCTCTGGGACAATGTGGTACCATGGCTCAGGGTGCCATCCACTGCACTTGGCTTACCTTATTGGAGCCCTTCCTCACACGATCGGCAGACACTGTGTTCCCCGTGGTGCTGGCCACTGCCTTGGTGCATCTTTCTTCTTTTCACCACATCCTTGCATCAGGGAGGCAGAGATAAATAAACTAGGGGATCTGATTTCAGGTAGAAAAGACAGAGAGTCAACAATCACAACCCAGTGTGGCATTTGTGAAGACAGGGCTAAGTGTGTGTGTGTGTGTGTGTGTGTGTGTGTGTGTGTGTGTGTGTGTGTGAGAGAGAGAGAGAGAGAGAGAGAGAGAGAGAGAGAGAGAGAGAGAGAGAGAGAGAGAACAGATGAAGGAAGTCCCCCGAGCTCACCACTAATGGACAGTATGCATGAGCATGATGAAAGGGAGGAGAAAAGGAGAAAGAATTCAAGAGAGGGGACCAGCTATATGTGGATTTCTGCAAGTTCTTTGACAGAGCATTTTATGAGTAATACTAATACTCATGAAAAGATAGAGGTTGTTTCTAGAATTGGACTAGGCATCTTTTTTCATTAGTCGAACAAAGCATGCATCTCCCTCCTTTTCTATTCTTTTCTCCAGGATCTTCTCTCATCTCCCACATGATCTCTGCTGAGCTGCTTTGTCAGAGTCACATCTCATGCACTGAGGGAGCCCAGAGCACACATTCAGGGCCTTGTTTTTCTGACCAGTGTAATCCCAGGCTGAATCCCCTGCCAGCCTTCTGCTGAACTTGGCCAGCTGTGCAGATTCAGCACCTCTGGTGGAGGGTGATGGCGAGCCTTCTGCAAACGGAAGCGCCAGCTCGTTCTGCTGATGCTGCAAGATGGGAAAGACCGATAGGCAGTCTCTGTATTTCAAACTGACAGCTGGAAATAAAAAGGCGACGAGGCCAAATGTTCACTGGGACAGAGCATCCTGATGGGGAGGTTCAGACTGAATCAATTTAATGAGGAGGAGGTGGCTCTCGGTGTATTGTGTATTTGAGCCCCATGCATAAGGCAGATAAACCCTCAAAAGGTTGACTGAAAAGATATTAAGGAGGGAAATAAGGCCTGCAGGGGGCCCTGTGCTTACTATCTACGTATAACATCACTTTATCAGCACCAACCTACTGGAAAGCCACAATCTGAAATTCAGGAGCAGAAACTGCTTTTTCAGACAGTTTAAGACCAGAGCACCCAATTAACTGGGGACAGATAAAATAAGGAGATAAAAATAGTGTAAAATGAGATCCTCAAGGGTATGCAAATGCAATTCCACAGTCTTGTAATATTGTGAGAGAAAAAGTAATGATACAAACCATTATATTTATGTGTGGAGTAGTAAAGAACTGCCCCAGTCCAGTGCCTGAGTGAAGTCACCCTCTGGGCCACAGAGAATTCCAGGTGTGGTTAGATCATGGCTCAAGGCTGCATGATTCCGGAAGTCCTGGGGTGAATGCATCCTGCTCCTAGAAAAATGCAGATTGGATTCTGTGAGCCTGAAGCAGCACTCAGCTCCTAGGAAAATGTAGACCGGGATTCTCACAATATACCCTCTATTGCCTGATACTTTTATTTGGAATGATGTTGCAGAAAGAGGTAACAAAACAGAGAAAACCAGTGCTTTTCCTGAACCAAGAACTTACTGAATCATGCCTTGTTTAATCGTCTTCATATTTTTGCAAGAAAAACAACATTGTCCTTATTTAAAACATTTGAACCCAGGGCTGGACAGGCCAAATGGCTAGCTTGAGGCTGCACAGTGGGAGAGGAAGTAGTCTGGGCCACTATCTCAGAAATGCTAGAAGCAAACTGCGTGGCTCTGTTCTACATGGGAGGGATCACAGGTGTGTTCCAGGCACTACCCGAAGCGCAGGTAGTTTCCCTCTTCCTGGGTCCCTGAGCCTTGAAAGAGTCTCTGCTGAGTCCCTGGTCCCTTGACTCTTGGCTCCATTTCTTTCCCCGCTCATTCCGCTCTAGGGCTTACACAGGTGGCTGTCCTTTCCCAAACCCCACCCTCCAGACACCTGCTCTCAGGTGCATTTAAGATGGGAGGAGCCATGCAGGGCCCTGCATCTTCTAAAAGGATTCAGGTAAATTTCCCTATTTCCCCATGACACCACCCCATCCAGCCTGTGTGTTAACCCAAGCTTTGATTCAATCTCTGTATTTTTAATATTATTATTTATTTGAAAAAAAAAATGGTTTGTAGTTCCAAATGTTTTTTTTTATTTTTTTAAATGAGGATATTTTGGCCATTTGTTCTAAAAACAGAGGCTAAGCTTTTATATTTTCCTTTATTCTCCTGTTTTCTAAGTCCAGATTGATCTCCCACACTTACTCTTCATCTCTACCTGCCTCATTACCTGACTAGGTACCTGGGGTTCATCTGTGCTTTCAAGATCATTGTTCTAGTAAGACCCAGGCCTCTCACCTTTAGGATCTTACCTTTCCTGGCAAGTAAGAATGTTTCCAATTCAAGGTGCTTACCTTTCCCATCTCTTATCTTGAGATGTGTGCTTTGAAGGATGACTTCCTGAACTACCAAGCTTCTGGGGCAGGAGGAGAGAGAGTAGGAGGGATGCATCCCCTTTTCCTGTGGCTCCTTTGATGGGGCTAACAGCCAAATTGTCTCAGAGACAGGCAGTGACCAATGAATACCCAAGGTCAGAATTCTCTAACTTTGTTTAATCCCTGATTTTCTGTGGTATGTCAGTCACTGGCTTGGGATTTTACATCTTCTTGTCCCTATTGAGAAAGCTCCTATGTGTGAACCCTATTACACAATTGCAAACCTGAGCTGTTTGTTATAAGAGTTGTCAAAACCCAACACAAACACTACTCTCCATTCAGTTCCCATTTTGTATGTATCTGGCTCCAAATCTTTAGATTAGTGCAATTCATTCCCAGCTCACTGGTCACTGGCCTTCAGGGCAGCCATCAGGCACCCCGGGTTGTAGCTCTTGTCTTTGTGTTACTGTATTTTTGGCTGATTTATTTCATTTACCCACATAGGCTAACATTGGTTTCCCTACTTTTACTTTAGAAGAGTGTCAAGTAGGGTTGGACTCATATTACTTCCTCTAGGCTGCATTCCCTACATCCAATAAGATCCAAACCCACCCTGGTCCTTTGCAGCCTTCCTGGGGCAGTGTGGTATGAGTGCCTACCACTCTCATGATGTTTCTGTGATCCTTTGTTTACATGTCTATCTCTTGCATTAAGCTGGAGACTACACCCCAGTTGGGAATGGGACCTCATTTATCTTCATTCTTAAATTTTTGTTCTTCCATCTGTGTACTTCACATCCAGTTCCCAGGTGCTCAGTAAATGTATATCATATCAGTGAACAAATGCATGAATGATGAATGAATAGATTCACTTTTTCAGTTGCGACAGCCAAGAATGGCCACAGCATATTCTCCCTCTCAGCAGGTTCAGCACATTTGAATCTATGGGTTCATGAAGGCGGCAAAGGACAAGAGTCTTCACCTCCGGTTATCATGTGGCACCCAGGGCATGTATCAGGAAACCCTTCATGGATCTCAAATCATCTCAGTGTTGGAGAAGACCCAAAGAGGAAACAGCTCTTGCATCAACTCATGATTGCAAGAAAAGCGACTCTCAATATTTATCTCTTCAAACATGTTCCTTCTACACCAAATGATGAGTCTCTTGAAAACCAAACACCCAAAGGGGTTCATGGGCCAGAAATAGAACCAGCAGATGTTTAAATGACTGAAGTCAGAGTTTCAATGGAGAGATACCTGGAGTCATCAGTTTCCCACCTGCTTCTCTATATAATGTTTTATCTTAATCTCATAATAATCTCAGGATGCAAATGGAGCAGGGGTTAATATTTCCATTTTAAAGATGAAGAAATAGACTCAAACAAGGCTAAGTGAATGGCTTATCCAAGGACCTGCTGTTACTGAATAACTCAACCAGAACTCATACTCAGGTGTTCTTTATACTCTACAACAGGGGTCCTCAAACTTTTTAAACAGGGGGCCAGTTCACTGTCCCTCAGACTGTTGGAGGGTCATACTATAGTTTTAAAAAAACTATGAACAAATTCCTGTGCACACTGCACATATCTTATTTTGAAGTAAAAAAACAAAATGGGAACAAATACAGTATTTGTATTTGCATGTGGCCCGCGGGCCGTAGTTTGAGGACCCCTGCTCTACAATATCATTGCTAAATTTAAAACAATAGAAGAAACAATACCCACTTACTTATATGCTTTTATGCACATGAATTGAGCCAAACGTTTTTGTTAGATGCCAAAAGCTATACATGGTGTGTTTTAATGGAGAGAATAAGCACATGGCAGTCAAAATAGGCCCAAGTTTCACTTCCAGATACATTCATACTGTGTAACCTTAAGGAAATTGATTCACTTCTCAACATCAACTTCTCAACATAGAATTAAAAAAAACAACACACCCATGACAAGCAGTTCCCATAAAAATCAATAAAGTGATATCATTGTCCACATTGCCTGGCACATAGTAGGTCTGCCAGTCACATGCTGACTTTTATCACCCTCATCTCCCCTAGGTAAATAAAATTCTAGAGGCAATAAGTGCATATTTTATTGGTTTTCCATTTATTAACATTTTGGAGGCTTCATACTAGTAAAAGTGAAAAACCATATTTCATTGATAACTCACCTTTATTTGGAGAAAATAAAATGGCCTGAACTACACATTAAATAGCTAATAGTATAACTGATAGAACTAAAGCTGTTGAGATGTTTATTTCCATCCTAGACAGCCCAGTCAGATTTTTTACAGATGAGCACTTCCTAAATCCCTGACACAGAAACAAGGAAAGATGATAAAATGATTATTGTTGGAATTCACTGATTTGGGGGCAAAATATTAAAAAAAAGAATAACTATAACATTATCTTCATAAGACTTCCTTGCAGTTTAGTCAATTTAAAGAACACACAACTTCCTACCATATGTTATTATCAAGACTGCCGAGAAAGTTGAACAAGACGAGGTCCCCTGGCCTTAAAGAGCTCACACTCTGGAGGCAGAATCAGCAATGCAGATGACTAGGAACTGGCTTCTTACAGTGCGCAGTGCTGCCCCGTTAATGTGACTAAGTGAGAGTTTAATGGGCAGAGAGGCTAGTGACAAGTTCGCAGGAAGAAGGTGGACGGCTGGCAGAAGCTCGGAGGAGGGCGAGGGCCACGTGCCATTGGGACACGGATGCTTCCCGTTGTGGCTGAAGCTCAGGGTGAGCCGTCAGGATGAGTTAGTCTAGAGAAGTGAGCCATCAAAATGGGACATTAAACAGTTTTGTAAGGGACTTGAATGTCATGCTGAGTTGCTTAAAATTTATTCTGTAATTGATGGTGAGTTAAGCTATGAAGGAGCATTGATCACGCACATTTTAAAACTAGACATACACTCTCTATAGTCACATATACACAAAAACATAATAAATTTTAATCTACATATGATGTGTGTAAACACATGAAAGACTTTTATAATTAGAAATATAAAATATAATTAGAATATCAATACAGAAAAGTGTAAGTCTAAAAAGAAGAAATTTAAAATGACCCCAAATCCCAATACCTAGAGATAAACACTGCTAATATTTCAGAGAATATCTACAGATATTTACTTATGAGTATTCATTTACTTACAGATATTTATTGAGCATTGAGTATGTGTCAAGTGGTGATGAATGAGAAGTTACATAGTCCTTGGTTTCATTGTTTGCAGTACAGAACAGAAGTGGATAATAAATGAAAAACAACTCAACACAGAAACAATGGAAAGTTCTAACAAGGGCCATGTGGGGAGCCCACTGGGTGTCCTGATACTCACTGGGGGGGAGCGGGGGGGTTACAGGGAGTGAACAATGAAGGCTCTGACAAAGAATGACATTTCACCCGGCCGGCTTGGCTCAGTGGTTGAGCATCGACCCATGAACCAGGAGGTCACGGTTCGCGGCATCTCTTGCTCCCTCTTCCTTCCTATCTGAAGTCGATAAAATAATATTTTAAAAATATAAGAAAAGAATGACATTTCATCTGAGACCTGAAAGAGGCCACTGGCCAGATGAGAGCTGCTCAGGTAGAGGATGGGGCAAGCAAGGTATTGAGTGAGAATGAACTTGGTGTGTCCATGGCAAAGAGGGACTCCCATACTGCTGAGCACAGTTAGGGAAGGGCCACGACAAGACTTCAAATTGCAGAGGAGGCTGGGAAATGGTTTATACACTAGAGTTTAAATGGTGTCCCAGTGAAAAGACATAAAATTTATTTTAAATAGGGCTGAAAATTTGGGAAGCTGAGTACATGCTATGAGCTTACTGTTTGTTTCCCCAAAATTCTTATGCTGAACCTAATGCCCAAGGTGATGATGGTCTTAGGAGATGGGGTCTTTGGGAGGTGATTAAAGCCTTGATAAAAGTAGCCTGAAAAAGCTCCCTTGCCCCTCCCTCACTCGAGGTTACAGGAAGAGATGGCCACTTAGGAGGCGGGCTCTGACCTGACAAGGAATCCCCAGCACCATGATTTTGAACATTTCGACCCCTGAGAAATAAATGTTTGTTTTGTATAAACTACCTAGTTTATGCTTTTCTGCTATAGCAGTGCAAATGGACTAAGATGGTATGTAAATAGAAAAATAACTTTAAAGAAATAGGATTCTAATAAACATGCCACTTTATTGCTGCATAAAATGCTCTGAATGCTTTTCTATGTGGATAAATATAGCTCTACACTATTAGTTAAATGGCTATAGAGTCTTCTGTTATATGCATGTGCTATCATTGATGTAGCCAATTCCTTACGGATGACCATTGACTATTTGTTGTTTTATTAAAGAATGCTGTATTGAACATCCATAGAGTGTGTTTATTATACACTTTCCCCAATATCTGTCCAGAAGTGTTAACCAAAAATGAAGACTGGGCTAGAGGGATATACAATAAAAATTTTGTATCTTATTTGCTAGGTTCTCCTCCAGATATGTTATAATAATTTCTATTTTCTATAGTGTTGTATAAGGAAATCCCTTTACCCCTTACTTCCATAGTCACCAATACTGATATTTCTAAACTTTGCCAATATTATAGGTTAAATAATATTTCACTTTATTTCGATATTTTTGTATTGCAAGTGGGGCTGAATGTCCTTTCATATATTTCCTGTTACTTGTGTTTTGGGAATCAGACAGTTGGGCTGTTTGTTCATTTTCATTGACATGGTTGTCATGTTTTTTCTCATTTCTTTGTCATGACTCAATATAAAGCTAACAAAGTTATTTATTAAATTTCAGATTTTAATTTTTATTTTTATGTGGTTATACTCCCCCATCTTTTCTTTGATGTTTTCTGTTTTTGAGGTCAAGCTTTGGCAGAGGTAGGAAATAATAATATCATGAAGATGATAATATTGCATTTCTGGAAAACCTAATGGAATATATCAAATAACCTATGTGTCCAATAGGAAAGTTCAGTAAATCCAACAACTATAAAATAAATATATAAAACCAATCGCTTTCTCAGAATAAAAACCCTAGAGGAATAATCCCCCTCAAAAGACCCCATTCACAATTGCAATAGCATCAAACAAATATAAGTAAACTTAGAAAATACATATGATTTTTATGTTAAAAATGGAAAGAACATACTTACAGTAACTTCAAAGAATGAACAAAATGAAGAAACTTACTGAGCTTGAGCGGAGGGGAGACTCTGTTGTGACGATGGCAATTAGCCCATTCTCCGTCCCCAAATTTAATGCACCTCCAATCAACATCCCAATGATTTTTTAAACTGACATAATTATTCTAAACTTTATCTGAGAAATAACAAAAGCAACTTCAAAATAGAGTGATAATGAAAAGACAGCTTTAATATCATAAATAAAAATATATTGTAAACCTACTCTAATTGACACAGAAATTGACAAAATGATGAATGAAAGAGAATTCAAATTAAAGACAAGTACACATGAGGAGTTTGTCTGCGACCAATACAGGATGGAAATCAATGGAGAAACATGGACTACTCAATACATTGTACTGGGACCACTAGCAAGCCATTGGGAGAAGAAAATATTAATTGGGATCACGCCTTTACTTCTTACATCACCATAAGTTTCAAATAAGCAAAGACTTAAATGTAAAAACAGGCAAGACAAAAACACAGTCATACAGAGATACTTAAATAAAAGAAGGTTATTGTCACAGTTTCAATGGCAACTGAGGCCCTGCAGTATGACCATGTGAGTAGGGATTTGAAAGGCAAGGACAACCATGGGTGAAACTAAGGAGGTGGTCTTAACAGGCTTGGTGGTTGATTAGATGTGGAGCAGAGGGGATTGTGGAGGAAGGAGTGAATGTGACCGTCTCTCTCTGAGGGCACATTGACATCATTATAACCTGGACTCACAATGTGGGAAATTACCAACATGAGTGAGGAGTGCTCAAAGTCACCCGCCAGTGGTTCCATCCCCACCCATCACTGGTCTGCAGAGGAACCTAGACAGGTCTGCAAAGGAACCTGCTTTCTGGGCCCCCATGTGTCTCCTATACTTAGTAAAATAGATACTAGTACAAGAGTATGATATGGAATGTTCCTCTCAGATTTATCATCCCATGAAACTATGATGTGTTGTTTTCTTTTTAACTTTATTTTTTAAAGGGTTTTATTTATTTATTTTTTTTAGTTTAGTTTAAGGTTTCTGAAAAACTGTATCAGAAAATATATCAGATTTTATTGTTTGTTTATTTAAAACAAAAATTGATTGAAATAATATGGTATTCTGGATGGGATCTTGGACTAGAAAAAGGACATTAGGCAAAACTAAGGAAACTTGAATAAAGTATGCACTTTAGCTAATCATATATCCATACTGGTTCATTGGCTTTGACAAATGTACTGCACTCAGATGAGATGGTAATAACAGGGGAAATTGGGTGTGGAATATGTGAGAACTCTCTCCCACCCTCAGAGTTTTTCTGTAAATCTAACCAAAATCTAAAATAAGGAAAGTTGATAAAATTTGCGTAAGGTCATTTTTTTCTCTCTGAGAAAGGAAATATTTTGTGATTTTATATAAGAAAGAAGGCAAGTGTCCATATTGCTCTCACCCATGAACAGAAGCTGGAGAGAAGGAGGGAGTCACAGCCTCAGCCAACCATCAATGCCACTTACAGGTGAGATGCAGAATGCCTTAAGTGAAATGAGCCAGCCACAGAAAGACACTTACGTGATTCCATGTATTTGAGATATCTAAAATAATCAAATTAATAGACTCCAAGAGTGAAATATCTAAAATAGTCAAATTCACAGACTCCAAGAGTGAAAGTTCAGTTGACAGGGGCTGGGGGACAAAGGCAAAATTGGGGGGTTTACTAACCAACCAGCAATAAGGTTTCACTTAAGGAAGATCTAGAGACCTGCTGGTCAGCATTGTTCCTATTGTGAAGAGTAATGCATTGTACACTTTAAAACTTATTGAGGTGGTAGAGCTCATAAGTGTTCTTCCACAATAAAATAAAATTTAAAACTATTTTAAAAGGTGAGACACATATTTGAAGATGTTTGCTTTTAACAAAGCATGTGATTGAGTCACTGGCCATACCATGGTTGACTCAGAGCAAAATATTTTGGAACAATAAATCCAGGAAATCTAAGTGGGAAACCCTTGAGGGACAGAAGGGACTTAGTCATGTGGTGTCATGGTGGAGAGTTTTACATTAAGGAATGGTTGATGCTAAGTAGAAAACCCTGTTTGTGAGAAGTTCAATAAGGAATTCTGGGTCTCTAGTGCTGGGTATAAACTTTGTTTTCTTGATTCAAAGCACAGGGGATAATTTCTCTATCTTGTAAATTTCAGAGCAGGAAAGAGAAGAGCTACAGGTGGTTAGCCACAAAGAGAGAGAAATGTCCAGCAGAACAAGAGCCAAATATGAAAATATGTAAGGCACTATGAGAGAAAGGACAGCCTGCAGAACTTTTGGGGCCAACACTGGAATTACTGTGCCCTGAATGTGTCCCCCAAAGATTCATATATTCACATCCTAACCCTCAATGTAGTGGGATTGGGAGGTGGGGCCTTTGGGATGTGCTCAGGTCACGAGGGTGAAGTCCTCATGAATGGGATTCATGCTCTTTTAAAAGAGGCCCCACAGAGCCTCCTAGTCCCTTCCACCATGTGAGGTTACAATAAGAAGTCATGTGACCCTGGCCTCGAAAACTGTGAGAAATAAATTTCTATTGTCTATAAATCACTCTGTCTATGGTCTTTGTTATAGCATCCTGAATGAACTAAAACAGAAGTCCCACAAAATGTGGGATTTCCACATTAATTTTAATTAAACTTTAAGGATAGGGCAGCCTTAGCTGATAACCAGACAAACCAAAGTCACATCACTATAACTGGCCCACAAGTCCAGTGCCAGGAGGCGAGTATTTAAACTTGACTCAGGGAGTTAGGCTCTCTCCTCCTGTCTCCATGAAGAGCTGAGCACCAAATCCAGATTTTTAAAAACTGATCATGGCTAATTTGAAGCCAGTCCTTGGTAACCAGGGAATGAATCGGGGAAGTCCCTCTGATGAAGGGGCCTTCTCATTGATCTGGTTTGCAGATTTCAGGATCCCAGGATAGTGTCACTGAAAACAATTTTCTGAGAAAAGCTCTCCTTTACTTTATTATTTTACATTTATTAGGCTTGAACTCATCATTCCTATAACCAGACCATCTTTCTAAAGACGGAAACAGCTGGCATGCTCCCTAGTCATAAGCAAACTCAAGGTGACTTTCTGACATAGATACATGACCTTGACATGACCTTGGCATGGTCATAGAGGCCAACTATTTCATGGCTCTGAGTGGACAGTTATGTGAACAAGCATAGGGGATACTGATAGTAACCTATAAAAAGTTTTCTCTTACTCGTTATCAAACTTAATTCTCAAAATATTCTGGTAAAGAAAACACTGCTGGAGCAATTTCCCTCTTTTTGCAAAGAGTAAACTGAAGCTCAGAATTTACTGCACTATGCAGGACGAGGGGGCCAGAAAACAAACACCAATATTTCTAAAGAGAGGAATTTCATTCCTTTTGGAGTAAAGACACTGTTTGTACCACTTTGTAAGTTGACTTAAAATTGATACTCACTTGAAATCATTTATTTATGAGAATACAGATATTGTTAACACTGCCCTCTTGTAAAAGTTTTGTTATTAAAATGACGTAGTAAAATTGAGGTTAGACTCTGGGCTAAAATTTTCTTTAGCTGCCTCCAGGGAAATATTTCTCCTATTTTTAAAAGCTTAGGGAAGATTTGGGAGCATTCTACAAAAGAAGACAAACGAGAAAATCTGGACTAGAGAGATAATTGTGCTTCTTAGCTCCCTTAAACTGAAATGCTAAAACTTTATTGGAAAAACAGTTCATATTAATTAACTCATGTCTTTTCTTCTCAAGCAAGATTATATACCAGTTAAAACAAAGGTTAAAGCAGTACATACTCTTGAATGCAAATACAAATTAATTTTATTTGTCCCTAATTAAATGGTACCCATGATTGTCATCTCCAGCATTAATTTCTATTTATAACTAGAGAAAAGCTATTATTTTTTTTACTTTCTCTTGCTTATGAGGTTCCTCAAAGCCATATTATTGCTGGATGTTATTCGAGATAAAACACACACAAATACCAGTTTTCCTTTTGAACTCTGATTCTTAATCTGTGACCATTAATTATATTTAATTTATCTTCTTCAAAGCATTTCTTTTTTTCCCAAGACTCTTTTCTTTCTTCTCACAGAAAAAGTTTCCCACATCCTCTCTCCAAGCAGGAGCGTGCATGAGATCTGAGTTTATATCTTGTTATGAGGCTCTATTTTTCCATGAAAGCTCAGTCCATGTTCTAACAGTCTGTGAAGAGTCTAAGCTTTGTAATTATTTATTTTTGCTTGTAACATTCAAAGCAAATGTTTATAGCAGGATACATTCATTTACTGTTGTTCAAATTCATGAATTCAGGCATTTACAAAACTCAAAAGGAAATCTGTCAGAAGAAAAATAGGGTGGCGTACTTTCTTGGACAAAATAGAGTAACAAAGTGGCATTAGATGGGCATTACCTCACTTTGGTGACACTGCATGTTATTAATCAAATGGTAGTGGCTTCGGAGCAAGGCAGGACCCAGTGTGAAATCTGCCTCTATCACGTGAGGGTGGTGTGACTTGTACGGATCGTCTCAGCATCTGCAAACCTTGTTGTTCTCACCTGTATTAGGGGCTGATGATAATTGCTTTACAGACACTCCGGCATTATTTCCTTCTAGAGTGGGATTACTCCCATTAGAGTGCAAGATTCTTGAAATAAAATTCCCCCCTGACCTCGGTTCCCACCACCCTACCCCACCCCCACCCCCAGTGATTGCTTTGTGTGTTGCTTTCCTCCCCATAAAACAGCTATGGAAAGTGTCCCGTTCTTATGTCACACTCAGCTTTCTTCAGTCTTCTTTCCGTCCCACCGCTGTGCTAAACAAACTTTTGTCAGGATCTCTCCACAAGCCCCATGTTGCCAAGTTCCAGGAACCCATTTCCTATCTCATCTTTTTCTAGCGACCAGCCCACCACACTTCTGCAAGCTACCTCCTCTCTGCCCGTGATCTGAGCAAGACAATTGGTTTTCTTTTCATTCTACTAGCTGGTCCTTGGGTCTCCTGTGCAGGCTCTTTTTATCTCTTAACCCATAAATTCTGTAGTGATTCAAGGCACAGGATTGGCCCTTTAATTCTCGGCCTTCTAATCCAAGGGAACCTCAAAATTCTGAGGCTGTGCCTGCTGTCTGTATTTGGTGATAGCAAGTTTTTACCTTGACTTCACTGCCTCATCTCTAGACACATGTGTCCAACTGTCCATGTGACACCTCTTTTAGCTGTCTCTCTTAGATGGGCATTTGTATTAGACATCTCAAGGCATTTCAAAGTAACTTGCACCTGCTTCTACCAAGTCTTTCTCTTTCTCATGATCCAGTTGTCTGCTTGAATGTGGAGGTGAATTATCAGAGGGCCCCCATTCTCTATCTCAATGCATCCTCTTTATTTCCATCTCCATATTACACAGAATGCTCACATATTTAATAATTTTAGTTCACTTATGTGTATGATTAATGCCTATCTCTGTAAAAAATAAAAAGTGTCAGAGTGCATGATCCTTGACTTCATATTAACAATTTATTACTAAGGTCTGACATGCAGTGGCTTCCAAATACTTTGATAAATGAATATATAAATGAATAGCCATCAATGACATTTTTCAAAATGAGTCTATATAGTATCGATTTCATTTACTTAGCATGTACATATTGAGCACCTCTGTGTCAGGCACTGTTTTAGGCACTAGGAATACAGGACAAACAAGAAAGACCAGGTCTTGGACTGGGAAAACAGTACACATACAAACCCCGAGAAAGAAATATATCTGTGCCTAGGAGGAATGGCATAAAGCCCACCAAGGAAGGAGCAGATTAAAGGTAAGGTTTTGAAACATGGAAAATAAGAAGAGATAAAAACAGATTTTTAACTGTGAGCGAGCAGGGGTCAGAGCAGAGAGAACAATTGGGGCTATTTTTATGGTACAGCAGAGGCATGATGGTTGCCTGAGCTGATCGATGGTAGTCAAGACAGACAAGAGAAATGGTCAGGTTCTAGGTAATTTCCCAAGTAGAGTTTAAAGGAAGAGCTGATGAATTGGAAGTGGGTAGTATTGATTGAAAGAGAGCAGTTATAGATCATTCTCAGGTTCTTGACCCAAGCAACTTAATGGATGCAGTTGTCATTTACCGAGATGGGGTCGCTTAAGGGAGGAGCAAGTTTCAAGGAAAATATTGGGATCTCAGTTTTGGATGCATTAAATTAGAAATATGTACTAGACAACCAGATGGAAATACAGCCCAAGCAGTGGCTCTATGAGTTTAAAGTTCAGTAGAGGGGTCAGTTCAAAGGAATAAATGATTTTCAAGCCATGGGATTTTATATGTAGACAGTCCTTTAGGACAGTGCCTCTCATAGTTAGCAATTGGCAATCCATAACTGTCTATGGGGATATTGCTAATCCTTCCTTCTGTGTTAAATGTCAAGTCAAGCTCAAGAATGATTTGGATGTAAGTAATTTTATTGACATCCTATGCAATGGTGGGCATTTATTTAATTGATTAAAACAGAACAGGAAATGATACTAAACTTCTATAATAACTCATGTGCTCTGTAGGGGGAAAGCATTCTTTCCTAAATGTTTATTGGATAGTCTTTTAGCCCACAGACATTTGTAGAAACCCTATTATGTGTCAGCCACTGACTGTATCCAGATTATATAATAAAAAATAGCAGGCAGTCTCCGGACTTAAAGAATTCAATGTCTGCAGAAGAAACCTGAGTGTACCTAATAATCTAAGTCCTGTTCTCTTTCTACTACATCATACTTCCTTGTAATCTCATTGGCAAGCTGTTGTGAGTTTCAAAAGGGGTAATTGATGTAAAGGGGTGAATTATGTCTACCTATATCATTAATGTTATCTTTTTATATATGTAGGATTTAACCCCAGAAATCTAAAATGGCTTTCCTAAGAAAATGAGAGCAGATTTTCTATTTTGAGATCAGAAACCATGACTACATTGAACTGGTCCATCCTGACTCCTTCCTAATGCAACATCACTTTGAAAGGACCATGGCCTGAGTCGCCAGTTCCTTGTTGGGAAAATGAGAGAAAGAGCAAACACTCCCATGTTGTATTTAATGAGCATGTGATGAGTCAGCATGTGTGAAAAATTAAATCGTGTTGTTTAGGTTTTTCCTTAGTGGCCTCGAACAAATTATTCGATGTCACTGAACATAATTTTCCCCATCAGTAAAATGAGATGAATAATAATGACTACTTTGTGAGGCTGGTGTGAGGATCAAACAAAACAAAGCCCCCTCAGCCCAGTACTGAGAGCACCTCCACTGGTGTTTTTGTTGCTATGATAACACACAGCTAAGGCTGCAGCACGTCATCACATGCCTTGAAATCCTTTTGTCTTGGTTTTCGATTAGCTACCCCACTGATCTGACAAATGGGAGAAAAAACCTTTAGGGATGCAAAGAAATAGCTCTCCTCAAAAGGTTTCTTTTTACCTTTTGAGAAGCATTATTTTTCACTTCATGATCTCCTCTATTAGGGTTTGTTTTCCTTCTAAAGAATTTAGTGGTAAGAATTTTAAAACTGTTAGGCAGTGTATTGAAAATCAAAATCTACATTTTCTTTATAATTTCAATGTGTATAAATCCTATGAAATAAATGATTAAGGGGTTGGGGCTAATATCTACTTAGGAAAAATGAAAGAAACCTGGTTATTTATTCAAAACTAGAGGCCTGGTGCATGGTGCACCGGTGGGGTCCTTCAGCCTGGCCTGCACCCTCTCGCAATCCAGGACCCCTCAGGGGATGTCAGACTGCCAGTTTCGACCTAATCTCTGCAGGTCAGGCTGAGGGACCCCACTGGTGCATGAATCTGTGCACCGGGCCTCTAGTATGCATACAATATCTTTGGTTATCTCTTTCTTCCCTCCCTCTTCCCCCCTTCCCCCTGAGATTCATCAGTCTGTTCCATGTTTCCATGCCTGTGCATTGAACATCTGCTCCCTGGTGGTCAGTGTGCATCATAGCTACCGGTTGAATGGTCGAACAGTCTAATGGTCGCTAAGGCTTTTATATATATAGATTAGAAAAAGGTGAAGAGTGACCTAACAATGGTGTTAGGGTTAGGGTAGGGTTAGGGTTAGTGCGGGAGGGAGGTTTTCAGAAAAAGTATTTGTTGAATACCTACTTTGTGTCCTATGCTGCTGGTTGCTTTTTGTGTCTCTCCATTACCCATTTGCATCCACTCCATTGTAACAGATGAGAAAACTGAGGGTCAGAGTGGCTGTGCCACATGCCTTGAGTCCCATGGGTTATACATTAAATAATTCAAAACGAGGGGAATCTACCTCCAAGTCCTGTTCTTCTACCGTACCAAACTTCCTTGATTGTCAGCATCTATCATGTGATAATTGATATTTATTTAGTACCTAACACATTGGCTTTGTGTTGGGTGTTGAGAGAACCCACCAAAGGGGATGAGCTTGAACTTTGTAGGTGAGGGATGAAGGTCCAGTATTACTGACTTTCCTGAAGGGTTCTTCCTCAGCACTATGGATATGCTGGGTCAGGTAATTCTTTACTGGGGAGGGCTATCCTGTATACTGTAGGATGTTTAGCATTAATTCTTGACCCCCATCCATCAACTAGAGCCACCCTAGTTGTGACAAATACAATGCTTTCAGATGTTGCCACATGTCTCTTGGGTTCAGAATCTCCCCTAGTGGTATTAGTTTGCTAGACCGACCCTTTGGGGTTAGGGACCACCACTGGATAATTCCTAAATGCGTTATCTGTTGATGGACTGATTCCTTTGGTGATGAATCCTGGTTATTTTTTCTTCCTTGCTACACAGTTTGTGCCTCTAAAAGTTTGAACTTATCATAAGAGCAGGCAGGAATTTAGTGCAGCTAAAGGCCACTTCCCTGAAAGTATAATTGCCTGACCTTTAATAAAGCGACCTTGTATCTTTTCCCCATGGTTCTTCAGGGTTCTCCCCTTCCATACTCTGCCTTCCCAGAAATAAATTGGGCTGTGCCCCAACCAGAGCTGAGGTCTCCTTGGAATTTGAGTCCTGTGGTAAATTAAGTAACTCTCCACACGTGTGAGGAATTATTTGATAGGGTTCTGAGGCGTCTGTTCTTTGCATTTACAAACACTGGTGTCCCTGGTTTGACTATCAGTTTCACTGTCCTGCTTCCTCTCCTTCACAGCACTGGCCACTCCCTGAAGTTACTTGTTTGTTATATGTTTTCTATCTGCCTCCCTCAGCTTCACCTCACTCCTGCTTGTTCTTTAAACTGAGTGATGGCAGGATTCTTATCTGTCCGGGTCACTCAGGGAATTCCAGAGCCTAGCACACAGCCTGGGGTCAGTATATGTGTGCTGAATTCGTTAAAGCTGCCTTTATTGTGTAACTTGGCATTTACTGAGCATTTTGGTAGCAGACACCATCAATGCTCCATCGTGTGCCCTGAGCACTCACAGGTCCAGTTGCTCTGAAGGACTTTTACGGCTCTTGCCTGAGGAACCTCTTTGACTAAAGGATATGCTCAGCCTGCACTGGGACAGGCAGACCAGGATGCTAATGCCCCAGCCCCCAGCCCAAAAAGGATGTTTCCTGGTGAATGAGCACCCCAGTTGTCCACCTCTGTGGGTAAGATAAATCAGAGGGGAGCTCTTAAAAGGCTCTTAGCATCCTAAGGGGGACTGAGCCCCAGAGCTCCTCATGAATCCCCTGCTCATTCATGTTGCCTGAATGTCCCTTATTTTCCTTGTCTTACTTCCTCACCCCTGTATTAGATTGATCCGGCTGTCATAACAACATCTCATAGACTGGGGGACTCAAAAACAGCAATGTATTGTCTCAGGCCTGGTGGCCAGGAGTCTGAGATCAGGTGTTAGCAGGGTTGGTCTCTTCTGTGGTCTCTCCTCTTGTCCTGTTGATGGCCATCTTCTCCCTGTGCCTCCCCTTTGTCTGTGCCCTAATGTCTTCCTTTAAGGACAACAGTCATATTGAATTAGGAATTATCCATATGACCTCACTTTAATTACTTCTTTAAAGACCCTAAATCAAATACACTCACTTTCTTGAGATACTGGTAGTTAGGGCTTCAACATATGAATTTTGAGGAGACACAATCAAGCCATAATACCTTCCTTACCTGTGTTTCCGATTTTATACCCAAATTAGATTTATGTCCTCAAATCCCTGTATGCTTCTGAAGGAACCTAAAGAAGGCTATCTATCTATATCTATCTATCTATCTATCTATCTATCTATCTATCTATCTATCTATCTCTATCTATCTATCTATCTATCTATCTATCTATCTATCTATCTATCTATATCTATCTATCTATCTATCTATCTATCTATCTATCTATTTATTTTGCTATCATTCTTTTTTTAAGTGCCTAATTCTTTTAACACTTCTGCTAAGATGTAATTATCTACATTGCACATATGGGAAAACAGCCTCAGAAAGGCCATGCCTTTTCTCAGCACCTTGTAGGAGAAAAAGAAAGAGTTGGGCTGGGAATACAGACCCAGGTGGGACATCATCCTCACACCCCTTGTGCCTTCCTCTGCTGCACTCCATGGTGAGCTCTGGAAGGCCTCCACAGAGCCTCTGGGGAGTTCAAGAAACCATAGATAAAAGTCTTAACTGATCTAAGAAGGTTCTTGTTTTCCAAAAAGTGTTAGTACTGATACCTGAACAGAACTGCATTCCTATTTCTCAGATCAACTTAACCAGCTTCCCTGGGCAGACTCTGGGGATGCCTCAGCCTGGCCCAAGGGACATCCACGATGAATAAGATCCTGTCCCCCAAAACTCTCCTGTGAAAAATGTCACGTTGATTTTAGTGCTGCAAAAACTCTGTTTCCAAAGTGGAAAGATATGTTTTCTCTTTGGAGAGTCAGAACTAAATAACAGCCATGATCTCCCTTTCAAGCAGGGTATCTGAAAGGCAGTGGGTTGACTGGTATCATCAGTGGATTTGAAATGTATCCCCACTCTGTGATGGGTTCTCTATATTTACACCCAGATATTTCAGGGTACTAACAACCATACACCCATGACACTACCAACACCAATAACAGCTATTATTACTAGTACTAGAGGGGGAGGCTGCTCAGAACACGCCCTCGGCCACTGCGTTGTGTTGTATCTGCTGGGGTGTGGACAGGTGCTCCTGTGTGTTGTGTCTCTGCTCTGGCCCGCTCCCAGCCCCAGCCTCCCCATGGCCGCTGGGGTGGGGGGAGCATGCAGTCCCCTCCCGCCCATCTGCGCACACCTCCTCCTGAGCAGTCGTGATGCTCGGCTACTTAGCATATTCCCTGTTTATATAGATAGATTATATATATAGATTAACTAAACACATTCTGTTTAAGTGACATGATTTGTATCCATTCCATTATTTTACATAACAACCCAATGAGATGGTTGAGTAAACAACCACTCACAAGCTTTAAAAAATTAAGACTGAAGTTCAGAGACATGACTTGCTTCCTCAAGATCCTACAGCTAACAGATGAGACCTTGCAGATTCAGACTCATGTCTGTATGAGTACAAAGCCCAGTCTATCTCTGTGCTGTACTCTACATGTCATATTTGAGAACACCTGCAATCTTTTATGAAAAGAGGGGAACTGTATGCTATAGGTGTGGTGGAGGTGCCCTGCTCAGAGTCCCTTTCACAGAATCTGCCGCAGGAAGCATAATGAGGCTGAATCTTCAGATTCACCTGGGATGCTCATGGCCAGTAATTGAGTGCAGCGGGGTTACAAGTGTAAGTCTCTTCTTGCCTCATGACAAGGGCCTCTTCCAATGGGCTCCTTTGGCTCAAAGACATCTTATTGGCTTAGCTGAGACTTTCTCCAAACTTCACTGTGGTCCGAGGTGCTTACTATTCAACCCTCCCACCCTTCTCTCCTTTCACAGGTGTGAGATCTGAATCGTGGCCTCAGGCTCTTCCTTCTTTATCTTTTATGGGTATTGCCACTGATAAATCTCTTGCATTTATAATCTCATCTTTGCATAAGAGAGAATAGGAGGGAGAATGAAAGAAAAGATGTTTGTTCATTTTTCTACTTATGTATTGTAATCCCAGGGCTAACTTAATGCCTAGGACTTATTCAGTGCTCAATAAATATTAGTTGGATAAATGCCTCCTGATTCAAGTTGCCTGCAAGATTTGAATTGGAATACATGTATGTTAATGGATAACTGAGACAGGATACATAATTGAAGAAAAGTTTACAATAAGAGAAGAATGAGAAGAGTGCTTTGGTTGTAGAAGATTAAATTGGAGAATCTGGCAGAGAGCTCCATGGACTGGGCAGTATCACACCTGATTTTAAGGAGCGTATAAGATCGTCATGAATGAAGCAAGTAAAAAAAGTTAGTCAAAGCTACAAAAACAGTGTGAGTGAAGTAGGGAGGCATGCTCTATTACATGGTGTATACTCCACAAGTAACTGGTGCTAAATTTCTGGGGCAGTATTTTAAAGAAGATAGATGGGGAGCATAAAAGAGAGGGAAATTGGGGCAAAAGTCAGTGTATGAGTATATGACATCATAGTCTTTGAATAATCCAGCAATAAGAATATGATAGTGTTTTATAACTGTTTCCCAGTATAAGTACAATGCAAGCTGGAAATTTGGGCCATATGTATGGTTTAAAATTTTCTGGTAGCTTCATAAATATCTATAAGAAAATAGATGACAATGATTTAATAATATACTTTGTTACCTGATATATCCAAAATATCACTTCAGCATGTAATAGGTATAAACTTATTAATGAGGTATTTTACATTATTTTTATTTTTTAAATTTAAATCTTTTATTGTTTAAAGTATTACATGAGTCTCCCTTTTCCCCCATTGACCTCTCCCTAGCCACTCCCACCCCCCCAGCACATCCCCTCACCCTCCTACTGTCTGTGTCCATTGGTTATGCTCATATGCACACATACAAGTCCTTTGTTTGACCTCTTACCCCCTCACCCCCCGCTTTCCCTCATAGGTTGAACAGTCTGTTCAATGCTTCTATGTCTCTGTTTCTATTTTTGTTCATCAGTTTATGTTGTTCATTATATTCCACAAATGAGTGAGATCATGTGATATTTATCTTTCTCTGACTGGCTTATTTCGCTTAGCATAATGCTCTCCAGTTCCATCCATGCTGTTACAATGGAATACTATGCTACTGTAAAAAAGAATAAATTCTTACCATTTACATTATTTTTTTAAATGAAATCTTCTAAAGCACACCACAACTCTTATACTGACAGCACATCACAATTCAAAGAGCCATAATGAAGTTCTCAGTAGCCACCTGTGGCTAGTGGGTCCTCGACTGAGAAGCACAGTTTTATAATGTCCAATCTGCATAGTCCATGAAAACAGCTTAGGGAATTCATACCTGGGAGCGTACACACTTCCTGAAGATATCCGTCAGGTGTCTCCCTGTTGTGGAGACAATGCCAGGCCTTCCCTCCTAGACGGTGTTGGTTGAGAGCACATTGTTTGAGTGGGTGACTTTGCATAAGAGCAGCAGCTGGGTTTGAATCCAGTTTTTGTGATGGCTAAATGTGTGATTGTGAGCCCTGCAGGGCCTCTCTGAGCCTCTTTCTTCACATGTGCAATGATGACACTCGCTGCCATCAGTTCTTCAACTGCTTGTTCTTCTTTGCCAACAAACTATTATTATTAATGCTTTGGTGCAGGCCTTACAAAATCAATTTAATTCACTGAACAATCTTATGAGGTAGGCACTACTGTTATCTCTTAGTGCTAATAGAGATGGGAATACTGTGACATACTAATTTCCTTGAAATTCTCATTAAATTCCTTGAAGCTTTCATTAAGTTCCTTGAGCATCCTTATAACCATTGTTTTAAACTCTGTATCTAGTAATTTGCTTTCTTCCATTCCATTTAGTTCTTTTTTCTGGAAACTGCCGGGAGCCGGTCCATCCTTGCTGTTTCAAGGGACCTGGCATATATGGCATACGGTTCTTAATATGTTTGCTCACCTTCTTGGCGCTGTGTTTTAACCAAAGTCACCTCTCCGAGAAAGGTTGAATCCCCAGGTAGGGATTTTCCCCTGAAGTTAGGGAGGGAATAAAACCCCTCAACTAAGTGCCAGGCGGGTAATTAATCCCTTTAACTACGAACAATCATGCTTAAACTACATAATCTTTTCTCCCTGGAACGGAGATAAGAAACGCCCTAACCTTTGTAATAGAGATTGATAGGATTGAATCAACTGGTATAAATACAGTTGTAACAAGACAGAAAGAGTCAGAACTTAGAACAGAATCAAGAAGACAGAGCCTACACGGAGCCTAGAGACAGAAGAACTTTGCTGGAGAGAGCATGCCGGAGGATCCTGGAGAGGGACTGGCCTCGGAGCCTAGAGACAGAGCCTAGCGGGAGAACATGGCAAGGGATCCTGGACTGAACCTGACTGCAGAGGTTGGCAAGAGAGCCTGACTAGAACCTGGCTACTGAACCTGGCTAGAGGAACCTGGCTATGATGATCACCCGAAGGCTGCCTCCGTGTCATTCCTTCTTCGCCGACTCCGTCCACACCTTTGGGGACCCCTGGACCTGCTGTGGTTGGACCCCGGCAAGGGAGGAATAATTAAAGGCCTTGGGTCAAAGATGAGTAGGATTCAGGCCTCCTTGATTTATAATCTGACCCCAGATCAATATAGAGAATGGAGACTCAGTTCTTCTCAACTGGAAGAGGTAGCAGTGGGGAGAATTCAGAAGACAGCAAGAGACAGAACTTAGAACACAGGGCTTGGAAGACAGGACCAAGAGAGACAGAGCCTAGGCACAGAACCTACACAGAGCATTCTCTAGAGACAGAAGAACTTCGCTGGTGAGAGCATGCTGGAGGATACTGGACAGGGACTGGCCTCGGAGCCTGGAGGCGGAGCCTGGCGAGAGAGCATGGCAGGGGATCCTGGACTGAACCTGACTGTGGAGATTGGCAGGAGAGCCTGACTAGAACCTGGTGACTGAACCTGACTGGAGAACCTGGACAGAACCTCTCTGGAGATCCTAAGCAGAACCTCTCTGGAGATCGAGACCAGAACTTGGCTGGAGATCTGGGCTAGAGATCCTGGCTAGGCTGCTGATCAACTGAACGCTGCCTCTGTGTCATTCCTTCTTCGCCGACTCCGTCCACACCTTTGGGGACCCCTGGACCCGCTGGGGTTGGACCCCGGCAGGAAACTTCTTCTGTTCTTTCATTTATGACATGTTTCTTTGTCTCCACCTTTTGGCTGCTTCCCTGTGTTTGTTTCTATGTATTAGGTCGAGCTACTATGTCTCCTGGAATTGGTAGAGTGGCCTTGTGTAGTAGGTGTCCTGTAGGACCCAGTGGTTCAGCCTCCCCAGTCACCTGAGCTCGACACTTTAGGAATGCCCATGTGTGGGCTGTGTGCACAGTCTTGTTGTAGTTGAACCTTGATTGCTATTGGTGTCACTGAGAGGAATTAACCTTTGGGCCAATTGGCTGTGAGGACCAGCTGTGACTACAACAAAAGAGCTGCTCTGCAGGAGCTGAACCTATGGAGCAGGACTTTGCTTCAGTGGGGCTTTGGTGCTCACCAGGTCTGACCTTTGAGTGTGTTGCTCATGGATGTGGTAGAGTTGTAATCTGGCATGGTCTGAAGCTGTCCACCAGGTGTACTGGCTCTGAGTCGTCCAGGAGATGCAAAGTCAGCCACTCCCTGTGCCCTGCCTATGCCATCCAGCAGGAGCTACAGAGTGATCTGCAGATGGCTGCTGCTTGTATTTGACTTGGAGGTCGTCAGGAGAGGCCAAGCTGTGACCCTTGGCAAGCTGCTGCTAGTCTCACTTGTCAAGAGGTATCCAAGATGTGTTTTTCTACAGTTTTATTTCATCATCAACAGCTAATCCCTTTGACTTTGAAGAGTACCAATTCCAGGGTCTCCTAAAAATAAATATTTGCCTTATTAACATGCTTGCTCAACTACTAATTGCTTCTTTAAAAATACCAGAACCTTTGCCACAGCTGTGGTTGTGAAACCTTTATTGATATTATTTTACTCCTAATTACATGTGATCTTCATTTGTAGTTAAATATAACCCTGTCACCATTCCTGTCAGACTTATCCATGGCACCTTAATTACAATTTCTTTTCCCTCTGATCGTAGCAGAAGTGTCCACTACATCATTTTTAGGCCAATCCCTCATTCAAAGAAATTACAATTTGGATTTTAAGGAAGCAAATTTTTAGTCATAGTCCCTATGTGTGCCCTTTTCACAGTTGAACACTCTTGGTCCCTTTCCCACTGGGGGCCAATTCTCGTCAGGGTGCTGTCACTGCAAAGTAAAGAGACTCTGAATGCACTCCAGGGACCCATCTCAATGCCGACATCTGCAGTGTGCTCCTTTTATGAGAGTTTGAACAAGTCACTTAAACTTTCTGATCTGTAGGCTCCCTATTTTTTAGATGGACTCAATGATATCACATGTCTGCTGGGACACTATGACATACCATCTATGGGTAGCTCAACTGGGCTGACTGTAGAAGCATGTGCACCTTCTGTATGAGATGCAGCATTTTCAGAAAATGGTGGCTGCTTGCTTTGTGTTGCTTCCTTCTTTACTTAATTCTTCCTTTATCTTATCCTTGATTTCATCTGGTGAGATTAGGAGGGTGGGAGAAGTGGAGAGAGAACGAGAGAGAGAGAAAGAGACAGAGAGAGAGAGGGATGGAGAGAAAGGGAGGGAGAGAGAGGGAGGGAGAGAGAGTACTTCTTATCACCCTGGAGCAGAGAAGAGGATAGCAGCATCTGGCTTCCCCTCTCCTGTTATGTTGTCAGCAGGAAGTGATTTTAATTCTTGGAATAACTTGAGGCCCCTTCATGTATGTTTGTGTTTGTGTGCACATGTGTGAGTGCGTGTGTATTTTACAGGGCTCGCCTATAGACTAGTAGAGGATGGGGCAAAAGTAGGTTCACAGTTGTGAGCACATGAAACAGAGTTTATTGCTGTATTGTTATTGACTAATTATTCTATTATTTTCCATAGGAACAACTGTAAACCTGCTTTTGCCCCTCACTGCATAAAGAATGGGGTGAAGGGAAGGAGACTATTGTTAAGCACTCCCTGTGTACCAGGAACTGCGATGGAAACTACTCCATATTTGGTGGCAATGACTTTGGGAGGACTAAGAAAAAGATTTCAATTCTTGGACGGCTGGAGTTCACTGTGTGTGAGAAAGTGTGAGTGTGTATGTGAGAGTGTTGGTGTGAGTGCGGATGATGCAGGGCATTTGTGTGGGTGTGAGAGTGTGTGAGCATGTTTGTGTGTACATGTGAGTGTATGTGGGTCTGGGAGTGTGGCTGTGTGTGAGGCGGTGTGATAGAGATGGACGTGTGTGTGTGTGTGTGTGTGTGTGTGTGTGTGTGTGTATTGGGAGTGGAGAAATAATATAAAGGCCTTGCTTCAGGACCCTGGCTCTTCACTAACTGGCTCAGAAACCTTAGAAAAGGCCATTTAATGTCTCATATCCTCTGCCTTCTTACTTGAAAACAATATTTGTGAGATTAAAGGAGAGTTATGCAGCAAATATTTGAGGAGCATGCTTATACATTCCACTTGAAAGTATGCAAGCTGGCTGTAAATTTTGTAGGAACTCTTTCAATTCCACATGTTGAGACTCTTTGGGGGTTCTGCTGGTTTGCAGGATTTTTGTTCCCTGCTTTCACTTGGGCCTGACCTTTCAGATTTCTTGGGAAGCAATTTGGTTGCTGGAGTGGGTGGGACCAGTCGAGGTCTGAGCAGGAGGGGATGCAGTTTAAAGCTCCTTTAAGGTAGAGATTGTAATATTTGCTTTGCAGCATTTTGTGAGCAGTGGGGAAGCCCCTCATCTCCTGGATATTTGGGGTCAGGCCCATGGCTGGTGAGTTTTATTCTCCAACACTTTTGATGGCCTGCTGCCTCTCAATCCTTCTAAACAGAGTATAGGGTGGAAAAAGCAGTCACAAGCTGCCTCAATAGACCTACAATCCCTCCCCCCGCCCCCCCGCCCTGTCTAATAGTACTTTCTGTCAAAGTTAATATATTTTTTCTGTGCTGGGTTTCTCCAATTTCCTCTCCAACTACTCTTCACACTAATCTATCTGCTGGGACCTTGCAGGTACCACATCCATGAGTCAGCCTTCTAACTCCACGGCAGCCCAGTTAACAGAACTCGTGGTGCGAGGCCAAGATGGAACAGAGGACCAGGTTGGATATTTTTCACATGGCTTCCTCCCCATGTGGTTACTATGGCTGATCTCTTGCCCAGGGACTCCTAATCCATTAGGCAGCTCCCTCCATAGACTGCTCCTCTTTCAGGGTCCTGGGATCCACCTCTTCCTCTGGCCCCTTCAAGACTAGGAGTAGCAATGCTCCTCCCCACTGACCATGATCTTGAGCTTTTCTCGAAACCTGCCCATCCGTTTGTAAATTGTTCCTTTAGTAACCATGGTGCACGTCCTCCACTTTGAGTGTGCTGTCTGCTGTTTTCTGTGAAGGCCCCGACTGATGCAGGTAACTACTACCAAATGTCTCTTCTCCTTTCCCATCATGCCGAACTGTTACTGAAAAGAGGACCTTCAGCCAGGGATTTTCTTTCTGTCCCCCTTCTCCCAAGGTGGGTCACATGACCAGCTGGGGCCAATGGAAGGCACACTGTCCTAAGAAATGCTGTGTGGTACATCTCCACACTCTGACCCACTACGGAAGCCATCATGGAGGCTCCTGCTGGAAGGCGGCGCTGTCTCCGGCAGGAAGAAAGGCTGGATTCCACAGTCATGGTTGAAGAAGAGCACACTGGATGCAAAATAAGAGAGAGAGAACTTTTCATACGTTACGCCACCAACTCTGAACGTTGTTCCTCTGGGTAGCCTATTTGCATAATGAAAGGAAGTTACTATTTAGGTACTTCAAACACATTATTTTTAATCTTCATGATACACCTTCCATCTGAGTATCATTATTGCCACTTTACAGATGAGGAAATGGAGATTTGGTAAGGTAATCCTCAGAGTATCTGTTACGGGCTAAATAGGACCATCCTCCCACTAATTCCTATGTTGTACCTCAGAGGTGGCTATATTTGGAGGTAGGGTCTTTAAATAGGTTATTAAGATAAAATTAAGTTGATAGAGTGTGGTGTAATCCAATATGACTGGTGTGCTTATAAGAAGATGAGACTGGGACATAGACACACACAGAGGGATGGCCATGTGAGGACACAGGGAGAGGATGACCATTTACACACCAAGGAGAGAGATCTCAGGAGAAACCAACCCTGCAGACTCCTCAATCTCAGACTTCCAGCCTCCAGAACTGTGAGGAAATAAGTTTCTGTTGTTTAAACTACCCAGTCTGTGGTACTTCGTTATGGGGGCCCCTGCAAACGAATGACAGTGTCATTACTCAGATGGAGCCTTCATGTTTCTGCCACCCAGAGTTCCACACAGCTTTGGGGACACTCAGACTCAGACCTGGTTCCTATACTCACTCAAGACAGCTGTGTATGAAAGAGCATGCTGGTCTGATTATGAAGCGAGTTGGCAGGAATTTTGAGTATCCCCATCTCCTTTATCAACTTCTCCTACTTTCTCTCTCACCACTCTTTCCACATCACCTGGGGGTGAGATTTCAGGATTAGTTGGTTCAGTCACTGTCCTCACTCTCATTTTGCAGAGAGGGAACTGTAGTTCTGAGAGGCAAAGCGATTTTTCTGAGGAATTAGCTTAATGTCCTGTATCTTCACTGTGCTACTAAAGAAACAGGGGGTTTAAGTGGCTTGGCCATGGACATGGGAGCTGAGGTCTTTTGACCTTCACATCTTCCCTCTGCCCTTACAGAGTAGGCAGAGGCAAATGGTTCTGCAAAGGATGACGGACGCCTCCTTTCAGTTGCTATGAATTATACAATATTTCCATATTAAAAATGATTCTGTGCTGTTTAGAGAAAGGACAGAATTGATAATGAGTGATGAATGAACCCCTGCCAGATTCCAGTGATGTAAATGAGCATGGTTTTAATATGCCAGATAATACAGTGCGGGCACTGCCAATCACATTTTTGCAGTGAGAGGGACTAGTGTTGGGGCAGGAGCCTGACTGCCTTTGTTTCTGAAGCAGCTCAGCTTCTCAGTAGCATTTGGATGAGCTCAGTAGCTTGCTTTGTTTCAACTGTGATTCATCATTTTGATGGCTCCCATTGGCATAAAAAGTCACCTACAACTGGAGTCAGACAGTCTGGGGAGGCTCTAGTTGTGTGACCTTGGTCAAACCCTCTAATGTCACTGAGACTCAATTGTCTCTTCAATAAAATGGGAATAGTAAAGATGACTATAGTGTACGTTTTCTGGTAGAATTAAACATTTCAGATGCCTAGTACAGCATTTGAGATATTATACTTGAGTCATCAATTTTAATTCCCCCCTCCCTTATCCACCAATTTTTCTCTCTCCACAATGTACATAACACTTAGATTATTTAACTCTCAAGGCAGCTGCCAGGGTTAAATTAGGTGATCTGTTTGTAGGGAACTAGATTTTAAACTATAATTTGCATATAAGGTTATTGTAAGTGATTCTTCCAGCTATTATGTCTCAGATATTTGCATATGAAAGTGGTTCAGGAAATGCTTATTGAATTGAACTATATTAAATCAAACTCCCTTGTTTAAATTTTATGTTTTTATATAACAAAAAAATCCACAAGTATTTTTCTGAATCAAAATAGTAAAGTTGTTGGCATTTGGGAATTAAAGGAAGGAAGAAAAACAATTTGGATATTGACTTACACATCTACTATAGATGACAGATGGATAGTTCTTTCCATGGAAACATATACTGCAGATTGTAGACCCACCATTGGTTAACATACAAATCATTGCACTGCCAAGGTTCCTAAATAAATAATTTTCATTTTCTAAATCACCCTGCTTTCAATACAAGTGCAATAATTTTAAGGATGCATTAAGGAGACCACTTTCAAATATGTTTCTGAAGATGATCACTGAATGGCCCACATGAGTTCCAGTGATAGATTTCCAATCACTTCACCCTGTGAGAAAACACAGTAATGAGATGAGGAAGTTGGTAGGCCTTCTTTTCAAAGTTGCAAAGTAAATGGTAGGAACACAGTGGCTGCCTGTGCCCCAGATTAAGCAACACGATGTTAGACAAATGTCACTTGGAATTCCCAGGTTTCCCTGGAAGAGAAAAATTACTTGGCTAGCTAGGTGGGATACCTATTGGCTAATCCTTACATACATAGATCAGTTTATGGTTTATAAATTACTTTGAAATATGTTGCTTTATATCATTCTTATAAAACTTAATGAAATAGTTTAATTCTCATTTGCTAGATAAAATCACAAAAACTCAGAGGAGTTTGCCACAAGATAGGAGGTTTAAATGTAAGTTATCCATTCCCAAGCTCATGCTCTTTGAGATATACCATGATGCTTTTATGCAACTAAAAGGCAATCTATATATATATAAAAGTCTAAATGACTGAACAACCAAATGACCAAATGACTGATCAACTGGTCACTATGACACACACTAACCACCAGGAGGCAGATGCTCAATGCAGTAGCTGCCCCTGGTGGTCAGAGCACTCCCATAGCCAACCTTCAGCAGCTCCTCCCATGGCCCCTCTCCCTGGCCAGCTGGCCCCAATTGTCCTCAGGCCCTGATCAGGGTGGGAGAAAGCCCTGATTGGCCCCGAACGCCGGCCAGGCTGAGGGACCCCACCCATGCATGAATTCGTGCACTGGCTTCTAGTGCACGAATTCATGCACTAGAATGGATAATGTCTTGTCCTCCTCATCCTCAGGTCTTTTCTCATGGAGCCCCTACCTCTGAGGAGAGAATTAAGCCTCAAGTCATATTAGCATCCCAGTAAGTGGACCAAGATTTTGGAGGGTAGAGTGTCTGATGTTTCCAAGTAAGTTGTTCCCTAATAGAAGTAAGATTTCAAATTCTTCTATAAAGACGCCATTTAACTTATGTGTTTTCTATGACCCCAGAGTGTGCCAGGATTAAGAGTGCAGCAAAGAGTAAGGGACTTAGTCATTGACCTTGAGGAACCCAGCCAATGTCTAGATGAGGAATCTTGGCATTGCATCAGAATCACCTCTGGAGTTTATGGAGAAAATAAAACAAAACAAAACAAAACAAGAAGCAGAAACACAAATAGAAAAAAGTAAATATTTTTAGCACTCTGAAGACAGGATCCAAGAATCTGTAGTATTTAAATCTTTCCCAGGATTTAAAAGGGATCTAAGCTTGGGAACCACTAGAATATAAGAAAGAACATGAATTCTGAGCTTGGGTTAGAATTCTGATGCAGCCTGAATTCTAAGCTGCTGAGCCTAAGACAAAAGTTTAAGTGTGAGGGCTTTGGGGGTCCATTTTGTCCCAGGGAACAGGCAAGAAGGATGGGGCAGTGGGTCAGGGAAGGGGGAGGGAGGCCAGTGTTAGGATGCTCAGGCAGTCAGCCACTGCCATGGTGTCCAGCTGCCCCATCTTGTGTGACCATCTAAGAAGTCACCTGAAATGAACCCTGGGACTGTCTACTTGAGGAAGGAGAAAGAAAACCCATTGTTGCTTTGCTTTCATGCCCTTGCTTAGGCTAGCACAGCTTCATGCCCAGGCTGCACAGGCAGGGCACCCCAAGACCACTGAGAAGTTTGGACTGAAGGGGAGATGCACAGATTTCGGCCTGATGGTGGTGCCCTTCATCAGTGACACCTTAAAGCTGGTCTGTCCTGAAGCAGAACAGGTCACTGAGGCAGTGGCAGAAATAAGAGAATGAGGAGTGGTATCTACAAGGTGCCTGATACAAACCCACCCCACCTGCCCTCTGTGTGGCCTCAGATTTCTTCCCTGAAACTGCCCAGCCTCAGTTATTGCAGAGGCAAACTTGGAGTAGCAATGCCTAACATGTAGGGTGATTGGGTGGATTTATCAGATAATCATGTAGCCTGGCACAGTGTCCAGCACAGAAACTAGGGCTGGAAAAATGCGAGCTTGCCTTCCTACCTCTCTCCTTTAGACACACAGAGCTCTGTGAGGCTGGCCTCCTCCCGATCCCCATGGGGATACTCGGTAGAATCACTCACTTCACTCGTTGAAGAGAGGAAATAACACTGGAGATTTATCAGAAGATAAAAGAGAGGCCCACACTCCGAAGCCAACAACAACACAAAACAGTCACCGTGTTTATTCCTTCGAACAGAGGGTGAGGATTGATCTTCAAATACGGCCTTTTTCCATTGGAAAAATAACCTAGGATAAAAGCGAGTATATTTTTTAACATAAAGGGCTAGATCAAGCCTCAAACATGTTCTTAGAGAAGAAAAAAATAAAAGAAGAAAGAATAAAACCTGCACTCTGAGGGCCTCTGGCACCCAGATAGATATAGAGATTAATTTTAGGTTTTGTATGTTTTAGATTGAAGGGGCGGTACGATTCCAGATAGCACTACACAGGGGGCTGGTGGTGCTTCCTGAGTTTGGAAATAAAATCATGCTCTGAGTGTGGGCATTCATGTGAATTTTCACTTTGATGGTGAAGGAAGTTAATCATGTATGAATAATACCCTCTAAAGATTTACTTAGAAAAAGAGAGAAATGGGCAAGCCCATAGAGAGAATAGGGGGCAATCACAGAAAGGCAGAACTTAGATATAATTCATTCATCCTTCAAGCCGACTCATTGAGCCAGGCACTTGTGAGGATCCGGAGACAGAGAGGCGAACAGAATCCTTCTGTCTGTTGCCTTTGGAGCTTGAGGATGTAGATGAAAGGCTTTTATTCTGTAGAGGTCAGACAAAGCTCCCAGAGGACGTGATGTTGGAGCTGAAGCTCAGTGTTCATCAAGGGCTCATTCTGTTAGCACAGGTAGCTAGTTAGTATTAATAAAAGAAGGGAGCAAGTCGAATTAGATATTAAGCCTAATAAACTAGGGAGCTAAATTGGACATTAAGCCTGATTTACTAGGAAGCTATAACATTCACAGGCTCCCAGTGGATCCTGCATCTTCTGCCCTGATGACTTAATCCCAAAGCGATCCCTGAGTAGGCAGGAAGAATATCCCTGGGGAGCAATGGGCCTGGTGCTGGGATTATCAAGGGGTGGAGAAGGAGGAAGGACATTCTTTTGCAGGTACAGGTTCAATAGAAAAACAGATGACACCGTAGAACTTTGAGGCATGCACAGTAGGAGACAAGATGTGACATAAATGGGAAGAGTCTAATCTGGGAAAAGAATCAGATTAGATAAGGGTGAGGAACCCCAGAAGGGCCAAGAAAGGGACTGGTAGGGGAAGGGTGCAGTGCAAGTCTGGGAAAATCCAGGAAGTAGGTTGGATAGTTTGAAAGCAAGCCTTCTTCTCCCTGAAAACCAAGAAAACATATGGTGGATTATCAGGGATTTTAGAGCAGTTGCTGCTAATCCCTGAGGGCATATTATTTCTCTTCACCCCAATAAATCTTGCCACTCTGCTTAAAATTCTCCCATGCACATAGCCCTTTGAAATTCCTTTCTTGCGACACTGCCAGAACCCACTTTCACCAGCAACAATTCCATGGAGAAGCAAAACAATCTGAAAGGACTGATCTTGATTTACTTGTATGCTTCAGTCTGCAATATAGGCTTTTGACATTGAACAGTACACACTTTGGAATCAGAGACATCTAAATTCTGTTCCTTCTCGTTCACTTACTAATTATTTGCCATCTTCATCGTTGTATCACAAAACAAAAAAACTTGCAACTTGCATTGCTTAAGGAACTTGCCCCAAATCACCCTCCCTGTAGAGGTTTAAAGAAGTAAAGAGCTGGTGGGCATGAAGCCCTACCCAAGGCCTGCCATAGAGTAAGTTCCCAATACCTGTGGCTGCTGTTGTTCTGTGTGTGGGAGACAAATGTGATCTTCATGGAACCCTTCCCAAGGTGTTTTCTACAAAAAGCTCCTTTCCTGTATAGCCAGCACAGCCAATAAAAGGGAAGCTCTGAATCTGAGGAGATGAGAGCTCTAGTCATCAGGGTGAGGGTGGAGATGGTTTTCCAAGGTTCTCATGGCCAGAGCACACCCCCCTTTCCCTGTGCTCCCATGCTGCTTACTGACCCAGCTGCCCAGGGACACCGATTTCAGGGAAAGCACAGATCTGCTCCATGTCAGCCCTCAAAGGCTGCACAATCTAGTGCCCCCAATCCTCACTGTACCACATAACTCTTCTTGCTTAAGATGCTTAATTTTTCTTCACAGTTTTTAAAACTCTCTGATATCATATGTTGTTTTCAGTTGTTCTTTTTGTTTGTTTGTTAATCCTTACCTGAGGGTATTTTTCCATTGATTTTTAGAGAGAGTGGAAGGGAGGGGAAGAGATAGAGAGAGAGAGAGAAACTTCAAAGTATGAGAGACACATTGATTGGTAGCCTCCTGCATGTACCCTGACCAAGGCCAGGGATTAAGCCTGCAACTGAGGTATGTGCCCTTGTCCAAAATTGAACCCAGACTCTTCAATCTGAAGGCCAACACTCTACTACTGAGCAAAACCAGCTAGGGTTCATTTGTTCTTCCTATATACCTTCACCATTAATATTCAATCTTTATGAAGACAAGAACTTTTTTTCCTTTCTGTTTCCCCAAAGGTAATAGTTTCTAAAAAAAATAATGAGGAGTTATGAATATGTTATTATTCATAATAGTTATGGATGTGTAAATGAATTATTGATTGATAAACATGGATAAACTTGGAAGGGAACCCCCCACAGAACCAGCTTCTCCTTTGCATTCTCTATTTTACTGAGTTGCACAAACTTCCTTTCGTGTATCCTGGGCCGTGAACTTGGATAGTTCCTGGCATTTCCATTAATCTCAAGCTCTGCAGATAAGGTTTTGCTCAGTTGTCTCATTAAGCTTACTTGTAATTACCTTTTATATCGCTCCATCTCAGCTGATGGAATCATTGCTCACCTGGACCACTTCTGTGCCATCTAAACAGCTCTTGCTTCCACTGGTGCTCATCTTTGTCATTTTCCAGACTATAACCAGAAAGAGCTTTCCAAAATAAAGATCTGACTGTGTTGACTTGTTAAAAAACTTGACCATATTTTAGGAAAATTTTCAAATTCTTCAAGATCACTTTTTATTTTTTTAAATTTATAGAATCTAGCAATAATGAACTCCTCACATCTCTTTCTAGCTTGTTTCTAGGTTTTGCATACGCATTGCATTGCATAATTCTATTCAAATTTCATGCCCCTCATCAGCCTATAAAATTATTTTTTAAAAAAGATCTTCATTATTGAAAATATTACACATGTCTCCCATTGACCTCTTTTAGCTTTCCTCTGCCCCCTACCCCAGGTGCCTATAAAATTCTTGAGTTAAAATATTACACCTTGCTAGCCTTTACATATCCACCATGTACTAGAATTCATAGCATATCTAGGTGTCAATAAATACATAAAAAATAGCTATTTTTACCAATATCCTGTGTGTTGCGTTAGAAAATTCTACTCTTCTTAAGTGTATCACCTGGAGGAAATGTTGAGGACCAGACACTAAAACCTTATGATCCCTCCAAAGCACAAGTATTCCCTGGAAATGTTCTTAGTTGGCTATCAGCCTCTTGGTCATTTCTGTCTCTCTTTATCTCTCTGACATCAATACTTGTTACAACCAGAAAACCATCTGGGAAAAGATCTATAGCTCAACAGGATGGCCTAAATGATGCTTTTCTCTTTTAACTGAAAAAGTGAAAAAAACAAAGCATTCAATTCTGTCCTCTCCATCAGCCCATCTGTTTCTTACAAGCCATTATGGTGACAGCTACAAAAAAGGTTGGCCATGAACAACACCTCCTACTGCTTGAGAGAGACACATCTGAACACGTTTGTGTTCAGACACAGGCTAGAGCTGAAGATGAGTACATTTTTCAAAAGTGTGTGATAGCACAGCAGAGTAAATACCTATAAACAGGTTTAGCACATGCTTGTGTATATTTTAAAGGGTGTAAAAAGGCCAAATGCTTCATTAATTAGACAACTTGGGAATGTATGGGAGAGATATATGAAGAAAGATCGAAGTCAGTGGTTAACAATGACAACAACAAAAACTTTATATATACGTAGTGGTTCATAAGGAAAATAATACAATGATTAATGAATAATCTCTATATATAAAAGCCTAAGTGACCAAATGACCAACGACTGGTCAACCAGTGGCTATGATGCACACTAACCACCAGGGGATAGACTCTCAATTCACAGGATCGAGCTCCCTCCTGTCTGGGTTAGGCCTGCAGGGATCGGGCTGAAACTGGCTATCCAACATCCCCCAAGGGGTCCCGGATTGTGAGAGGGCGCAGGCCAGACCAAGGGACTCCATGAGTACACGAAGCCATGCACCAGGCCGCTAGTAATAAAATAATAAACTTTCATGTACTCTCAACTGTAGACCTACTTTTGCCCTACCCTCTCTACATATAGCTATGGGCTATCCATAAATTCCAGTGATGGAATTTGTTAGCAGCAAGATGGTTTGGTGATCATTGGATTCCAGGAGACTGTTTTTGTGCATTGGACATGGAAACCCAGAGGGGTGTGTTGAGTTATCTAAGGTTGTGTGTCTGAGAACCCGAGTGGGCATCTAAATCAATCTTGATGTAGTAGCACTTCTCATGTGATAGCCTCAGTGCACAGAAAGAGTAATTAACTTTCTGAAGGTCACCTGGTTGTGATAGGCCAGATATGAGAATTAAACCCCATTCTTTTAAAATATATATTTTATTGATTTTCCACAGAGAGGAAGGGAGAGGGCCAGAGAGTTAGAAACATCGATGAGAGAGAAACATTGATCAGCTGCCTCCTGCACTCTCCCAACTGGGGATGTGCCCGCAACCAAGATACATGCCCTTGACCGGAATCGAACCTGGGACCCTTGAGTCTGCAGGTCGATGCTCTATCCACTGAGCCAAACCGGTTAGGGCATAAACCCCATTCTTGATAGTCTTTGAACAATTTCCTTTCCATATTATCCTTCCTCCTGGGAACTAAGTACTGAAAATATTCTGGATTATGGAAGAAACACTAAAGAAATGGAAAGAACCTAGACATTGGGGCCCTATTCTCAATTTCCTTTTCTGTACAATGATGATCATAATCCTTACCACCAAGGGCAGTTTGTAAAACCTAAGTGAAATTGGATATCTTAAGAATCAGGCACAGTACTTAGCATACACTTTCTCTCAAATAATGTGTATACTCTACCAATTTTTCATAGCCAAGGAGGGCAATGGACTTTAGGCTAATATAATATTTTGAAATATAGCATTGGTAACTACTTTTACATTATCAAGTTATATGAAGTTACAAATTTTAAAATGACTGAAATCAATGCACAAATAAACACCACATTTTAGCCAATCTGGAAAATGTGTTACTCTTTGCAAGACACTAGTGTGAAATCCAAGCAGAATACAAGGGTCAAAAGGAACATCAATTCCTCAAGGAGTTATGTGATCTTATCCATCAGAAAAGCTCAAAATTATATGTACATTTTATATATAAGTACTGCACATATTGATATACACACACATAAATTGGTTTGTTTTTAAATAAGCTAATTACATTTAAAGCCAATTTTTCAAAAAATAGTTAGAATCTGAGTGATTTTGTATTTTCACATCAGACAAGGTGATCATGGGACAATTGAACATAATTTATCTATTCCTTTAAATGTGAATACTGGCAATAACTGTAAATCACAGATCATATTATGGTTCTTGTTCCATCCCACAATGAACTGTCAACTCAGACCTACCTCTTACACCCTCATATTCTCAGTTTGCTTACTTGCAAAAAGGGGATAATAATAATTATTTCTGGTCTTCTCCATTCCAGTCCAAATATAAGGGCTAAGTAAAATGTCAAAAATGCAGACGTGAAACACTCAACACAAACACATGTTGACTCATTCCTTTGTTCAGGCACTGAGGTGTGGTGATGGATAAGACAGACATGACCCCATTCCCACAGAATTACAAGCTAGTGAAGACAAGAGAGTCAAAGGGGAGGATGGGCCATGTGAAGATCTGGGCAGGACATGAAATAGCCTGGGGAAGACACCAGGCTCATCCATATACACGGAAGCTTTTCAGAAGGTGGGTCATCTAAACTGATCTGTAAAGCACGAATCATCATCATCATCATCATCATCATTATCATCATCATCATCATCTGGAAATGAGTGGGGGGCAGGGTTAGGGTTAAGTTTTCAGGTGGACACACGTTGTTTTGGCATATGTGCTGGCAGGAATCTGGACTTCCAGAGAAGCCCTCAGACTCCCAGGAGCCACAGCGAGTGGAGACAATGAGGATATCAAAACAACCAGGATGGCCTCAGGGTCAGAGGCCATGGCTCTTTTTTCTAAGTATCAATTACATTTTCTGGAACACACCCCACAGGCAAGCAGATGGCAAGGACCAACACTGAGTGAGATTCAATTTCCCATTAAGCTGGGGGAGGAGTCATATTTAATTTGATTGAAAGACAGTAGAGTTTCTATGCCTGAATTTGTGGACAGAGTTTTTACTCCTTTCATGAACATTATGTCATTCTTCTGAGGTCAGTGTTGAGAACTTCAATTTTTACTAAAGCAGAAAGCAAAGCCGAAGGAGTTCAGGCAACGAGGCAAAGATATGCCTCTCTGACGTAGCAGGGTCACAATTGGAACCTAACTTAGCTGGCTGATGTTAAAATGTATGCTTTCCAGAACCCAGTGGAAGAGTGCTTCGGACCCTGGTGCCCGCTCTGGGAGTGCTACCTAAAAAGGTTTTGGAGGAGAACCTGATAGTGGTTCTCAGGCAGAAGCATACTCTCCTGCTTTGTTTTCTCCAGTATTATTTGCCTGGGGACCTAAAGATGAATTATCCTTTGTTTTAGAGTCTGTCTTTAATCATCCCAGCCCGTGACTTAGAAAATAAGACACATTTACTGAAAATGATTGAAGGAGAGCATAATAAAAAGCAAGACAATTGACAACACCTAAAACCCCGAGTGGAGGGGTAGAGAGGAAAAGGGTAACAGATGAACTAAATGCTTGAAAACTGATAGGATTGTCCAACAACTCCAAGAGCTGAATCTTCAGATAAAACAAGTATTTGCTAAATTTAACCAAGAAAATAAAAAAATACATTACACACAAATTAGAGATTAGAAGAATAATCTAACAAACATACAGTTTAATATTGTAAGAAAATACTATGTACTAAAGCAGTGATGGCGAGCCTTTTGAGCTCGGCGTGCCAGCATTTTGAAAAACCCTAACTTAACTCTGGTGCCGTGTCACATATAGAATTTTTTTGATATTTGCAACCATAGTAAAACAAAAATTTATATTTTTAATATTTATTTTATATATTTAAATGCCATTTAACAAAGAAAAATCAACCAAAAAAATGAGTTCGCGTGTCACCTCTGACACATGTGTCATAGGTTCCCCATCACTGTACTAAGGTGTCCTAGAAATATATTGAGGAACATAGGACATTGTATTGTTGTTGTGGGTTTTTTTTGTTTCTTTTTAAATATATTTTTATTGATTTCAGAGAGGAAAGGAGAGGGAGAGATAGAAACATCAGTGATGAGAGAGAATCACTGATTGACTGCCTCCTGCAAATTCCTCCTGGGGATCCAGCCCACAACGCAGGCATATGCCCTTGAAGGGAATTGAACCTGGGACCCTTCAGTCTGCAGGCCAAAGCTCTCTCCACTGAGCCAATTTGCCTAGGGCATAGGACATTGTATTGTAATTGCCAGTGCATTTTCTTATCTTCCTTGATACTAAATCTTTAAAGGTAAAGATTCTAGTCAGTTCTTGTCATTGTACCTCCAGGACCAAACAAAGCAAAATGAAAATGAAGTACATTGTTCCAGCACATATCCAATCAATATTTAGTAATTTTTTACAATACACATATAACTGAAATGACTAAAGAAAATGGAAACACGAATAGACAATAACAAAGAAGCCAATTGAAAACAGTTATTAGAAATTACTTCTATGATATGCTCTGTGAGTTATTTAAGACTTACAAGGAGGAACTAATGCATACATTATTTTAGAAGGTAAATAAAAAATAAATTCAATTCATATTTTCAAACTAATGCAAGTTAAAATTACGTTACAATTTTAAAAACATATCTTAAATTGATGCCAAGGGAAAGACACATTGCTCAGCTGAAATTTCAGGGTTTTACAGTATAAACAGCTAGATTTCAAATACAGCTTCTACTTCTTCTTAGTGATGAAATCTTGTGTGATTTCCTGAGCTTCGCCTCCGGGTCAGATTCTTCATCTGTAATGCAGCAATTAGAATGATTTTTTTAAAAGTACATTTTCCCTAGGTAGATAATCCAGTTAATTACAAATGAAAATTTGCCTTTATTCAAAATAAGCATGATTTTATTTTTTCATGTTTTACTCCATTGACCATAAGTTATGGGCTTGCTTCCATCTTATGCCAGTGTTAGACCCTATAGGCCAGAGACTGTCATAGCACACAGTATGCTGGGGTGGGCAGTTACAACTCTTCAGCTAGCGACATCATCAGCCAGCAAAGGGACCTCTAATTTTTTCATCCATAAACCAAAATTGAAGAACAAACTCAATTTATGGATACCATTCAGTTTGAAAACGATAGAGAAAATATAAGTCGAATTTGAGTCTTCAGAGCGATGCTGTTTTCATCTCTCAGAGTAAATCATGTTTTTATATTCAAGATCATAGATGTAATTCAGTGGGGGAAATTTGCCTAGAATGTAGTTCTTATGAATTCAGTGTTTTGTGCTGTATTAGTCCCTTTGGAATGTCATAACAAAACACCATAAACTGTGTAGCTTAAACAACACAAATATATTTTCTCACAATTCTGGAGGCTGGGAAGTCCAAGATTAAGCTGCTGGATGATTTTTTTCTGGTTCACAGACAGCTGTCTTCATGCTGTGTCCTCACCTGGCCACAGCAGAGAGAAGTGGGAAGCAAGCTCTCTGGTAACTCTTCCTATAAGGGCACTAATTCCATCAGAAGGGTCCCACCCTCATGGCCTCATCTAACCCTCGTTATCTCCTAAGAGTCTCACCTCCAAATACAATCACATTGGAGGTTAAGGCTCTAATTTATGAATTTAAAGTGGAATGGGGACACAGTAATATGTACCTTGCATAAGAATATTAAATCTTCCTAAACATTTTGAATGTCCTGGGTCCTTTTAAAATCTAATTAAATCCTTGGATCACTTTCCCTTGAGGGGAAAGGAATATGTGTGTGTGTGTGTGTGTGTGTGTGTGTGTGTGTGTGTATATATATACTGAGTGGCCAGATCATTATGACCACCTGACATTTGTAGGCAAATTAGCTATAATTTCACGCTGAAGTTGCTAGAGGGCCAGACCATTATAAATAGGGAAGCAGGTTTTTTACCATGACAGTAGAAGTGTTTTTTTTCCCCCTGAAGATATGGGTAAACAATGTGATTTAACAGCCGTTGAACATGGGATATATTTGAACGTGAGTGGCCAGATTATTATAACCACCCCATCAGTACTTCGTCTTCTTGGCATTGACTCCACAAGATGTTGAAAGGTGTTGTGAGGAATCTGACACCATGCCTGATGATGGCACTGTCCAGTTTTGTGAGATTTGATGGTTGTGGAACCAGCTGCCTGATGGCTCTTTTAACTTTGTCCCACAAATGCTCAATTCAATTGAGATCTGGTGATTGTGGGGGTCAACTAAGCAAGGTAAAGTCTCCTTCATGTTCTTGAAACCACTCCTGCACAATACGAACACCATGGCATGGCACATTGTCTTGTTGGAAGAAGCCATCTCCATTGGGATATGCCATCAACATGATAGGATGAACTTGATCAGCAATGATACTTAGGTATGTTGTGTTATTCAGACGTTGTTCTACATGAATTAAAGGGCACAAATCATGCCAGGAAAACATGCCCAAACCATAACACTGGGTGGGGGGGGTCCCCACTGGGGTGCCTGGCCAGTCTGGGTGAAGGGCTGAGGGCCGTTTTCAGGCTGGCCAAGCTCTCCTGGCAACAGAAGCACCCAGCCTCTCCTTTTTTCCTTTTATTTATTTTTTATTCTGGGATTTATTTACCTTCTATAATTGAAACTTTGTAGCCTTGAGAGGAGCTCAGAGCCTGCCAGGGCGGGCAGGAGGGAGGGAAGCTTGGCTTCCTCCATCACCAGAGGCAACCCACTCCTGCTCGCTCCAGCTCCGTGGCCACAGCTGGCTGAAAGCAGGTATCTGGGGTTTATTTACCTTCTATAATTGAAACTTTGTTGCTTTGAGTGGAGCTCAGAGGGGGCTGCAGCAGGCGGAAGCTTGGCTTCCTCCATCATTGGGGCAACCAAGCCTCCTGCTTGCTCCAGCTCCTTGGCTGCCGGCTGCCATCTTGGTTGGGTTTATTTGCATATAGTTGCTCTATTGGCTGGTGGGCATGGCTTAAGGCATAGCAAAGGTATGGTCAATTTGCATGTTTGTCTTTTATTAGAGGCCCATTGCAAGAAGATTCCTGCAAGAATAGGGCTCCTGCGGCCAGAGTGAAGCAGAGAAGGGAGTGAAGCCTGCCAGGCTTTGCCTGCTTCTCCACTGCCTTGCTCCCTCCCATGTCTGCTGCCTTGGCTCTGCTCCCATCTCCGTTGCTTCGCTCCCTTCTGCAGTGCTTGGCTTCCTTCTACTCTGTCTTCAGTCTTCCCTCTGTACCTGCATATGCAAATTAACCGCCACCTTTGTTGGGTTAATTTGCATACTCATCCAATTGGCTGGTGGGCGTAGTGGAGCAACACCAATTTGCATGTTTCTCTTTTATTAGTATATATATATATATATATATATATATATATATATATATATATAATTTCATGCACACATGCATATAGATGGACATAACATTTGCATTCATCCCAAGGAATCCCTGCATGCCTAAAGCATATATATGATATCCCCACGTTAGAAACCCTTGTCTTAGGATAGGACATGGAAGGACTAATCAAATTAAAAAACAGTCCTAAAGAACTAGAAGTAATTACTCACTGCTGCTCTTTCCCTTATGAAATCTTCCAAATGAAACTTTCCCCCCACAAACCCACTTAGGGTGAGATAAGATGGCTTGTTGAAGGCCACATGCTTTACTTTCTGTACAGGATCCTATTCTTCCAAGGAGACTCAGTAATGTCCCCTCCATTCGGGATGTTGAACATGGAAGAGAATTTAAGTCTTCATTAGTTGAGACCCCTTAGTGGAATAATAAGAAACATGAGGTCAGAGAAAGGGAAGAAATGTGCTAAAGGTTACACAATTCATCTCAGCCTTTCCATATTAACTAGTTTCAAACTCTTTGAAAAATAATGCAAAATTAATACTCATATTTCTTAAAACTATTAAACTCCAAGACTGTCTCCCATAATCTCTCATGTGGGATCCCCATGACCAATTTAACAATTCAAATACTTTCAGAATAACAATATTCTATTTGGTGGCTAAGATTTCTTTTAGAACACAGTAAAATATGTCTATATTTAATTTTCTAATATATCTGTTGCACTGTGAATTTTCTTTTTCTTCTGATGGACTCAACTGAATTCTCAAAGATAGCTGAACAATTTATTGCTCCCATATAATTTTATATTCCTCTGCAGAGATAACACAGTAATTATCCACAATGATTGGCCATGTGCCAGGAGTGTACTTGCATTGCTTTTTTTTTGGCTTTTAGCAAACAGAGTTTTATTTGGTAGAATACATAACAGCGACACAAAATTATTTACTGCTTCAAAACACTTCCTGTGTTCAACACCAATGATTAATCCCTGATAGGGTTTCTGTTTCTCTACACTCCATCTTCAGTTAGATAGGAGGGCCAGTGCTCATCCACACACCATCAGTCTTCTTGGAATTGCCCTCTCTGAGACATCCTTGAACCTCTGAGTTAATGACAATTGAGTACCTTGGACCTGTGATTTGAAAGCAGCAAAATGCAGGTGTCACCTGCAAGGCTTCGTGACCAATTTTCCAACACTAAGTCAGAACAGGAGGAAAGACTGAGTCAGAAGACAGAAGAGAGGGCGATAATAGATATGCAAAGACCCCACAGGCTCCAAACCTTGGCAGAAACTCATTAAGACCCACACCTAAGATGACTCTCAACAGAGCTCCAGCAGCTCACCAACTAGACGAGTTTATAATTGTGGTGTGATATTTTACTGGGATATTAGTGTGTGTTTTACCCTTTGTTCTTGCTGTATTTTTTCCCCACCTTGATTTAAGCCCTTGGGCCACTCTCTTTTGAAGAGGCAGTCGGTAAGATGAAAAGCAGAATTATCTGAAGTTGGCCTCTGTTTCTAGCTTTAGCTCTTCAACAGGAGCAGAAGCACGTGTCCTCTCTTTGACCTGGGAGCATCAGTAATGACAGATTGAAGTGTGTTCCCTCTTCTAAGCCCCACAGAGGCTCATGGTCAGGTTTAAATTGGTTTGAAGAAATCCACTGCAACCTCTACTCAAGTATTCATGATGTAAGATTCCTTTTTTTTCTATGTAGTTTTCTTACATGCCCTGTCTTCACCTTCTCCTCTACTCCAACACCTGCAGTGTCTCTGTGGTGTAATATGAACCCCACAGGAACCCCCACAGGTGGACCTGTCCCTTGGAACTGGGGACATCTACAGGGTATTCAGTCCATATCCTCAGCTAACCAAGTTAATGGAGATCCTTGACCATTTACTGAGATTACATGTGTCTTAATCCATCTGGGCTGCTGTAGCAAAACACCATAGACTTGGTGGCTTATAAACACCAGAAATCTATTTTTCACAGTTGTGGAGGCTGAATGTCCAAAATCAGGGTGTCATCATAGTTGGGTTCTGGTTATAGACTGTTGACTTCCTCATATGGCAGAAAGAGGGCCAAGAAAGCTCTCTGGGGTCCTTTTATAAGGGCACTAATCCCATTCATGAGGACAGCATCCTCATGATCTAATTAGCTCCCAAAGGCCCCACCTCCTAATAAAATCACTTTGGGTGTTAGGGTTTTAATATATGAATTTAGAGGTGAGGTTGACACAAAATCCAATCCATAGCACAGATTCCATTGCACCTACTGGTACTTGATTGCAGATTCCAGCTTCCATCACTGGTTCCCCAGTCTTTTCCTGGACATATACAATAACTGTGTTCCTAATATGAACTGGGAATCTTTCCAGGAGATATAAAGTTCTGTTTGGTATCTTCTGCTCAGTGAGACCAGGAATCATGGAATGCACTGGCGGGTGGAAGATAGCCCTTGGCACTTGAGCTGTTCAAGTTGTTTATCCAAGGCTCTGCTTGATGCCACCTCTAGAGCCCGAATCCACCTCTCACTTATCTGCATGTCTGGGTCTCCTTTCCACCATCCACTCCAGATAACAAGTGGGCTCACCAATTTTCACACAAGATTGAGATTGTGTTTATTTATTTTTGTGCTCACCATAGTACCCAGGACGGTGTCTGGACAGTTAGTAGCTCCTTCCTACAGGCTTGGTGAGTGGGATCAAGCAAACAGAATTTATTTACATCTAAAATTCCATTCCCCAGGGAAAATCTATATAATTAATGTCTTAAAATGTTTGAGAGGCTGCCACACAAAACCTAATGCTGACAGAAAACCCTAACATTTAGAGCACTTCCCATGCACCTGAAGCTAAATCCATTACCTGGATCACCTCATTTAATCTTTACAACCACTTATGAAAGTAGATTCTATTTACAGGAGAAAAAGCTGAGACACAGAGGGTGAATAAAACTTGCCCTCTCACACCCAACTGTACTACATTCTGGACTTTTCCCACAAGGAACTGCATGTAGCGGAGAGCATGAACTGAGGACTGAAAACCTCAGGTATATAGATTTTGGTTTCATGTGAAGGAAGCTTCCGACTGCTAGAGCCCTTCTGGGGATGTGTAATCAAGGCTGGGAAATTATTGGATCAACATGTACAGCAGAGCTTAAGTCCAAGAATGTTTGAACGTCGAAAATAATGCCTGCCAATCCTAAAGTGTTTTGATTCCTTGACACCATCATACATGTTTACAGGCCTCATCCGTGCTTCTTGTGCCTCTCTCTTGGGCAGCCGCACCATCGCTGTGTTTATGGGATCTGTTTTGCTCACAGCTCTCAAAGGGCCGGGTCTGGCGTGCTTTCTGCTACACCATCACACAAGCATAGACTATTATACTGTTTTGTTTTAGAAAACAAAGCTGGGCTTAGTAAAGGAACAAAACCTGATTTTCAGAGAAGCAAAAGCAGAGGTCTGGGAGCCATACACACAGCTTCCAGCGTGTGATGAGTGGCTGCTAGTTTCCTTTCTGATTCTTTTGCTTTGGGTCCTGCGTTTTCTCTGTCTCAGCTGATGCCCTGTCCCTGCAGGAAGACAGTCCTGGCAGCAGCCTTTGGGTGTTTATGGAAATGCTTCTCCTCCCTGGACTTGTCCGAAATGACCAGTGGCCAGCGTCCACTCAAGGAGGGTCTCTGTCCCCTCCCACAGCTCGCCCACTGTTTGCCCACTCACGGAAAAGGGCCAGTTAATCAGGACACTGTGTGCTGTTGGTGCCACTACCTAATGGACTCTCGAAGGGCCTGTGCCTCCCGGGAACAGCTGCTAAGCACCCCTGGGCTCCCTCTCTTCCTGAAGGAACCCCAGCTTCCTTTCCATGAGCAGTTTCCTGTGACACCAGTGGCCAGGCCTCCCTGCCATGCAGCTGCTACCTGGGCTCTGAAGGAGGCTGGTCCCCTGGCTGCCACTTCATTTTGCTTCAGGTAATCGGGTTCTAAAGGAGATATAGCTTCTCAGCCTGTCCTGTTACACACGCCCTGCCCCCCCCCCCAACCCCCCAACACACACACACCCTGCAGGCCCCTTGAGTGGATGAGATCTCACAGCTTCTGCTCAACACAGCCTGCACTGGATCCTAGATTCCTCTTCTACCTTAATTGGGGAAATCAAAACAGCAGTGTTGATACACTCCTAGCCTGCTTGTGACTAATACTTGACATATTTCGCACAATTGATGCCTATTATAAAATTCTGTGGGTAGGGAGTATTAGCCCACTTTTTACATGAGAAAATTAAAGCATATGGAAATACAGAATTTTCCTGAGACTGTGGAACTGATTTTAGAATAGAGATTAGAACTCAGGTTCTTTGTCTCCAAATGCTGTGCCCCAGATTCTTCTTACAACTCATACCATCCCCCATGACCATTCCTAGCCTTGGGCAGTGGGATATAGTTATATGTCTTCTTCCTAAATTTCATTTTGTATGTGTAGTCTTGACTGCATATTGGATACTGATTTTGTGAGTAGTTCTGAGTGGATATACTCCAGGCCCAGGAGCTGGTTCAATGAGGACCATGAATGTGTGGACAGTGCAATTTACGAGGCATTGCCAGAGAAACCATGTGACTGCTTTTCAGACGAACAAATGTACCTGCTGGGGCAATTTCTCCAGGAAAACTTTCAAAACACCTGAGTGCACTTAAATGTGGGCCCCGAATCATGCATGCCCCTTCCTGATGGTCTGTAGTGATTCCCAAAGTTCAGGACTACAGTTGTAGGAAGTCTAGTGATGCCAGTGCCAATCACAGGATGCAGAGTCACCAGCCTTTACCATAAGTGGCACCAGATTGTTGATATTTTGCACATTATTGCTCTTGTTGGAAGTTCTTGCCTCTCATGGTTATCAGCTGTCTGCGCTCTTCCTTACTTTTGGGCTGGCATGGGTCCTTTACCAGGCCCTGGAATTGTCATGCATCATTGTGGATCTATTGTAGGAAAACACATAC